>NW_027187465.1:1733595-1763961 GCF_028583685.1 Petaurus breviceps papuanus | reverse complement strand
CCCCTCCTCTCCCCTCCTCTCCTCCCCTCTCCTCTCCTCTCCCTTCCCTTCTCCTCTCTTCCCCTCCTCTCTTCTCCCCCCAGTCCCCTCTCCTCCTCTCTCCTCCTGTCCCACTTCCTTGTCCTACTCAGTTCTGTATCCCAAGCTACCCCCAGCTCACAAACAGCTTTTATTCTAACCCTGTGACTTGCTGCTCTCCAAAGTTTCTGGGTATCTTTCTCACTGTCCAGGGCCCCTCCATGCCCGTTGGCACCCCTCCTCCAATTCACATTCCAGTCTTCCTCCTTTCCACCCACTTCCCTGTGAAGCTTAGCCGATATATTGGGTTCCTTCCTTCCCCATCCAGTTCTCTCTAATCCCCAACTGTTTTCCCACCAGTCTCTTTTCCTCTCCCTAATCCCTTTAATTGGAGGTCCCAAGTTACCTGGGGAGAAGCCAAGAAGACAACGGTGGTTGTTGGGTGGGGGCAGAGTGAGAAAAGTGAGGTAGCAGGGGTCACTGGGGCCTCCCAGGGCTAGGAGAAGATGGGGGGACTTCTCTGAGTGGAGGAGATGCAAAGTACTTTGGGTTAGGGTCAAGAGGGTTTGAAAGGGTGAAGGGAAGCAAGGCAGGACTGTATTTGGAATCAAAATACTTGGGTGTGAATCTTAGCTTTGCCTCATGCTAATTTCATGACTTTGGGAAAATAACTTCTGGGTTTCTTCCCAAGTAAAATGGAGCAGGGGCAGAGGGGAGGTGAGACTAAATGATTCCAGAATCAAAGAATCTCAGACTTACAAGAGACCTGGGAGGCCCTCGAGTTCAACTCACAGGTGGTCAAGAATCCTCTCTATAACATTGCTGACACAAGTCATGCAGCTACCAAGTGTGAAGCACGGCATCAGGCTACAAAGACAAATGGGAAGCCACCCAGCCCTCAAGAAGTTTACATTCTACTGGGACGCAGTGGGGACACAGAAATGAGCATAACTAAGCAACCAATAGTTGCTTATTAAATGCTTACTATGTGCTCCATTGCTGCTGCTTCTTTTTTTAGAGGGGGGAAGGTAGGGTAATTGGGGTTAAGTGATTTGCCCAAGGTCACACAGCTAGTTTTTGTGTTAAGTGTCTGAGGCTGGATTTGAACTCAGGTCCTCCTGATTCCAGGGCTGGCACTCTGTTCATTGTGCCAACTAGCCGCCCGGCCCCATGGCTTCTTGAATGACCCTCAAGCCCACCCAAGTCCAGTGTTTGTTTTGCACTCCCACAAAACCACTCGAGGACAGAGAGCCAAGATTTCTTCCATTTGTCACATTCAGTGAGAAGAGTTCCAAAGGAGGGCTGCCCCTTTGGGTGGAAGACTGGAGACCGTGTCATACAATGATAAAAGGAATTGGGGATGTTCAGTGCGAAGAACAGAAGAGTCAGAAGGAGCTGTCATCAATAACCAGATTCTTGTCTCCAGAGGACAGACCCAGGAGCCAGGGGCAAAAATTTTGGAAACACAGATTTAGGCTTAAGGTCAGGAAAAGCTTCCTAGCCAAGAGAGCTGGAGCAAGGTAGAAGGGGCTGCCTGTGGAGGTTAAGGGAAGGCTAGATGGCTCCCTTGGGAGCCATGCCACACAGATCCCCGAGATGATTCAAATGATTCGGAGACTGATTTCTGAGCACCCACTGGCATCGTAAGGCTCATAGATTTAGACCGGGAAGGATTCTAGAAGATCATTCAGCCTTATGTCACAAATGAGAAAACAAGGCTTTCCAGGGTCTATGTAATTCGCCCAAGGTCACACAGGAAGTAAATGGCAGAGCCAGGATTAAACCTAGACATGCTTTTTCCCCCCTTTGGAGGCAAAAGGGTGAAGTGACTTGTCCAAGGTCACATAGCTAGTAAGTTTCTGAGACTTGATTCAAACTCAGGTCCTCCTGACTCCAAGGTGGGTGCTCTCTCCATGGCACCACCCAGCTGGCTCTAACCGTAGACCCTCTAATTCCAGCATTCTTTCCTCCACCACACACTGCACTTGTGCTTTGTACAAAGCGGCTTGGAGGCCACACAAACAGGTGTCCAGAAGCTGTGTCAGGAGATAAGGCAAGGACACAAACAGCTGCAAATCAAGGGATCAGAGCTCACAAGTTACTACTTAAAAAAAGGAGTCTGGAGGCTGGGGCTAGACAGGGAAGGCTTCCAGGACGAGGTACCTTTTAACCTGAGTCTTGCAGGATGGGCAGTTTCAACCTAAGGAGAGGGAGGGGTCATGGGGGGGTTAGCAGGGAGGGCATCCACGTGGGGGGATTGGTGTGAACAAAAATGGAGTGGAGGCAGAAAAGCACGAAGTATGTCTGGGGGATTGTGAAGAGACTAGACTGGCCAGATCAAAGGCTTCCTAATGGGAAACTGAGGGTAGTCAGGCTGGAAGGGTAGAGACAGGAGACAAGGACCAGAGGGTGGACAGGATGTCAGCATTCCCTGGGACAAACCTCCAAATTAGGAAGCCAAGGCTTTAGTGCAAGCAGAATTATGACAGTACATGGAACATCAGAGCTGGGAGGGCCCCTAGAACAGGGGATGTCAGGACTGGGAGAGGCCTTAGAACAGGGGATGTCAGAGCTGGGAAGGGCCTTAGAACAGGGGATGTAAGAATTGGGAGGAGGATTAGAACCTAGAACTTAGGATACTCATGCTAGAAGGATCTGCAGATACCTCCTAGTCCAATCCTCATTTTGCCGATGAAGAAACAACGGCCAACCATCAGGGAGGTGACTTGTCCCAGGTCACCCACCAAGCTCAGGCAGAGCCAGCCCCTCTGGCCTCTTTAATTCAGCTCTATCTCCTTTCCACTACATTTCCCTCTTCTTTGCAAAGCACCAGCACATTGGCTGGCCCATGGCTCACTCCTTGCTTCCTGCCTTCTCTCCCCTTGTGTCCTAGCATGGTGAAACTGCTGTGGGTGCCAGGGGACCTATGTCAACTTTTGATAACTAGGTCCTCCTTGAAATTCTACTTTCTCCAGCTGAGTTGTATAAAAACACTGTCTTCTTGGACATCCACAAGCCCCGGGCTCACAGTCCAGCCGTTCCCCACCCGGCTTGAAGTGTTTGCCCTCGTTGTTGATTCAGCGCTTAGGAACTATGGTGACAGCTATGAGACTCAAACAGCCAGGGGACAGGACGGCCGCTGTCTGGCCCACCCTCTGGGACCTTGTTTTGGGGCTGTTACTAAGAGAGCTGGCCAAGACTGGCCCAAAGTCCTTGATAGATTCTTCCTCTGCCTTGGGACCAGCTCACCCTGACTGGGTCTTGTGCCCAAGGTCAGCATGAATCAACAGTGAGGTAGCAACTAGCAATGCTTATGTAATCGCAGCCTGCCTCAGGGAGGCCTTGGGGTCTCCAGAGCAGGACAGCTGAGGGAGGGTCTAGCCAGACTCTGCCCTCCTCACCGGCCATCAGACAGCCAGAAAGAACAGAGCCCTCTCATTTCTTGGACTTTGCTGAGACCCAGCAACCTCCCAGGGGGCAGATGACTTCTTCCTTTCCCTTGGCATTGTTAGGATTCTACACTTGCCTTTTTTTCTGGAAATTTCCATGCCATGTGCTCGGGCTTCACTGGCCAGTCCCAGCATCTTCCTGCCTTTGACAGGCCCATCTGGCATGAACACAATCCTTCCCCCTCTCTCTGAAACCCATGATGGACACCAGCATAATGGGGCTGTCCTAGGGAAAGGTGATGGGGCCCAGTCTACTAGGACAAGAAATGAGCAGGCATTCATTAAGAGCTTTCTGTGTGTAAAGCCTTGTTACATGCTGAAACACCTGTAGAAACGAAGCAGTCCCTGCTTCCAAGGAGCTAATGGGAGAGGCAGCACATGACAGGCTTCAGCTGCAGGTCACAGGGAGAGGACACATGGTCCTTGGGGGGGCAGGGCCAAAGCAGATCGTCAGGATTTTTCTTTAAGGGAATTTCTATTGATAGATCCTATCAGTGGCTGCAGGAGCTGTGGCCAGGCTATATCTCCATGGGGGTGGGATAAGGGGGAGTCAGGCATTGGCATTTCCCAGGATTCCTAGGTTTGGGGTCCCCAGTCTCCACTGGCATCTGAGGGGAGATGGTGGTCAAGGTGACAGCTGTGGTTTGGCTCTCCTGGCATACTGCCTCCTGTCTCTCCAGCAGGGCGCCTTACTTCAGCAAGGCTGTCTTGCCTGCTGTGGTGGGGAGTGGTGGAGAGTTGGTGAGACTGGGTATGCTGAGGTCAATAGCAGCCTCTCCATATTGCAGAGGCATTATCGGGTTCCTTCTTAGCCCATGTCATAGCCATCAGGCTTTGCTTCCCCTCCAACCCGGGCTGTATCCTCCCCTTCCCGCCTCTGCCCCTACCCCGGCTCCCAGCTGTGTCATATTAGACCTTAAGCCTTTTCTGGTGTGAATTAGGAAAGACAAAATCAGGGCTCATTACATTAAACACAAGTACAGTGTGTGTTGCGCACGTAGATTTTGTTTATGTCTGCAATGGCTGTCTAAATGAGGCTCCTGGGGAGGCATGAATATCTGAATCCTTCCCTTCTCTCTGGAAGGGACACCTCGATTCTTGCTTGGAGGGGAATGGGAAATTGGGGTGAGATGCCCGAGCTAAAAGCTCTTCTCTCTTTTCAGGGATGGGTCACCAGACTATAATTATGTCTATAAGCCCCTTCAGTATCATCAGCCTGGGGAAATGATTTTTTTTTGTTTTGTCGTTCCCATGGTTACTATCCCTTAATGGCAAGGAGAGCCCCAAGTTTATAATTAAAGGCTTGACTCTTTTCTCCCAAATATTAGTTACACAAAATACCATCACAAAAAGTGTAAACACACTTATCCATAGAGCAAATAGAAATCAGAGAAGTTATACCGTTGAGAGAGACAGAGAGGGAGAGGATAGAGAGAGGGAAAGGGAGAGGGGGAGGGAGAGAGAGAGACAGAGAGAGAGAAAGACAGAGACAGAGAGATATATAGAGATAGAGACAGACAGAGAGACAGAGAGAGAAAGAGAGACACAGAGAGAGAGACAGACAGAGAAAGAGAAGACAGAGAGACGGAGAGAGAGAGACAGAGAGAGAGAGAGAGAGACAGAGAGACAGAGAGACAGAGAGAGACAGAGACAGAGAGAGAGACAGAGAGACAGAGACAGAGAGAAAGAAGACAGAGAGAGACAGAGAGAAGACAGAGAGACAGAGAGAGACAGAGACAGAGAGAGAGAGACAGAGACAGAGAGAAGACAGAGACAGAGAGAGACAGAGAGAAGACAGAGAGACAGAGACAGAGAGAGACAGAGACAGAGAGAGAGAAGACAGAGAGAGACAGAGAGAAGACAGAGAGACAGAGACAGAGAGAGACAGAGAGAGAGAGACAGAGACAGAGAGCCCAATTATACTCAAGGGAAAATTCCCTGAAGAGTCAGTCTCTGGGGAGTCCAGTTGGGAATCAGGGACGTGTGGAGGAACAGCCTCCTCCACATGTCAGTTACCCCCTAAAGTCTTTTCTCTCTCTCTCCAGGATCTTTCTCTGAAAAGAGCTTGGAATCATGTGGATCCTCTCAAAATGAGTAAAAGAAGTTCTCCCCAGCTCTTGCCAGCATTTCCCCAGCCCCATGTAATCATTCTCCCCATCAGTGAGAGAGTCTTATGCAAAGGCAACAGGATTGAGCCCCAGGCTACACATAGCTGGTGTCCCAGAATTCTTTGCACCAAGAGACACCTTTGTCAGTGGTCCGATGAGTGTGGGTCAGAGATAGGAGAGCAAGCCAAGCAAAAAGATCTATTGGTATGCTAAGGAAGGCTACTCTCCAGGAGGAGGAGTTCCAGTGCTTAGGTCACAGATTAGGTCTTTATAACTTTGGGGGCTCCCTTACGGTAGACAGCCAACTCTCCCCAGATGTAGTGGGCTGCCTGGAGAGGTGGTGGGGTCCCCCTTGCTGGAGGTCTACATGCAGAGGCTGCATGACCATTTGTTGTCCAAATGGATAAGCTTAGAATATTTGTCAGGTATGGAAAGGAGTGTGGCAGAGAGGAATGAGTCCTGACTGGAGTCAGAGAGTCTTGGTTCAGATTCTGCATCTGACACTAACAACTTGTGTGACCCAGGGCAAGTCACTTCACCAACTTGGTCCTCGGTTTCCTCCTCTGTAAAAAGAGTTAGTTGGACTGTATGGTTGAACTAGATGGCCTCTGAGGTCCCTTCTAGACCCAGATCTCTGTTACCACAATCCTGCCTTACAGAAGGGATTTTTTTCAGATATGACTTGGCTGTCAGGGATGGGGAACTTGTGTCCTGAAGGTCACACATGGCCCTCTAGATCCTTTTGACGGAGTCCAAGTTTTACAGAACAAATCCTTTTATGGAGGGGATTTCTTCTGTGAACTTTGGATTCAGTCAAAGGGCCTTTGAAAGTCTAGGTCTTGAGGACCTAGAGGGCCACATGTGGCCTCGAGGTTGCAGGTTCCTCACCCCTGGCCTAGGGGAACACAAGTTGGCTGTAACTCAGTAGAAGATCTTGAAAATTATGTCTGGAAAATCAATCCCATTCCTCCCTTTTCCATCCCCACCGTGGTCAATCTGCTCATGATCTTCTCCCAGTTTCACCAGGCTGGTCCTCCAATGACAGATGCATAGTCCACCTTCAGATCTGCATTTGAAACCTCTCCAGCCAAGTGGGATCTGCCAGAACTCTTGCTCTCCTGGGGCAATCCTCAAAGAACCAGGGTCCTGGGGCTAAGGCAACAGAGGAAGACACTTAAGAGAGAAGGAAATCCAACACTTAAACACTTAAAATAGCCCGTCAATCTATGTTTCTTGACCAAATGGCCAACGTTGCCCCCTAGTGGGACATCCATTTCGGCACTGACACCACCATCATAGAACCTTTCTCTGGTTTTCAAGAACTGAGGATTCCTGTGAAAAGAGACAGAGGACAAGAATTTGAGGGAGTCTGAGGGTCAAGTGAAGGTTTTTTAAGCATGGGAAGATCTGGGCATGTTTGTAGGCAGCACGGAAGGAGGCAGTGGATATGCAGAGGTCAAAGACTGGGAAGAGAGGGAATGATTTAAAGGGTGAGCTCATGTAAGGGAGGGGTGGGATAAAGGGCACATGAGGGTTTGGGCTTGGTAAGGGGGAGGGTCACTTCTCTGGGACTGGAGCAAAGGAGTTGAGAGAATGGGAGATGATGTTGGAGTGGAGTGTGGCATTGGGGAAGGGAGGGAGCTCACAGTGGAGGGTTGCAATTTTTTCTTTTTCTTTCTCTTGTTTTTGGCAATTTTTTTTCATTGAAGTATGAGGCCAGGTCCTCTGCTGAGAGGGAGGACATGGGGATAGTGAGGGATACTTGAGAGAAAGAAAGAACATTTGGGACAGACACTATGAGAAGTGAGATAGAGAATTGGTCACGGAAGAATAAAAGCAATGAGAGCCTAACTGAGAACTTGACCTGGAGACCAGTGGGTGACCACCAGTGACTTGGGTAGGGTGATACATTTTGAGAGAGTGAATTTCAAAGGAGAGGTTGCTGAGAGATGGGGGAAGAGGGAGGATCTGGAAGTGTCTATTCTGAGGAATGTAAAGCATGTCTATTCTTTCTCTTGGACCATTGACCATATTCTAAGGTTCTCCTAGTACAAACAAAGATAGCTACTATCATCACTACTACTACTAGGTGCCAGACATTGTGCCTAGTGCTGGTGATGCAAAGACAGAAAAAAAGCCAGTCCTGCCCTCAAGGAGCTAACGTTCCAAAAGGGGAAGCAAAAGGCATATGCAAATACCTACAAAGCAGATCTGGGGTAATCTTGGGAGAGAAATTTCTGGCAGCTGGTGGTTAGGGAGGGATATTCTGGTTTGGAAAGTTACAAACTGAAAAGTGCGTGTGTTTGTGATGATAGGAGAGGGCACATCAGCAAGGTGGCTGGCGAGAAGATAATGGGGGAGTCAATGGAATCATGCCGGATACAGGGAGGCACATGTAAATCCCTTGCCACTCGGGACCTAAATTGCCAGGCATAAGTTGCTCCTATTTTTGTTTTCTACGGCCAAGCAGAACACATTTCATCCCTTTTCTAGGCAATAGTTAGACCTTCAAATACCTGAAGTCAGCTTTCAGGTCCCCATTGAGTTTCCCTTCCTCCAGTTTGAATATCCCCATAGCCTTTAACTGATCCTCACACAGTTCCCTTAGAACCCTTGTAGGTTCCCAGAGACAGACTATAAGCTCCTTGAGGTCAGGGATTGCTTTTGTAAATGTAAATCCATGAAAGGAAAGTATAATCTGGAAGAAGAGAAACAAAAAAAAAATAACATTAAAAGAAAACATAATCTTCCTATAAGGGAAACATATTGATCTAGAAGACAGGATATATAGAAACAACTTAAAGATTATAGGTCTCGGGGTGGCCAGGTAGCACAGCGAGTAAGAGCACCAGCCCCAGAGTCGGGATGACCTGGGATTGAATCTGGGCTGAGACACTTAGCACCACACCCAGAAAATAACTGGCCATGTAACCTTGAGCAAGTTTCTTAAACTTGAGCAAGTTACTTAACCCCAATTGCTTAAAAAAAAAGATTATAGGTCTCCTAGAAGAACATGACAGGTGAAAAAACAAAATCAAACAAAACCTGAGTGTCATAATGCAAGAAATGATATAAGAAAACTGGCCAGAACTTTTGAACACAAAAAATAAAATGGCAATCAAAAGAATCCATAATTCACAGATTGACTACAGAAAAAAACCCACTAGACTACGAATTATATGGTGTATATTGATCAAATTTAACAATTCTATTGATAAGCAACTATTTCTACAAATGGCCAGAAGAAAATAATGATGATGATGATGATAATCAACATTTATATAGCCCTCACTAGGTAGTAGGCACTGTGTTAAGTATTTAAAAATATAGTCTCATTTGATTCTCATGAAAATTCTGGGAGGCAGGTCTGTTATTATCTCCATTTTATAATTGAGGAAACTGAGGCAAACAGAGGTCAGATGATTTCCCCGGGGTCACACACAACTAGTAAGTGTCTGAGGCTGGACTTGAACTTAGGTCTTCTTGACTTGAGGACTAGAACTCTAGACCTTCAAATATAAAGGAAAGGAAATTGAATAGCACAAGACTATTCTGCACTCACCAGCAATCATAGGAAGGAATGGAATAAAGTATTTTGAAGAGCAAAACAGCTTGAGATTCAACCAAGGGGGACCTACTCTGCATATCTGAGCCTAACTATAAATGAAAAAAGATGTATGTTCAATAAAAAAGAGGCATTAGAAACATTCCTAGAAAGAAAATCAGATTGAAGAAATTATTTTCCTTCTCAACCAGCCTGGACAACAGAAATATAAGAAGAGTAAACAAATATAGCAACCAAGAATGAGGATAATGACTAACAACAACAAAAACAACACACAAAGAGACCATTCAGAGATTTCTTTCTAAATATAAACCAGGAGATAAAGGTGAAAGCAGAAGTCCAGTGATGATGGAGAAACATCATGATCTAAACCTCACAACACACTGCCTACAGGTAAATCAATGTTTGTTTTTGTGGGGCTAAATTACAGAATGGGGGAGTATGTAAAAGGGAAAATGGTAGGAAGAAGAAAGAGGGGAATGTGATGTATCCTAATCAAGTAAAAATCTAATAATAAAGGGAAAATAACAACTATAGTCTCTCAAGAAGAGGAGAGTCTATGGGAGAATAAGTGAGAAGGTAAAGGGAGGAATTGGAAAAGGGGGAAAAAAAGGGGAAACCCTTGTTCCAGTGGTGGGAAGGAGTATCACTGAGGAATATTCCTATGGGAGAAGAGAGATATTCCATAAAGGGAGATAGCGACTTTACAATGGATATGATCTGCAATGGATCTGGTGCTTAAAGATCACCCACACATCCTGCCTCAGGAGAAGGGGAGGCAGGGTTCCTGTGGACAACTGACACCTTTGGTCCAGCCTTCTCATTTTACAGAGGAGTAAACTGAGGTTCAGATAAGGGAAGTGATTTGTTCAGAGTCACATAACTAGTAGAAAGGTCAAATGGGATTCAAACCCAACTACTCTGACTCTAAATTCAGTGCTTTATTCAATACAAACATTTCCCCCATAAGCACAGACCTCTGTGAAATCATTAAATAAATGGGGTATATTTGTGGGACTTTCCCAATCTGATTTCTCCCAGTTTCCGGTTATTTTATTGATGTACAAGTTTAGAGATATAAGTTTTACTCTCTCTGGGTTTTTAGCTCCTAAAGCTGCTCTTGTTGCTGCTTTCCTAGTCACCTCCAAGGCCTGTAGCTGATGTTGCTGCCACATTTGCTCCTGGCCAGCCCCCATCCTGATGTCACAGATGATTTCTGCCAACCTTTTCAGTTGTCTTGGCTGTAAAAAGCATCATTCTGACCTCTTAATTGCTCTGTGTTTCAAAATTTAATTTGAAGCATTATTTGAAAGTTGTTGGAAGCTGAGTTGTCTGTATTCTGCTATCTTGGCTGCATCCTTGTGTTTGCATTTTTAGCTCTGGCATAACAACCACTTGGCCAATTAATGTAGCTTTTAAGCAGTTTGTGTTTCAAGTCACATACACTGGTGGCTATCTGTTAACTTGCACTGCTCTTTGAGCACTTACAGAAAAAGATGATTATTATGCCCAAGTCAGTCCTCGACCAAGGTTGAACTATTCCCTAGTGCTAAAGCCACTGCTCCCTCTGATTCCATAACTTTCACCAAGGAAATTGTGCCCAGGTATGACCCAACTGTCTATATGTACTCTGATGGCATTTCATCTCTTTATATTTTAGAAATCATCTGATGTTTTCCCTTTGGCTTTATCTGCAGACCAGGGAGTGGGGGTGCAGAGGGGAGGAGAATGATGATTATGAATGGATGAAATTTGTGAATAGTTGAAAAAGTCTAGATGAAATTTTGAGGCTAATATATGAGAAAAATAACAATTGTCTAGCTCTAAGCTATAATTAGTGAAATTTTGCTGTTTGAGGAAGAGTCTCACTCCAATTCATGTAAAAAAATGACTCTAGACAAACTTTGGAGTTATAGAACCCACAAAATGACACAGAGAAGCTAACCTCCTGCTGAAGACTTCCCAGAGCAGGCTGGCAGGAAGGCGCCAGCACGGCGCTCTGGGAGCCAAGCGCAGCCGCCTGTGAGCCTGAGGTTTTAGCCGCAGAGCGGCCTGACCAGCCGCCAGCTGGAGGGACTTCAGATCACCAGCAGCTGTGGTGGTTTCCAGAATTATCGACCCATAGATGACAAAGACAAAGTGAGAGGTCAGAGTAGACTTTGTGGGAACAGGGAATTCGGGGCCAAGAAGCAGTTGAGGCTCCATGGCTGTGCTGCTTCAGAGCTCCTAGCCTGCAAATTGTAGGGGGACCAAGCAATCAGTCTGAGGGGTAACCTCTATTGCTCTAACCTGCTTGGATCTGGATCACTGTCTAGGGTGGAGGTCCTGGCATGTGTGATCAGCTTGCCAGAGAGTGTTAAGGCTTCAGAGAGGGCACCCAACTAATAGTTCCACCAGCTGTGATATAACCCCAGTGATTGGGAGAAAACTTCCCTTTCTGGTAGCAGAGTTCTACTATGGCAAAAGGCTCAAAAGTCTTGTAATTGAGTGGCAACATGAGCAAGCAAAGGAAGCAAAGCAAATAGAGCAATCCAGGTTTACACTCCTATTTTGGGTACAAAAAGGATCACAGCATGGAACACAAGGAAGACAACAAAGTCAGAACTCCTGCACCAAAAGCTTCCAAGAAAAATATGAGCTGGTTAGAGGCCATAGAGGAGCTTTAAAAGGATTTTGAAAACCAAATAAGAGAAGTAGAGGAAAAATTGGGAAGAGAAATGAGAATGATGCAAGAAAATTATGAAATGAGAATCAACAGCTTGACTGAAGAAAATACACTTTAAAAAATAGACTAACTCAGATGGCAAAAGAGGCTCAAAAATGCAATGAGGAGAAGAATGCCTTAAAAAGCCAAATTTGCCAGATGGAAAAAGAATCTCAAAAGCTCACTGAAGAGAATCATTCCTTCAAAATTAGATTGAAGCAAATGGAAGCTAGTGACTTTATGAGAAATCAAGATGCTTTTCAACAGATCCAAACAAATGAAAGAATAGAAGGTAATGTGAAATATCTCATGGGAAAAACCACTGACCTGGAAAATAGATCCAGGAGAGATAATTTTAAAATTATTGGACTACCTGAAAGTTATGATCAAAAAAAGAACCTAGAAATCATCCTTCAAGAAATTCTCAAGGAAAATTGCCCTGATGTTTTAGAACCAGAGGAAAAAATAGAGGTTGAAAGAATCCACCAATCACCTCCTGAAAAAGATCCCAAAAAGAAAACTACTAGGAATATTATAGCCAGGTTCTGGAATCCCCAGATCAAGGAGAAAGTATTACAAGCAGCCAGGAAGAAACAATTTCAATAGTGTGGAAACAATCAGGACAACACAGGATCTGGCAGCTTCTACACTGAGGGATCGAAGGCCTTGGAATATGATATTCCAGAGGTCAAAGGAGCTGGGATTAAAACCAAGAATCACCTACCCAGCAAAAATGAATATCATGTTTCAGGAGAAAATTGGTCATTCAGTGGAATAGAGGACTTTCAAGCATTCTTGATGAAAAAAAAACAGAGTTGAATAGAAAATTTGACATTCAGCTACAAGAAGCAAGAGAAGCATGAGCAGGTAAACAGGGAAAAAGAAATCATAAGGAACTTATCAAAGTTGAATTATTTATATTCCTACATGGAAAAACAATAATTGTAACTGATGAAACTTTTCTCAGTATGAGAATAGTTGAAGGGAATATAAATGTATACACACACATAAACACACATATATATGTATACATACACACATCTGTCTATATAGGAGGGTATATGGGTATATGAATACATATGTGAGTGTATGTATATATGTGTACAGGTATACATAGACAGAGGGCACAGGACCAATTGAATAGGAAGGGATGATACTTAAAAGGTGAAATTAAGAGGTGAGAAAGGAATATGAGAGGATATGGGGAGAGACAGAATGGGGTAAATTATCACATATAGAAGAGGCAAGGGAAAACTGTTACAATGGAGGAGAACAGGAAGGCAAAAGGGAATGAGTCAACCTTATTCTCATTGAATTTGGTTTAGGGAGGGAATGACATACACACTAAATAAGGTATCTCACCCTACAGGAGAGTAGGGGGGAAGGGGATGAGAGGGGGATAATGGAAGGGAGGGAAGGCTGGGGGCGGGGTAAGTTGGAAGCACCCACTTTTGAAAAGGGACAGGATCAAAGTAGAGAATAGAACAAGTGGGAGGTGGGATAGGATGGAGGGAAATATAGTCAATCTTTCACAATTTATCCACTATGGAAGTGTTTTGCATAGCTACACATGTACAACCTATATTGAATTGCTTATCTTCCCAGTAAGGGTGGGTGACAAGGGAGGAAGGGAAAGAAAGAATCTGAAATTCACAGTTTTAAAAGCAAATGTTTAAAATATACATATATATAGTATTAATATAGTAGTAATAATAGTATATGTATTATACTATTATTACTATTACTTTACATGCAACTGGGAAACAAGATATACAGGCGCGGGGGCATAGAGATCCACTGTGCCCTACTGGAAAGTCGGAGGGGGAATGAGGGAAGATATGGGAGAGAGCAGATTCGGGGAGAGGATATGCAGTGGGATCACTATTTTAGGGTGGTGGGTAGGGGAAAATTGGGGAGGAAATTTGTAACTCAAAATCTTGTGGAAATGAATGATGTAAACTAAAAAATAAAAAAGAGAAAAAATATGTAAATAAAAACAGGAAGAGTCTCTTGGGACTTCAATTTGCTATTCTAAGTATTTTTTAAGCTTTACTTTTGAATTTATTTAATTTTTAAAAATATTTTTTAAAATTTTAAACTGAAATACAAAATGAGAAAAGAAAAAAAAATTGCCATGTACACAGCAGACCCTAAGAGAGGATTCAGTATAAAATGATAAATTTACATTTCAAAAAGACTAAATCATAAATACAACATATTGCTTTCAAAGCTGCCCAGCTTCTCTTTGTTTTCTTGTTTTTTCTTCCCTGCTGTGCCCTTTTTACTTTATTTTTCTTCCTCCCTACCCTGCTTCCCACCACCACCCTAAAAGAAGGCTACAATTAAGAGTGGATACACACAGACACATACATATATATATATATATATACATAGATATCTATAAACATGCATATACATACACATATGAACTCATACACATGTATGTAAGACCATACCATGACTATTTCCACCCGTCATCTGTTTCTATGTCATCTTCCTTCATAGGTTTTTACATGTTTTTCTAAATCAATTAGCTCATCATTTCCTACATCATTGCAGTATTCCAACTCAATCACATCCTGTATGAGAGATTGCTTATGAAAATTTTCTCCCAATTTTCTGCATTCTTTCTATTCTTGGTTAATAAGTTTTAATTTATAATAGAAGATTTTAATTTAAAATGATCCTTTTTACACTTTGACAATATTCTCCCTTATAATATAATTTAAGGTCTGATACTGCTGAATATGCTTCCTTTCTTCTTTTTTCTGGATTTCTTTGAAGTTTGGGACCTTTTGCTCTTTCAAATGAACTTTTGTTATTTTTTCTAACTTGGTAATTTTTTATTTAGTAATTTAATTGGGATAACATTGAATAAATAGATTAGTTAGGTAAAGTTGTTATTTTAAAAATTATATTGTCTTCACTTACCCATTAACAATAAATATTACTTCAGTTACTTAGATCTGACATTATTTGTATAAAAAATGTTTTATCTTTATATTCATATAATTCCTGTATCTGTTTTGGCAGGTATACACTCAGGCATACTGTCTAGGTATTGTAAATGGTCTAAAACAATATTGAATAATGTTGCTGACATAGTGTAGTTTTTCTATTTTTCACTTTTGATTAAATCTATTTTAACTTTAACTTTGAGATCATGATTACTATCCCTGTTTTCTTTGAATAATAAATTCTCTTCCTCTTATATTTGTGTGTATCTCTCATTTTTATAATGTTTCCTAAAAGCAACATATTGTTGAATTCAGATTTTTAATCTGCTATCCATTTCTGTTTTATGGGTAAATTCTTCCCATTTACATTCTAAGCCATAAATACTTGCTGTGTATTTTTCTCCTTCTTATTTTTCTTCATTATCCTTTCCACCCTATTTACCCTATCTCTCCTAACTCCTTTGCTTTACTTCTACCCATTGTCTTGCCTTCCTGTTCTTTATCCTACTCATCCCTCTAAAAATCCCTCCCTTATCCTCTCCCTTCACGGTACCCTCATGCCCTCTTATTTCTTTCTGAGTTTAGAAGACTTTTACACACACACACACACACACACACACACACACACACACACACACATTTCACTCTTTAACCCCATCCCAATGAGAGTAAGGTTCCAGCACTACCTACCCACCCCATACTAGCTTATTCTCTATTTTTCCTTTATGCCTCATTTGTAGGAGATAATTACTCCTTTTTATCTTTCTCTACACAGTTTTCTTTTTTAAGAATCACTTCATCATATTTGACTCAGCTGAAGGTTTTCTTTCAAACTACCCCAACACTGATGACAGTCATAAGAATACTGATAACATTTTCACATGTAAGAAGTAAACAATTTTACTTTATTGAGTGTAGGAATCCAAAAAGGCCTGATCCAAGACTCAGGTAATTAGCAATAGACAGCTCCAAGGACATCCTCTGTGACATGGCCTTTGAAGCTGGCTCCTGGATTTTCCTTTGTGATGAGGCTGCATTTGAAAGAATTTACCTGAGTTTAAAGGCACCGCCCTTTTCTAGGATTTTAGCCAGAAAGTGTTAAATCTTTATTAGATGAGATACATTCCGTCATATCCAGGGAATGATAAACTACCCAAATCTCCTGTACTAAATAGTGATAAAAAAAAAAAAACTAGGGTTACATTTTTTGTCTCTTTGCTCTATAAAAACCTTGTCCAAAGAATCAATAAATGGAGTTCTATCCTGAACTACCCACATGGTTCGTTCTTTATTATGTCTCCTCCCACACTTAGTGCTGGCAACCAAGTGGCTCCTGGCAATTGAGTCCCTTATAATTGGTCTTTAATGTTTACCTTATATTTCTCCTGGATGTTATATGTTTTGAATTTGTTTAAGTTCTGCTGTTTCTTGTCACAAATTCTTGAAAGTCTTTCAGTTAGTTAAATGTCCTTTTTTTCTCCCCTATTCAGGTTATATTTAACTTTGCTGGGTAAGTTACCCTTGATCAAAACCCTAGTTCTTTTGCTCTATGAAATATAGAATCCCAAGACCTACAATCCTTCAACATAATAGCTGCTTGGTCTTATGTAATCCCTATTGTAGCTTCATGATATTTCTCCTTAATGTGGGAGCTTTGAAACTTGGTTATGATATTCCTATAAGTATTCCTCCTGGGATCTCTTTCAGGTGGTGATCAGTGGATTTTTTTTCTATTTCTACTTTGCCTTCCTCTTCTAGAACTCCAGGGCATTTTTCCTTGATAATTTATTGTAATATTGTATCAATATTCTTTTTTAAATCATATTTTTCAGGTAGTCCAACTATTATTACATTTTTTTCTCCTTGATCTATTCTCCAGATCTGATGTTTTTCTGGTGAGATGTTTCACTTTCTCTTCTATTTTTAAAAATTATTTTGATTTTCTTTCATGATTTCTTGGTGTTTTAGAAAGTCATTAGCTTCCCCTTGCTCAATTCTAGTTTTCAAGGAATTATTTTCTTCCTTGTTTTTTTATACTCTGTTTCAAATTGGTTGCCTTTCTTTTCATAATTTATTTCCTGTCTTACAATGCATATTTGAGATGAAGCAAAACTAATGCTATTATGTCCTGCCTTTCTCCTCACACAGCAAATTCCATTGGTAAGGACAAATGTAAAATAAAATGAATCTGATTGGTAATTTTTGATTAAGTAATATACACTAGTATAGTAAGGGATCATCTTGAATTGTCATTTGAATCACAGATAATAGAGACCATGAAACCTTATGATTGGTGGGTTATTTAATTTTTAAGAAATCACCCTATAACTCTTTCATTATGATAATATAATTAGTGGGAGATGTCAGTGAAAAATGGAACAATTTTCAAAATTGGATTAAGAATTTTACATGTAAAAACTGTTTGAAACATCTATCTAATAATATTAAGAGAGAGAAAGACTCATTTTCCAATTCAGGCCCTCCTGATGCAACAAATGAAGTTCTCTCAAGTTTCAGGTGAATTATGTATTCTTAGTACAATGATTCTTCTTATAGTTTTATTTTATATTGAGTTTGTATTAAGTCTTCCTACATGCTCTTAGAACCTGGGAAGCAAATTTAGAAGAAACAAGTCCATTGAGAGCTGACCTAAGAAAGTGGCTTGTTTTTAGAAATGTAAGATTATAGACCTTGAACTTTTTTCATCTGTGTCAAGGATATGCAATCTTTAATAACTAAATCCATCTAAAGCTATGAAGCTATGATTATTGGAACTTGCTGTTAGACCTCATGGGACTGTAATTGATGTTATTTGGAGTCTGATTCCAGGTATTATCCTCAAGGAATCTTATTAGGTCAATGATCCATGATCCCAGCAACACTATGGGGTTTCCAACCATGAGTTCTCATGGGGAAGACTGGGAGAATGACTTTTGGCATGGGATGAGGTAGGATTATCCTGGCTTGATTTCCCCAGTATAATATTTCCTGTTGAATGGACAATATCCCACCTTTTAAACCTGGCTCAATACAATTCGTTAACTATATGACTGTAACCTGGAACTGACATGAAGTTAGGGAAGCATTTTCCCTTACTGTGGAATGTCCCTACTTTCTTTCTATGGGAAATTTCTATAATAATAGCAGCTTATCAGTATAAATTCAATGTTAAATCCTTAGTTCATAGGTTAATACTAGAGTACATCTGAGCTTTTCTAATATGATACAGGTATAAGGTTTTAGCTATTTAGCCTAAAATTTTAGTCCTTCCTAAAATTGCAAGAATAATTGGGTGTTGATGGAACGGTTTATGGGACCAACCTATTGTTCTATTAATTATTAAGCCTAAAACAAATATCTTCAGTTTTGGTTTGAAGAAAATAAAGTTAGACTATCTAGTGGTACCAAAATGGGAAAAGCCAATTTGGGGGGGGTCCTTTTACCACCTGGATACTGAGCATGTCTTGAAAGGCAAGCATGTTTTATTATAAATCACTTATTCAATCTGCACTCTCTTAAACTTGACTGATCAGTGAATTTACACATCCCATCCCAGAATGTTTTCTGATGATTGCAATTATTTTGGAAACTTTTAAATGAATTCAGTTATGTATCAGAGGTCATCATCTTACAAAAAAAAGTGTCCTGTTAATACTTCCCTAGCAGAATCTCGTCCTTCTAAGGGGTGGATGAGCAGTTAAAAGAAAATAGCTAGAAAAGGAAATAATTAGAGTGATTTTTTTTCAGTTGTTTTTAGTAAATAGATGTAACAAGATTAGGTAATTATATATGCCAAATATAAATTTTGGTTTCAGAATTTTAAATTGTTCCGTTCTTATTTGAATTTGCCAACCTGAAAATATAAGTTCCCTGGTCTAGTGATGTTCACATTAGTGCTATTAAGGTTTGAACTGGCTCTCACAACATGACATGGTTATTGTCATAGCAAACTAGAATTGTATTCAGATCTATTTTGTCAGAGATTTTGTTTTGTTTTGTTTTTTTGCTTTTTGGAGGGCAATTGGGTTTAAGTAACTTGCCCAAGGTCACACAGCTAGGTTTTTTGTTTGTGTGTGTTCAGTGTCTGAGGCTGGATCCGAACTCAGGTCATCCTGCCTCCAGGGCCAGCACTCTATTCACTGTGCCACCTAGCCGCTCCTTGTCAGAGATTTTTAAGTGGGTCTTTTCAAGTGACCTGAACAGGAGAAGTAAATCCACAAGCAGCTGCTCTGAAGCCCCACTCATTCCAGTCTTCCTAAGAGAAGAGCTCTTCAGAGGACCACAGGACTGCATCAGAGGATGTTTTAGAGATTGGACAGCTGTATGAGGTGGGACAAGAAGAACTGTTCCACAATAGTTGATTTTAGTTTGGGTCATTTGTGATGGATTTGCTATAGGCTATCACTATGGGGCTCTGCTCTGGTAGCTGCAGGAACTTTTGAAAGACCGTTTCAAGGAAGCTGAATAGCCCCATATGCACTTCAACAATAATTGTCCTATAACTCTTGTGAATATGCCTCAGTTGTGCTTCCTGTCACCTGAAAAACTGTATGCACCTCGGAACATGAAAAGTTATAACTTTTGCACATCATGAAATCTTTAGGCAACGTATTGAATCTTATCTTCCACCATCAACACCCTCTCACGCTTGGTCTTCTGTTCCAGTAAGCACAGCACCTTCATCATCATCATCATCATCATCATCATCATCATCATCATCATCATCATCATCATCATCACCATCATCATCATCATCCCCCAATCTACCTGTTCCTGAGCCTGCAGTGACTGGAAACTTCAATCCTCCTTTTCTGTATCTTACTTTGGCTTTTGCTCCACCACCAACAGCAATGACTAATAATTCCTTTCATGGAACCCAACCTATTCCTTATTTTCATCTACTCCCTAGGCTACAGCCATCTAGATCTGCTTGTGTTGTCTGCAGGAATGTTGCCTCTCATCACCATAATAATAGGGTGATTGTTTGTCAAAATCACTTGAGTTGTTTCCATGAACTCAGAAGTTTTCCAGAGCCTGTATGTAGGGCAGACAATTGCTAGTGCTGCTGCTCATGAACACATGCCCCATGGTTCCCCAATTTACATATCTAGAAGGGCATGTTTTACTAAGAGGTACTTGACCCTCATGGTTCTTGGTGAGTGAGAGGCACCTCCACTATTTATTGTATATTTTGTGTATTATGATTTAATGTTTAATCAAAGGAAGCATAATCAGTATGTTGTGAATTACACCCACTTTCATCTTATGTCACCTTTGAACCTCAGTAAGGGGACTTCCCCTTTCTGGTTTTGCATCATACTCAGAGGACTGTTCTCCATGCATTTAGATGGTAATGATCCAAAGACTGGGGTTTTTCTCTGGATCAAAGGGGGAAATGTGAGAAATAATTCATTTGGAGCCCTACTCTATTCCAACCAGTACCAGTCCATTTGATATGACTCCATATGGGTATTATAGTTCCATAATTATAATTATATTATAATTCCATACGGATTATAAGTTCAGTATATCTGGTCCCAGAACTATGAGCTGCAGATTGTAAATTCACTTTCTTAATCATAGGAAGCTAATTTGAGGGCCTCCACCCTTGTTTTGCCTTGTCATAGAAACCAAGCCCAGTGTGGCAAAGGTAATTCAATTCCATGGGAAGTCTTCCAACTTATTTTTTGGACCTGTGGACCTCTCTCTCTTGTCAGACATGAACAAGTGTCCATCTTATGACCACTTAGTGAAGATGCCCCATGCTTTGTTCAACTTATGACTCCTATCCCCCCACTGATATGTCATTTTTGGCCCTCAAGAGAAAGGTCTATCAACCAATGAGATTCTGGATTTTACCATGCCTCTTTTGCATATTTGGGTATCAAATCCTATAAAATAAGGTCCTGGAAGAAGGGGGTATCTCAGATCATAAGGAAGATCTGAGGTCCACTTCATTAGAGGGAACCATGCACCTTTAATAAAGTACCATTGGGTCAAAGCTCTGCCTCTGTCTGTCTGTCTGTCTCTCTCTTTTTCCCTCCCCTCCCTTAATCCCCACACCAAATCATGATAGCTCCTATAGCCAGAGA
This sequence comes from Petaurus breviceps papuanus, assembly GCF_028583685.1. Classification (NCBI taxonomy): domain Eukaryota; kingdom Metazoa; phylum Chordata; class Mammalia; order Diprotodontia; family Petauridae; genus Petaurus; species Petaurus breviceps. Next base: position 1,743,068 of record NW_027187465.1, on the reverse strand, counting down.
TCTTAGGGTAGGAAACCTGTGAGGCAACATTGTCAAATAAGTAAACAGGCAAGTCCTCACTTTACAAATGAGGAACTCACAGATAAGGAGCAACTGGTTCCTGGGGTAGAAATAATGGGAAACCTGGTGGAAAGTGACCATCCTTCTCCCTCAGCACAGCCTGACATGCAGCCTAGACTTCAGGGATTTCTAAAAGGAGCCCAAGGACTCAGATTCTGCTTGGGAAGTTAACCAAGGGAAGTCTGGAGGCTCCAAAAATGAAATTATTCTGGGGCCAGACAGGGTGATCCATAAGTAGGGGAATGATATTCCACTTCCCTTCCTGTTAGTGACCCCCCAGGCAGAGACTTCAGGCTCCCATAGGAGCCTGTGTTGGACCTTGTAGGAAAAGAGACTTTACCATAAGGAGATGAATGGAGGTAGGGATTTCTAGCTCAATTCAGGTGTAGAGGTCAGTATGAACAAAGGCATAGAGATGGAGGAGGGTTCAAGAGCGAGGACTATTGGCCAGTCTTATTTGGTTGGAACATAGGTGTAGAGACCCCTCTGGGCTACCTCCCTTCTCAACAAATGGCACTTGCCATCCAGTGATGACCAATCCAGGTTCAAGGTGCACTGTGGGTTCATACTCCCAAGACCAAAAGTCATGAGCCCCTGCTGGTGTGTGTTCATCTTTAACAGGCAGCTAGTTGTGGGGTGGCTAGGTGGCGCAGTGAGTAAAGTGCCAGCCCTGGAGTCAGGAGGACCTGGGTTTGGTTCTGGCCTCAAACACTTAACACCCACACAAAAACTGGCCGTGTGACCTTGGGCAAGTTACTTAACCCCAATTGCCCTCCAAAAGGAAAAAAAAAAAGCTAGTTGACAAAATTAGCTCAAAGCAAAAATATTTATTGAAATGGCATGGCATGAATAATGGTTACAAAGCATTCCCTCCATCAAGTTAAAGTGCCCCCTTCCACAAATATACACTGTCAGCGGAAAGTGCAATCATATATATGCTACACTCTAGTAGAGAGGCACACACAGAAGAAATACGTGTGGTCAAGGCAACTTTCCCCCCAGTCCTGAAGAACTCCAAATGTCTTTGGGTTCCATAGCTTTTCTTCTTGATGGAAGCAGTATTTGTACTTGAAGGTTATACTGCTTTTTCTTGGAAATGGCATCTCTTAAAGGGTGAATCTAGCAGCTAAGTGGTGCATTGCACTGAGTACTGGTCCTGGAGTCAGGAACAGATGAGTTCAAATCCAGCCTCAGAGACATTAGCTGCGTGACTCTTGGCAAGTCACATAACCTCTGTTTGTTTCAGTTTCCCCAACTGTATAATGGGGATAATAATGGTACTCCCCAGAGTTGTTGTGAGGATTAAGTGAGATAATATTTGTACAATGCGTAGGATATAGTAGGTGCTTAATAAATGTTTGTTTTTATTCTTTTTTTTTTTAGTTCTACAGTGAGATTCCATTTGCTGATGGCCATGAGGGAGGAAGAGAAAGAAATTTCACTGATGTACGCTAGAAAATGGGCTATGGAAAAAATGAAGAGAGAGCAAGAATCTTCCTTCATAGCTATCTTTTTTTCACCTGCCAGAGAAAACTTTCTCAGAGCTGGTTTTTACCTTTCAAGGCCACCTCAGATGTATGGCTGATCCTTCAGTTACCTAATAGCCAGCCACCCTACAACTCAGTCAACTTGATGGACAGTCTTCACACATACTAAAATAGCTAAGAAGGAGAAATACCTCTGTGCATTGACTCATTCAAGTCTTTGAAGAGAAAACCCTTTAAAGGCACAAATGGGTCACTACTAGCTTCACACCCTCTAAAGACTGTGAATAGATCCCTTTACTATTCTCAGCTGTTATGAGCCATTCAAGGTTTTATGCTCTTTGGATGCTACAGATGCAACACCCACAGCATCTGAAGGAAGCAAATCTTAACACTTTATTGTCTCTCTTACCCACCCCTTTTATCCCTAATTTCCTCAAATGGCTTTGGGGAAATGCAAATTGGTCAGGGGTCCCCTGGTCCACCCCTGGAATACTAGGAAATAAAGCTTGGCAGGTAGGTTAAAGGCAGTGTGGGCTGGTCCTTGAATGCTAGTCAGGACCTTATGCCCAATTCAGCAGACAGTGGGGAGCTACACAAGGTAGACCTCTCTGCATGTGTGTCTGTCCCTTGCAGATGTCCTGAGGTTTGACAACACCTACAGCTTGGTCCACTGCAAGAAGGTCAGGTACACAGTGGAAGTTTTACTCCCTGACAAAGCCTTTGAAGAAAAGATCCAGAAACTGTAGGCAAGTCTGAGCACAGCCACCATCCTACCCCTTCCAATCTTCTCTGCACTGTTTGGTTCTTACTTCTCACTGACCCCACTCTGGATTCTTTTTTTCCTCTGCTTTCTCCATCAAGGAGTTTGTCATAGGATCTGCCTTTGACCAAGACTCTGTGTAGGGGTTGTGAGCTGCTAAAGGGTTAGATGCCTTGAGTGATCAACTGTTCCTTGGTGAATGCACATAATAAATGAACGAAAGAATGAAAAAAACAGTAATTTAGCACCTACTGCATACTAGGCATCATGTTAGATACAGGGAATATTTAAAAATTTTAAATTTTTTTTTCATTTTTCAAATGCTTTATTGACTTCTGGTTTACATCATTCATTTCCGCCAGATTTTGAGTTACAAATTTTCTTCCCATTTTTCCCCTGCCCACCGCCCCAAAATAGCAGTCCCACAGTAGATCCCCTCCTCCAATCTGCTCTCTCCCATACCTCCTTCGACTTTTCCCGTAGGGCATGGTGGATCTCTATGCCCCAGTGCCTGTATATCTTATTTCCCAATTACATGCAAAATAGTATTAATAATAGTATATATATATATGCATATATATTTTAAACATTTGATTTTATAACTTTGAATTCCAGATTCATTCCCTTCCTCCCTTGTCACCCACCCTTACTGGGAAGATAAGCAGTTCAGTATAGGTTGTACATGTGTAGCTAATGCAAAACATTAACATAGTAGATAGATTGTAAAAGACTGACTATATTTCCCTCCCTCCTATCCCACCTCCCACTTGTTCTATTCTCTACTTTGATCCCATCCCTTTTCATAAGTGGGTGCTTCCAGCTTCCCTCCCCCCAATCTGCCCTCTTCCATCATCTCCCTCTCATCCCCTTCCCCTCTACTCTCCTGTAGGGTGAGATACCCTATTTAGTGTGTATTTCATTCCCTCCCTGAGTCAAATTCAATGAGAATAAGGTTGACTTATTCCCTTTTGCCTTCCTATTCTTCCCCTCCATTGTAACCATTTTCCCTTGCCTCTTCTATATGAGATAGTTTACCCCATTCTGTCTCTCCCCATCTCCTCTCATTATATTCCTCTCTCACCTCTTAATTTCACCTTTTAAGTATCATCCCTTCCTATTAAATTGGTCCTGTGCCCTCTTATCTATGTATACCTATAAACATATATACACACATTCACATATGTATTCATATGCCCATATACCCTCCGATATAGACATATATATATTTCTATTCTCTTCAACTATTCTCATACTGAGAAAAGTTTCATAAGTTACAATTATTGTTTTTCCATGTAAGAATGTTAATAGTTAAACTCTGATAAGTTCCTTATGATTTCTTTTCCCTGTTTACCTTCTCATACTTCTTGTATCTGAATGTCAAATTTTCTATCCAACTCTGGGTTTTTCATCAAGAATGCTTGAAAGAACATTTAAAAATTTTTTAATTTAAATTTTAAAGTGAAATAATTCTCACATTCAAGGAACTCACATTATTTTTTAAAAAATATTTCATTTTTCCATATTACATGTAAAAGCAATTTTATCATTCATTTTTTAGAATTTTGAGGTCCAAATTCTCTTTCTTCCCCCCTTCCCACCTACCTCCTTGAGAAGGCAAGCAATTTGATGTAGGTTATACATGTGTAGTCATGCAAAACATTTCCATATTAGTCATGTGTGAAAGAAAGCAGACTAAGAAAAATAAAATTTTAAAAGTATGCTTCAATCTGCATTCAGACTCAATCAGTTCTTTTTCTAGAGGCAGAAAATGTTTTTCATCATGAGTGCTTCAGAGTTGTCTTGGATCATTGTATTGCTGAGAAGAAGGAACTCCTTCCCCGTTGACCATTGTATGATACTACTGTTACTGTGTACAATGTTCTCCTGGTTCTGCTTGCTTCACTTTGCATTGGTTCATATAAGTCTGAAAATATCCTGCTTGTCATTTCTTATAGCATAATAGTATTTCATTACAATCTGTTGACCTGGAAGTTTGGTTAAAAGAGGCAAACAGGCTAGGTGATATATAAATTAATATTGTTTATTCCCTTAAAGCTAGAAGATACAGAACCAGAACTTAAATTCTGATCTACTGACAAAAGAACAAGTCTTTTATATATTTTAGAATAATTCCAACTCAGAATATCTACGTCACTCAAATTTATAATCTCTATATAACCATAGCACGAGAAAGGAATTTTCTTAATTGAATAGGTTGTAAATACAATAAGATAAGAGGGCAGGCAAAGCATCAATTGAAAATACAACCCAGGATATCTTCGTTTCCTTTAACATTAACATAACATGTCCATAAAATACCACAATAAGAAAAGTCTCACTATTTAAGGTAGTGTCTGTCAAGGCATCGTGTCCTTGGTAGTCATTAACAGAAGAATGCTCTGGTCAACTTTCTCTGGCTTTGTAGTGTTGACACAGGAAGGGGCATTTGAGTTCACTCAGAGAGCAAGGGAAGTCTATGATGCCAGAGTATTGCAAAGCATTATGGTAGATTAAGCTCGCCAGTTTTTCGGCCTTTCTCAGATCCTGGGGGTTCAAAATGGTTTGGGGAAGGGTCTGAAAATCATGTGCTACATGTTCAGCCATTCCCCAACTGAAGGGCATCCCCTCAATTCCCATTTTTTTTTGCCACCACAAAAAGAGCTGCTATAAAATATTTTTGTATGTATAGGTTCTTTTCTCTTTAAAAAAAAATCTACTGAGGATGCAGACCTAGGAGTGGCATTGCTGGTCCAAAGGGTACGTATGGTTTTGGCAGAGTTCCAGATTGCAAAGAGCTCACATTTATAGGAGATAATTGAATAGGGGAGGAGCATCCAGAATAGGGAGTCACAGGGACTGTAAGTGGAGCCAAAAGGCAGTCATTGTCTCATCTGTAACGTGGGACCATACTACCTGTAGTGCCTGCCTCACCCAGAACTGCTCTCGAGCCCCTCCTTCCCTAGTCCTGCTGAGCTCTCTTGAGGCGGATGGTGCCCAGCCCAGACCAGCCCAGTCCAGCAGGGAGGGGCAAAGGAGATGTTCTCTGTCCCCCCAACCCCAGCCAAGACCAAAAGGCCTGAGCTAGCAGTCACATGCAGAGCAAAGACCAGGAGCCCCATGAGCGGCAAAGGTGGAGCCCTTAGCCCTCTGCAGCAGGAGGCCCTAATCCAGGTGAGTCCCCAACCTGCAGTCACTGGGTCCTACAGAAAACAAAAGGGGTGTGTATGAGTCCGGGTGTGGGGGGTGTCGTCCTTTCTGCCTCACTGGCTGCTGACCCAGACCACAGATCCAGCTGAGAGACACCTCCCTCAGCTAAAAGGCCATCTGGGGGCACCTTAAAGCTTATAAGGAACTTTCCTTAAAACAGCCCAAGGAGGAAGGCAGAACAAATGTTATTCTACCCATTTTGCAGATGAGTAAACTGAGTTTAAAAATAATTCTGTTCCTTTTGTCCCAATGTTAGTCAAGACCCTTTCCTTATTTGTAAAATGACAGGAGTGGGGTGAGTTAGATGGCCTCTGAGATTACTTCCAGAGCTGTATCTGAGCCCATGAGCAGAGTCTGGACCTGGGCTCTGGTCTGGAGGATTCCTTGAGTCGGGGTATCCCTGCCCTGGTCTTGCCCCAACTCCCCTGGGGCCCAAGGCATTCCAGTGCAGGCAGGTCCTGAGTAGGGGGAGGGAGGAGCCCTGTCCCCTCCTTACCTCTCTCCAAACAAGCTGAGGTGGTCAGAGCAGCAGGACAGGCTGCCTGGCCTTGGAAGCCTCTGAGCTCTGGGTTCCAGACCTGAACTATAGGGCAAAAAAGGCTGCAGACCTGGGGAAATGTCTTTACCCTTCTGCTCCTCCTAGCCCAGCCCCTCACCCCATCCTCCCCTCTTCAGGGAGCTCATGCAGAGGAAAGAGCCCTGAAGCTGGAGTCAGATGGACCAGCTTCCCATGCTGCCTCTCCTCCTTAACCATGTGAGCTGGGAAAAGCCCCTTTCCCCTCCTGGGCCTCTAAAGAGGACTCTGACCTTGATCATCTCCAAGGGCCCTTCTAGTTCTGATTCTACGCTCCTGCTTTCCCCCTTTATTCAGAGACTCACAGATCTAGAAGGGACATCAGAACCCATTTTACAGATGAGGAAACTGAGGCCCAGAGAGATTCAAGTGACTTATGTGTGGGGTAACAAAGACTCTTACCCAAAGTAAACTCAGAGGCTTCTCAAGGTAGAAAGTAGAAATGAGTTTATTACGATTATCTCGAGAAAAGGATGACTCACACTGAGTGCGTTCAATACATTCTCAGTGTCAGACCGTGCCAGGCATAGAGAAGATGCCTACTTTTATAGCCCCAGCCCCATTATTAATCACAAATACCCTCCCTAGCCCCCTTCTTCTCAGCTCATTCTCACGAGCTTTGAGCACACAATCTAAAACTGGATAAATCTAACCCAAGGACAGTAAGCAGATGCAATATTTTGTTAAGTTTAGCAGGCCGTTGACTTTGGCACACTCTGATAATTTTTGAGGCCCTCTTTTCCTTTGATTAATGTGCAGACATGATCAAAGCCTGTGTTCTTGTCCTTGTTCCTGTAACACTTCATGGTCAGCTTGCCCTTACAGTATAACTGGGCAAGGAAGTGAGCAGATACGATCCTCCTGCAGATGCAGTAACCTAAGAATTCTTGTCCAGCCGACATCCTTGCTAGTCTCTTGGCGTGGGTAACCATGCAGATGTGTTTGCATCCTGGGTCCCTATGCTCCTCTCCTGGAACACTTCGGGGTCAGCAGCTTGTATTTACAGAAAAACTGAATTGAAAACCCAACCTTTAATTCTGTGAGGGTCCCCTAGCCTAAAAGTTTTATGAGGGGTCTTCACCATATCTCACACACTTAGGTTTCATAGGACATGTGAGTCAGAGGCAAGATTTGAATCCAGCTCCCCGACCCAATCTTTGTTCTGTCTCATTGCCTATTGAATGAGCCCTGCTCAATCTGATGATCCCAGATGGGAGAGGACCCCAGGAAGGGCAGGGCAGGACAGGGCAGGGCAGGGAAGGCTGGCACTCCTCTTCCATTCACCACCCCCATCTTTGTCTAATATCGTACAAGCGATTCAAGGCTTGCAAACCATTATATCATTTAATCCTTCAAACTGGTGAGGCAGGTGCTTTATTATCCATAAGGAAACAGACTGAGAAATGTTAGTGACTTGCCAAGGGTCACCTAGCAAAAGGGTGTAAGTCATGATTCCTCAACCTTTCCTCCTCTGCCATCCCTCCAGTGGCCCCTACCAACCAGGTGAGTCCTGTCCCTTTCCTTGGTGAAGCCTCATCCCAGGAGAGCCCTGGGCTGGGGGAGAAAGCAGGGCTGGGGCTGCCCTTCAGGGGGGTCAAGAAAGCTAGGCTGCCCCTGGACCCCTGTCCCCTTTCCTCCCTCCCCTGGTAGCCTAGCTTCCTTCCCCTGCAAGCTAGGAAATGGTGCCTCCTCCCTGCCTGGATGTAGGAGAGCCCCAGGGCCATGAGCCCTTCCACACTATTCTGGGAGGGGAGTGGGAGGGCTCCAGCCTGTACCCACCTAGCTGTGCCCCCTGCTTCCTCATGAGGAGTGAGGGAGGAGCAGGTACTCCTGCCAGGAAAAGTCCAGAATCTCTCCTGTTTCATCCCTTACCACCCCCAGCAGTATGGAAAAGAGCCTGGATCTGGAGTCACAGGTCTTGGGGTTGAATCTAGCCTCTGCCACCATGGGACCAAAAGTAAGTCACTTTCCCTCTCTGGGCCTCAGTTTCCCCTTCTGTAAAATGGGGATAACGTTTGCAGACTCTGCCTTGGAAGGTTCTGCAGAGAAAGTAGTTTGTGGGCCTTAGGGTGCTATAGAAATGAGTCAAAGGACCTGGAATCCCAGATCTGCCCCCATCATATGTGTGACCTTGGGCAAGTCCTTGCCATTCTCAGAGCCTTGGTTTCCCCACCTCTACAAGGAGAAGATCAGAGTCAATGTCCTTTAAGATCCAAATCCGAGATCCCCTGTGGCTGCAGGCAAGTCCCCTCTCTGGGAAGGGGAGCTCAGTTTCCTCATACACAAAGACAGAGGAAGGTTTGGATTCAGAGCCTTGGGCTCAGCAGCAATGCTCAGTGACCATTTGTGGGTTTATTCATAGCTGGGCATCAGGTGAGGGAAGATGTCTTAGCCAGGATGCTGTCTCCCTAGGGTGTGGATGCCCCGCCCCCAGTCCTTGGGCACCTACTATTTCAGATGATGCCTGAATTCCAGGAGTCCTCAAAGAAGTCTGGGCCCCCTTTCTTCTTTTAAGTGAAGATGAAAATCAGTGAGTTGGGTCCTAGTCAGGGAGGGATAATGGGGAAAACCCAGGCCTTGGAGTCAGGGCCCCAGGGTCTAGTCAAAGTTCTGTCCTGGCCTGGCTGGAAGATCTTGTAGAGGTCACTTCCTCTTTGTCCCCAAGACATGTGTTGGGCTGGTGACCCAAGTGGGTTCCTCCCAGGTCCAAAGGTCTGTGAGCAGGGCCTGCCAAGGACAGGGAACACTAAACATGTGCTGGGGATGCCTACCCATCTCCAGCTGACCCAAGGATGGAGGCAGGCCCAGAGAGCCACCTCTGAAGCATGTGCTGCTCTGGACAACCCCTCCACACCAGCTGAGCTGGGCAAGCTGCCCAGGGCTCCCCTCTGGCATTTCCTGACTTTGCCTAAGGCTCCAGAAGGCAGGTATGTGTAGGTAGGGGTGATTTTGCCTTCAGGACAGTCACAGTCATGCTTTGGGAATGGAGGCTGGCACGTACAGGTCAGTGTCTCTGACCTCTCCAGGGCATGCAGGTCCCTGTTGGGCAGGGGGCATGACTGGGCAGGAACAAGGGAAAATTTTCCTCACTGCTCCCCACCCCCACCCCAGCAGCTTCCCAGGCAAGCTTGTCCAGGAGGTGAGACCCAGAGAGATTCCAGAGAAGATTCTCTCATGTTTCTATAGGACTTGAGCATCTATGAACCACTTTCTCAACAGCTCTGTGAAATGGTAGGACACATATTGGGGGTGAGGAGGAGTGCTACTCCACAGTCTTTCTATTTTCACCTGTGATTTCACAGGTTCCAAGGAGCTCCCAAGCTCCCAGTGAGGACCCTGCCTCAGCCAACGTGGTTATCACCTCAAGAGGCTAGCAGGGTGACCC
>NW_027187465.1:1711095-1728595 GCF_028583685.1 Petaurus breviceps papuanus | reverse complement strand
TAGAACTGGAACACAGAACATAGAATGGAAGAACTGGAAAAAAAACTTGGAAGACAAGATGTCAGAGCTAAGAGAAATATCAGAATGTAGAACCTGGGAGATAAAAATGAAACTTAGAGAATTGGAACGGGTCTTAGAGCATAGAATGTCAGACCTGAAGGGGCTCCAAGACTGTTAGAGGTAAAAAGGAAGGTAGAAGGTAGAGGAAAAGCTTCAACGAACCTTAGAATGCAAAATAAATATGGAATGTTAGATCAAAGGGACTTTGGTCTGTCAGCACTGGAAGGGACTATAGAATCTGGAGTCTAGTCAGAGTATAAGGGGGGGTCTGAGGTCACAGTTTGTAAGAACTAGAAGAAACTTAGAACAAAGACTGTTAGAATTGTGAGCAAGAACCGAACAAGACAATCTATTCCAAACTCCCTCACCTTGATCATTTGCATATTTATTCATTAAAGTTTTGTTGATAATCTTTTTTAACTTCACTGTTACTTCCCCCCTCCCACTGACCCACCAAGAGAACCCTCATAAGAAATAAATAAACACAGATGAGCCAAAAAAATCGGCCAAATCTGAAAAGTCTCATTGGAACTCATCGTCCAACACCAAGAGGTTGCTGTTGTTCATTTTCCAAGAGGACCCTGGCATCGGGGAGATGGTGACATGACCTGCAGATGACTTGGCTTTGAGGGAGGACGGGCTGTGCGAGGTCTTGGTGTGTGTGTGTACCAAGAGATAGGAGGCATGCTTCACCATCAATCTTATAAAGGCATTATTGGACCCCGCCTTCCCTTGACTCACTATTCATTCAATGGGCATCACCTCACTCAAAGTGAGAGCCTGAAAAACCTTAGCCCAAAAGGGTCAGGGTCTCCGACTGCATCCTGGGTCATCTCCAGTCGTCCTGGGCGATATCTGGTCACTGGACCCAGATGGCTCTGGGGAGAAAGTGAGGCTGGTGACCTTGCACAGCCCTGACTCACTTAAATGCAAGTCATGTCATCACTCCCTGATATTCTCTGAAAACTAATGATAAACACAACAACAAATTCTAAAGTGTTTCAATGTTGTTTTCCTTTATATTACTGTGGTCATTGTAGAAATCATTCCACTGCTTCTTCTTACTTTGTTCTGCATCATTTCGTACAAGTCTTCCCAAATTTCTCTGAATTTATATCCATAATTTCTTTTTTTTTAAGCAATTGGGGTTAAGTAACTTGCTCGAGGTTACACGGCCAGTTATTTCTGGGTGTGGTGCTAAGTGTCTGAGCCCAGATTCGATCCCAGGTCATCCTGACACTGGGACCAGTGCTCTTACTCGCTGAGCCACCTGGCTGCCCCTATAATTTCTTATAGCATAATAATATTCTATTCAATTCCTATTTGTTCAGTTGAGCCCTAGGAGATGGACAATTGCTTTCTTTTCAGTTCTTTGCTACTACAAAAACCCTCATAAATATTTTTTAACCTTACAGATATTATCTAATTTTTTCTCCACAACAATCCTAGGAAGGAGATGCTATAATTATCCCTGTTTTACATGTGGAAAGTGAAGCAGAGGGAGGTTAAGTTACTTATCCAGGGTCACACAGATAGTAAGTGTCTAAAACTGGATTTGAATTCATGTCTTCCTGACTGCAGGTTCAGCACTCAATCCACTGCACCACTGAACTCCCTAATGAATAAATAAATTCTTCCATAATATTTGACAGGTAGTAGAAAAACATTTCAAGACCAATACATAACAATATACTCTGCGGCCATTACCTAGGTGAAGACCAAAGGAAAATAAGTGACACTATCTAGGAATGTGCTTAAGGGCAGATGTCAAATGTCACCTTGACAGAAGTGAATTAAATAACTATTGAAAACAAGAAAATTCTATCACAATCTATATGAAGTCGAAAGCTCAAGCACCATATCATCAAATTAAAAGCAGCAAAAATGAAACATACAGAATGGAATACGGAAAACAAAATTATATCAGAAATTCTTGGTATCTTTAGTCAATAATTTAATGAAATTAAATTTAATGAAATAATTTAATGAAATTTAACTATAATAATATAGTTAAGGCAATAAAAGTTAAGTCATTAAGAAGAACAAAGTAAATCTATCAATAAAAAGAATTTAAGTTTTTTTAATCAGTACAACTAGAATTATTTTTGTACCTAGATTCTAGGTATACTTTCCCTTCTGTCTTTGTCCTTTCTGGAGCCATGTAGCTTGCATTGGTATCACTGGGTATGTACAGTTTGATAAAAATTTTTGCTATAATTCTGGAATTTGGACTAATTCCCAACTCTATCAATAATGCTTCAGAAAATTAGCAGTCCCTTCAAAGTTTACTATTGCAATATGGGGGGAGGGGAGAGCTGGCCAGAAGATACTTGATGCTTCTTGCCCCCTTGTCCCTACTGAAGGGAATAAGTGTTTATATAGTGCCTACTGTGTGCCAGGAAGTGTACTGAATAGCTTCCAAATATTATCTCTTTTAATATTGGACACTGGATACAGGCCTTTCTTTTTAAATTTTAGACTTAAATACTAAAACTTTAATATACAATAAATAAAGAAAAAGAAACATTTTATAAACTTAAATATTAAAACAAATATGAAATAAGAAAAAAAAACAGGTTACATTCACAGCAGAACATGAGAGGATTCAAAATATATAGCAACAAATTTCCATTTCAAGAAAGCCTATGCAGTAAATACTATATGTTGTGTTGAGAACTATCCATCTTTCCTTTGCTTTCTTGCAAGTTTTCTTTTGTTCTCTGCTGTGCACTTTTTACTTTGTTCATATTCTCCCTTCTTCCCCCACTCTTGCCCCTCAGAAAGCTACAATTAAGCATGGATATATTGATATATAGATATATACACATACATATATACATACATGTATAAACATGTACTTTTCCTAACAAATTCTACTCCTGATCTTTCTTTTTATGTTTGTGTTTATCTCTTATTTCTTATCCTTCCTGACTCCTCTACTTCTACCTGCTACCTGGCCCTCCTATTGCTTAGTCTACCCCACCTCCAAAGATCTTTCCCCTAGCCACCCAATCCCATTAATGGAAACACCTTTCTATACCCCCCTTTAATCTATTCCTTCCCTTCCCCTCTAGAAATGCCTCCCTTCTCCTCTCCTCCACCCCAATCCCCTTAGCATTTTATTTCTTTCTGAATTTAGAAGCCTTTTATTCTCTTCTAGATATATGTATGGTTCTCTCTTGAACTCATTCCCAATGAAACTAAGCTTTCAGAACTACCAGCCCCCCTCCCTCATCTAATTCCTCTGTGGTGGTTCTTCCTTTCACCTTTTATTTGTATAAGATAATTGCTCACTTTTGATGTTCTTAGACTATTTTGCTTTTTAAAGTCATATCATACTCAAGTCTACCCCCAATCTTTCTTGCAAACTATACAATTACTAATAACAATTTTAGGCATCCATTTTACATTTCACATACATAAAAGGTAAACAGTTTGTATTTATTGAGTCCCTTGTAAATTCGTCTTTGGTATGTACCTATTTGTTCTTGTATGTCAAATCTTCTATTAAGTTCAGGTTGTTGTGGCGGGGGGGGAGATTGTTTTTGTTTTTTTAACGAAGTCCTGAGAGTCTGACAATTCATTAAATGTCCATTTTTTTTAAATTTGGGACTATGCTCAGCTTTTCTGGGTATGATATTTTAGGCTGGAAGCCCATTTCTTTTGTTCTTCAATATATAGTGTTCCAAGACCTGTGGTCTCTTATTGTCACCATTGCTAAATCTTGTATCTTTCTAATTGTGGCACTGACATGTTTGAATTGTTTTTATGTTGTTCACAATATTTTCTTCTTGAGCCAAGGGTTTCAGAATTTGATCATGATATTCCTGTGGGATTTCCTTGTAGGATCTATTTCAGGTGGTACTCAGAGGATATTTTCTATTTCTGTTTTCCCCTCTTGTTTTAATGCTTCAGGATAATTTTCTTTAATTATTTCTCATATTAATATATCAAAATTCTTTTTTTTATCATAGCTTTCAGGCAGTACAATTATTCTTGTTTTCTCTTCTTCATCTGTTCTTCAGATCAATTGTTTCACATTCTCTTCTATTCTTTCATTCTTTATATTTTTGTTTTATTATTTCTTGATTTCTTATAACTTTGCTGGCTTCCCCTTGCCCAATTCTGATTTTCAAGGAGTTGTTTTCTTCCTTAAGATTATGGATCTCCTTTTCTAATTGGTTGACTTTTTTTCATAATCTTCTTGTTTTTCTTGGATTGTCCTCATCTATTCATTCATTCATTCATTCATTCATTTAATCTTTCCTCTATCTCCTTTAATTTTTTTCCTTTTTGGAATTGGGGTTAAGTGACTTGCCCAAGGTTACATGGCTAGTAAGTGTTAAGTGTCTGAGGCTGGATTTGAACTCAGGTCCTCCTGACTCCAGGGCCAGTGCTCTATTCACTGCACCATCTAGCCCCCCTCATTTAATTTTAAAAGTCTTTTAAAAGTTCTTTTATGAACTCTTTTTTGGGTAGGTGACCATTTGACATTACTCTTTGGGGGTAGAAGAGGGTTTCCTAGCTTCAGTATCCCCCTTTGAAGATGAATCCTGGTCTTATCTATTCCAATAGTAATTCTCTATGGTTGGATTCTTTTTCCTTTGCCTGTTCATTTTTTAAAATTTGTAGTAGCTTAGTTTTTATAATCATCTCTTGTCCTGGGGTATGGGAGAATGGTGCCTCTGGCCTCAGATCCTCCTTCAGATCTCCCCTCCAGTCTGACTTCCAGTCTCCAGTAAGTGCCCACAGCCAGGGGCATTCTGCCCCACTGCTTCTGCACTCAACTGGCATGTACTGGTTCCTTCTTGCCCTTGTTGCTCCCCACAGCACAGCTGGATCTGGGGTTCCTTCTCAGCAGAGGTTCCCTTGATTTCCCCTTGTTCAGATGCTCAACTCTGTTCACTGTCCCTCTTCACTATCCTGGGGGTAAAAGTTGCTGTGTCTGGGGCCAAGGCATCCTCCCAAACCAGCTAACCCCAGGGCTGCCGCTTATTGTTCAAACAAGCCCAACCTGGGGATGTTTACTCTTCACAGGGATCAAACCCCCTTTTCAGATCTTGTCCAATTGTCCCTCTGAACTAACAAATCCCAATCTGATAGCTAGGTTCCAAACCCCTATAGTACCATTTTTGTGTTCTATCATCTTAGCTAATCTCTTTAGTCTGAGGTGAAACATCAGGATTGTTTTACTTTGCATTGTTCCTATTTTTATTAATTTGGAGTGTGCTTTCATTTGGTTGTTGAAAGTTTGACATTTCTCTCCTTAAAGGTGTCTGTTCATAACATTTGACAACTTACCTATTATGGGATGATTCTTGTTCTTATATATTTATGTATGTATGTGTGTCTACTTTTTTTGGGGGGGAAAGCAATTGGGGTTAAGTAACTTGCTCAAGGTTACATGGCAAGTTATTTTGTGTGGGTGTTAAGTATCTGAGGCTGGAACAGATCCCAGATCTCTCGACTCTGGGGCCAGTGCTCTTACCCACTGCGCCACCTGGCTGCCCCTATGTGTGTCTATTTATAGAGATGAGCAGATAGATGTAGATATAGATGTAAATATGCAGCTAAATATAGATATATAAATATATTATATATAAACACAGATAAATTGGTCTTGTATGTGAGACTTTTAATAGAGATGTTTGCTGCAAAGAAATTTTCCCATTTAACCACTTCTCATTTAATTCTAGTTGTACTAATAGTCTTACAAAAACTCTTCAATGTTATATAATCCAAATTGACTTTTCTCTTATGTTATCATTTCTACCTATTTTAAATGAATAATTCTCCTCTCAGACATAGGTGTGTGAGCAGCTCCATTCCATTCTCTTCAAACATTTTTAGGATGTGCCTACCTCTATTTATGGCATAGCTATCTATACGGAGCTTATTGTGGTATTTGACTGTTGAGTATGTCTAGTCCTCAAAGTAAACCATCATATCATCTGTGATTGGAGATAAATTTGTCTTTTCTTATTTCTTTGATTTCTTTTTCTTGTCTTGTTGAGGGAGCTTTTCTAGAACTATATTAAATAATGGTGGAGACCCTGGATATTTCACCCCTAATCTTATTGGAAAGGTTTCTAGTGTTTCCCCATTGCAAATAATATCTCTTGGTTGGTTTTTACTTTACAGATGAGGAAGCTGAGGCCTAGAGAGGGGAAAGACTTACCTAAGATGACACATAATGAGAACAAAGGATTTTAGCTTTCTCACCCAAGCGTCTCACTGTTCTCTCTTTCCCAACAGTGCCCCAGAGCCAACCCACTGCTCCTCTCCACCCACCTCACCTGCAAATGTCTCCAAAGGCTCCTGCCGGCCCAAGACGGACATCGTGTTCATGAAGACCCACAAGACGGCCAGCAGCACCCTTCTCAACATCCTCTTCCGCTTCGGCCAGAAGCACAATCTCAAGTTCGCCTTCCCCAGCGGCTACAACGACTTTCACTACCCGGCCTTCTTCAAGCGCAGCCTGGTGCACAACTACCAGCCTGGGGACTGCTTCAACATCATCTGCAACCACATGCGCTTCTCCTACTCTGAAGTGCGTAGCCTGGTGCCCCCCAATACTACCTTCATCACGGTGCTGCGCGACCCCGCGCACCTCTTCGAGTCGTCCTTCCACTACTTCGGCATGGTGGTGCCCTTCACGTGGCGGCTGACGGGCCGCAACAAGCTGGCCGCCTTCCTGCAGGACCCCGACCGCTACTACGACCCCAACGGCTTCAACGCGCACTACCTGCGCAACCTGCTCTTCTTCGACCTGGGCTACGACAGCGGGCTGGACCCGCGCAGCCCGCAGGTGGCCGAGCACATCCGCGAGGTGGAGCAGAGGTTCCACCTGGTCATGCTGCAGGAGTACTTCGACGAGTCCCTGGTGCTGCTCAAGGACCTGCTGTGCTGGGAGCTCGAGGACATCCTGTACTTCAAGCTCAACGCCCGCCGGGCCTCCGCGGTGCCCCAGCTCAGCGGGGAGCTCTACCGGCGGGCCACCGCCTGGAACCAGCTGGACGCGCTCCTCTACCGCCACTTCAACGCCAGCTTCTGGCGCAAGGTGGAGGCCTTCGGGCGCCAGCGCATGGCCCGGGAGGTGGCCTCCCTGCGGCGGGAGAACGAGCGCATGCGGAGCATCTGCATTGATGGGGAGCATGCAGTGGATGCCAAGGACATTGAGAAATCGTCACTGCAGCCCTGGCAGGCAATGGGGGCAAAGACAATCCTTGGTTACAACCTAAAGAAGCGAATCAGTCATCAGTATGAACAGTTGTGCCGGAAAATGGTGACGCCTGACATCCAGTACATGACTGAGCTTGGGGTCAACCTCTGGGTCACCAAATTATGGTGGTACATCAGGAAACTGCTGCAGATTTGATAGCTACCTTTCCCTTGCCAGTTGTCTGTTATTCCTGACTCAAAAGGCATGCCCAAGGGGCATCCTTTATTCAGGGCAGAGTGGATGAACCTTTGGACTAAACCTTCAGGCCAGTCAACAAGGTGATCAAGTCTGCCCTCTACCTTCCAAGCCAGGTCAATATCTTTCCATCCTCACCCTAACTTTGGGCAAGACATCCTAGAAAATGGACAAAGATCTGAGCATTACCTCACAGAGCCCACTGGGTGAGCTTACAAATTAAGTTAAATCAGACTGGATATGAGATGCCTTCAGTGAAGAGCAGCATTTGAATAATTACATACGGTTTACATTTTTTTTTGAAAGAACATTCTGGGTGCGGCTAGGTGGCACACTGAATAGAGCACTGGCCCTGGAGTCAGAGGACCTGAGTTCAAATCTTGCCTCAGACACTTAACACTTACTAGCCATGTGACCTTGGGCAAGTCATTTAACCCCTAAAGCCTTGCCTTCCCCCTTCCAAAAAAAAAGGAAGAAAAAAAAGGACATCCTGCTTTTATGGAATAGCCTCTGAAATAAAATGATTTGCTCATTCTGTTTATATGTGTAGTAAGTGAGATTGAGGAGAAAAGTTCCCAAGAGATCATTTCCCAGGATAAAGTGCCAAATTACCAGCATAAATTCCCTGGACTCCTTTCCCCACAATTCTCTGTTTATGGACACTGAGGATGGATATTTCCTGGTGAGGGCTTGAATGGGTGGTCTCCTGGGAGGCAGGACATTTAAAAAGTTGTTCTACAAGAAGTGGTCTTGAATGGATATAAGAAGGCTAGCCCAGGACTGGGGTGACCTGGGGACCCCAGAGCAAAAGTAAGAGGTTTCCTTTGATTCCCAGCCTTCTTCCAGTGACTTTATAGACCTCAAGCCTGTCCTGAGAAGCTTGTCCATGAGGCAGAGACACAGAGATGGGTAAGGTCCTAGCTATGGCCCCGTCATTGAGGTGTCATTGGGAGCTTCCACGTCAGTCATTTTCAGCGAGTGGACCTGAACTCTAAGGTTTTTACTCCTGAGTCATGAATTAAGAGGTGACTCTCCCCCAAATTCTGGGTGATTAAAGGTTATATTATAATCATCTGGGAGTCTGAAAGGGCTTTCGTTATTTGCATCCAGGGTGCAAGAATGGTTATAATGTTAGGTCATTTCAACCTTGCTATTTTTATTGCTTTAACATCTAAATTAATTTGATGAGATTTCACCATGAGATTGAAGCTTTGGGCTGAATGACAGAAGATGCATTTCAATGGCGATCCACGTAAAGTTTTACATTCGGTTCAGAAGATCGTCAACATAAGGACAAGAATGAGGGGCCATGATTAGACAGTAGGTTATTTGGGAAAAGGTCTGGGAGTTGGAGTGAACTGCAAACCTAAAGTGAGTCAGTAGTGTGAGCAGGCAGCTAAAAAACCTGGCACCATCTTGGCCTGAAGGAAGAAGGGTAGAGAGCACCAAAGCATAGCAAGGTAATTGTCCCTCCACGTCCTGCCCTGGTCCTTCTAACATCTAGAGTCTTATGCTCCTTCTGGGGAGGAAGGTCATGGATAAGATGGAGGGCAGCCAGGAGGGTAAAGAGCCTGAAGTCCCTCTCATATGGAAATGGGGTGAAGCAGCTGGTGATGTTTAGCCCAAAGAGGAGAAGACTCAGGTGGGAGGCTACTCACTGTCATCAAATATTTGGAGAATTGTCATGTGGGATTAGTTGTGTTCCCTTTGACCAAAGAGTAGAACCAGAAGCAATATGGGGGAGTTGGAAAGAAGCAAATTGAGAGAAAGCTTTCTGACCATTAGAGCTATCCATAAGTGGGATGGTTGTCCTTGGGAGATAGTGGTTCCTGCCCTTCTCAGGGGTTCACCATCAAAAGTGGGATGATCAGTTGTCAAACATGTTGTAGTGAGATATCCTTTTCAGTTAAAGGTTGGAGTAGATGGCTACTGGGGTATAAAATTCTCTGCTTCTTTAAAATGATCTGTTATTAGATTGGTGGCTTATACAATCTCCTGAGCAGAGAGCACTGTATGGGGCAGGGAGGGGCTTTGATCTCATGATTTGCTTATTTGATGACATAAAATACTCCTACAGTGTGTGTATTTTAAAATTAGCAAATGATTCTAGAGCTAGATTTTGGGGGTTTGTAATGTAATGCCAAAAGAAGGCAACTTCCCAGGTTCAAAATACCAGCATAGGTGCTCTCTATTTTATTTAGTGACAAACCAAGAACAGAGGAGATCAAAACATGACATCATTCCAAATACAGCATTTACTAAGTGTGATTAAATAATCTCCAAGTACTACCCCACCCCAGGATCTTCCAATCATTCAATCAATTACAAAGTCTCTGTTCTAAATACTTCTCCACCCCTAGGCTATACCTTAATTAAGTCCACCACAAAGCCCCTCTTCTCAAATGGAGATTAGTTTCCAAACATAAGGTCAAAAGTTCCCCACCCCTGGATCACAATTGAATCTACCCCAGAGTTACATCAAGTTTAAACACAGCACTTAATACCCAAATGGAGGTCTTTTCTTCATCTTGACACGAGGCAAGTTCTCAGCAATCTTAGTTCCTGGGGAGACAAGGCTTAGCAAGGCCATAAGATACATTGCCAGTCCCTTCATGAATTCATCCTCTGTCTGTAGAACAGTCCTAGAACCCCTGAACACATTAGCAAAGCCCTCTCCCAGGATTTCTGTAAACATACAACAAGAAAATCCTTCTTCAGGGCTTCTGAACCAACAGAAAGGCTCCCAGACCCCTGCAACAACAGCACTGTCCCTCACCAGTGGACAGTATTCACTCTCTGTCTGCAGGACAGTCGCAGGCCTTGTTAGCGAACAGCCAGGTTCCAGGACTTCTTCAACAAAAGGACTGTCTTTCACCAGTGGACAAATCTGGCAAAACAACATCAAAACAGACAGACAAAGTACCAGCAAAATAGCCATGTCTCCTCAGTCCTTGGCAGCTCAGGGGGCAGGTCTCAAAAGTCCAGGGCAATTCAAAGCGGCCACCAGCAATTCTCTTAGTCTCTCTCTCTCTCTCCATGAGGTGCTGCTTCCAAAAAGATCTTCCGCCTCTCTCTAGTGTCTCTCCAAATCTACATCACCAGCTCCTCCCACTTCAGGACTTTCTTTTCACATCAACAAGCCCATCCCACAGGTGGGATTAACAAACTCTGGGTTTTAACACAATCAATTTGAAAACCAAGCCAATACAGGGGAATCTTTAATTGCCATTACTATCACAGGGTTGCAGAGGAGATATAACACTGGACCTCGCATCAGGAAGGTCTAAGTTCAGATTTAACCTCTTGATCATTCCTAGCTGTCCAGGACCATTACTCTCTCCACTGTGCTACCTAACTGTCCCAGAACTGCCTACCTTCCTTTAACTTGATGCAGAAAAAAAGTCTTTGACAATGTAAAATACTGATTTATGCCTCAAATCCAACAAAGAGTAAGCACAGAGGTACCTTTAAAAATGACATAAGAAATACCAATTTAAAACCAAATGCAATGATTTTAGGAAATGAGAGTGCACTAGAATCTTTGCCAGTAAATATAGAAGTAAAGCAAGGATGCCCATTCTCCTTGGTATACTTAATAAGGTTCTGAAAATGGTAGCAATAGAGCTAAGTCAAGAGAAAAAAATTAATGGATAAAGATAGGGAAAGAGGAGAGAAAACTATTCCTATCTGTTGGTAACATGTCTTACTTAGAAAATCCTAGGGAATCCGCAAATATATTAATTGAAACAATAGTTTCAGCAAAGTTGTAGTTCACAAAATAAACTTTCCAAAGTTGGTAAAATTTCTATATTATTATAGCAAAATCAAAGAGGCAACAATAAAAAGTTATATCCTATTAAAATAACAATAAAATGCATAAAGATAGTAGAGGCTCAATCTACCAAAACACACAAAATAGATAAATTCAATTACAAAGAGCTTCTTTAAAAAAAAAATAAAGAACTTAAATAACTGAAGGAATATTTAGTGCTCATGACTGGGAAGTACCAACATGATAGAAATGACAGTACAATCAAAATAAATTTACACTTTTAATGTTGTACCAATTTATCAAAGGAATGTGTTATAGAAATCAATAAAATTCATCTGAATGAATAAAATAATGAGAACACTACGGGAAATGATGACAATTTTAGGAAAATGGGGAATAGTACTTCAAGATCTCAAGTTAAATTATAAAGCATTAGTCATCAAAATTGTTTGGTATTAGTTAAAATTAGAGAAGTAAGTTGATGGAAAAGACTAGACAAGGGAGGAGAACCAGAAGCACGAAACTCAACAACTCAGTGCTTGGTAAACTTAGAAATATAAATTACTTAAGAAAGAACTCAATGCTCTGTTAAAAAAATGCCCAGAAAACTGGAAAGGAGACTAATAAAAATTAAGTTTAAAACAACATCTTATACCATATTCTACAAGAAATTCAAAATAAAAACATGAACTTAGTATTAAAGATCATGGCATTGAAAAATTAGAAGACATACAGATTACATCTTTTTTTATAGCTACAGGTGAGAGATGAAATCTTAACCAAACAAGAGATAAAGAAAATACAAAAAATAAAATACATAATTTTGATTACATGAAACTAAAAGCTTCTACTGAAACAATATTAATGAATCAAATATAAGATGGGAAGTGATCAAAGTGGAAAAAAATCTTTGTATCAATTTCTCAGCCAAGGCTTTGGTAGCCAAGATATATAGATAACTAAGATAGATATAGATATAAAAAATCAAAAGTCATTGCCCAATAGAGAAGTGATTAAAGGATATGAACAAACACTTCTAAAAAGATTTATATACCATTAATAACCATATTAAAGAATGCTTCAAATAATTAATGATAGAAAAATGCAAATTAAATCACTCTAAGCTGTTACCTCAGAATCAGCAAGTTGTCAAAAATTACAAAAGATGGGAATAATCAATATTGAGGAAATTGTGGGAAGATTGCTGTGCTGTGAATTACCATTTTGAAAAGCACTTGGAATAATATAAACCAAGTGAATGAACTTCCTAGTCTTTCATTCAGAGATTCCATTACCAGGCACATACTCCAAGAATTTCTTTGATAAGAAGAAAGTCCCCATATAGACAAAAATATTTATAGCGACAATTTTGTGGTATCCAAGAAGAGGAAATTATGCAGATGCTCATTGAGACTTTGTGGTACCTGAATGTAATGGAATGTTACTGTGCTGTAAGAAATTTTGTATAGGATGAATATAGAGAAGCATGAAAAGAGATCCATGAGCTGATGCAGAGTGAAACAGAGCCCATAAACATTTATTAAGAGCCTACTATGTGCCAGGAATTGTACTAAGCACTGGGGACAGAAATCTGAAAAAGAAAGACAGCCTCTGCCCAAGGCACTTGCTATCTCATTGGGAAAACAGCACATGTAAGGGAGCTGAGAGGGATGGCCTCTTTAAATGGAGACTTTGGGAGTAGTCCTTTGCTCTGCCCTCCAGTTCTCCAATGAAAGAGCCAGGGTGACCTGAGGTTACTGAAGATATAGATGAGGTGAGAGGACTAAAGGTGCTGCCATCTTGGTAGAATAAGGAGGTTGTTTTTTTTTTTCCTGATGATGAGGTTTCCTGGGTGCTTGATGGAAACAATATTCACAATGACCACAATAACATAAATAGAAAAAATTACAACCACCAATCAAAAGTGGATGTTGCAAATTACAAGGAATAAGCATGGCCCCAGTGAAGAGATGGGAGAAAACATCTCCCCTCCTTTGCAGAAGTGGGAGGTCCTTAGGCAGGGATGTCATGAGGCTCACATGAGCTCATAGATATAAAGCACTTGGTAAACATGATTGTGTTGTCATTCCCTGAACCTTCCACTTTCTTTCTGCTGAGCTGTAATGGGAATGGGAATTTTAAGATATTCCCTGCCCCTTAAGAAGCCTAAGGGAATTTGAAGACCTTCCCTGCTTTGAAAATAAACTCTGTCCCCTAATAGGCTGAATGTAATCACATGGAGCCTGTGGTGGGAGGAGTTTGCTGAAGGGTGGAGCAGAGCCCACAGGAAGCTGGTAATCAGAACAGCTAGAAGGTGGGAGGAGAGAGGATAGCAGGCAAGCAGACAGGTAGGCTTGGGAGTAAATGTTGACTTGGGAAGGCTAAAGGATACTGTGGCTCTCTGTGCTGTTATGGCTTATTAACTTCTTTGTTACTATTATGGAATTGAGTTACTGGTTTGGGGATTCGGTTTTCTGGAGTCTGAATAAATGTTTTGCTTCTGCCTTATATATGGAGAATCTGTTATATTTTGTGATTGAGCACCATGAGGGTATTTTTATAGTGATCTGGGCACTGTGAATATTGCATCGGTTCTACATGAGCTCAAACAATATTTATAGAACGATATAGGGGTGTGATGCTATAGATTTAATAACCAAGTTCTCAATAAAAATGCACACATAAACTTATATTTAATCTGCATTATTAACATGTTGTTAAGCCTAGACAATCAACAAAAGTATAATTCAGACCCTAATTGGTAGCAATTGCTGATTTCTGTGGTGTAAATGATCACCCTGAAAATTTAATAAGTTACTGTTATGAGCTGATGAGAGCTGGCTCCTACACACCCCTGTGCACAGGTGTGGAACATTATAGGTGTTTTCATACTTCTTCCATATGACAATTAGTTTTGCTTGGGGCAGGTTTTCCTCTTATTACTCTTTTTTTTCTTTAAAAATATTATTTATTGGGGGTGGAGCTAAGATGATGGAGAAAAGAGAGGGACCTGCCTGAGCTCTCCCAAATTCCCTTCCAAACAACTTTAAACTAATGCCTCAAAATGAATTCTGGAGTGGCAGAACCCACAAAAGGATGGGGTGAAACAACTTTCCAGCCCAAGACTATCTAGAAGGTCAGCAGGAAAGGTCTGTCAAACCAGGGTGAGAATGGAGCACAGTCCAGTGCAGACAATGCCCCCATAAGACAACAGCAGGCCTTGAGGCCAAGTGAATTGGTGGTGGCAGCTTCTGGAGCTCTCATTCCACAGATGGTAAGGGGGGGGAGGGTCAGACAACTGGTCAGAAGGAGATTACAGGGGTCCCTTTGCTGGCACTGGGTGCAGGACCATATGCACATCACAGTCCTGAATTACAGGCCTGGGCTGAGGATGAGTAGCAGCACATAAGACCTTGTGCGTGCAGGGGAGCAGGGACCCTGGCCATAGTTCCAGGCCAGAAGAGAGTGCTCATGGTCACTCACAGACCATAGCACAGGCCAGGTAAGCAGTGACCACACCTCTCCTTAGATCATACCAGCTTGGAAGAACTGAAAACTTATGGATCCCAAGAACTAGCTCTCAAAACAGCTGCACAGAAAACCTGAAGTTTGGAGACAGTGCCCCTTCCATCCTGGGAGCAGAGACCAGCTTCAACATAAAGTTAAAGGGCAAGAAATTGGCTTGAAAATGAGCAAACAGCAAGTTTGGCCATAGAAAGTTACTATGATGACAGGGAAGACAAAACAAATTCTGAAAACAACAAAGTCAAGACCACTGTATCCAAAGCCTCAAGGAAAAATGTGAATCGGCCTCAGGCCCAAAAAGAATTCCTGGAAGAAATCAAAAAAATATTTGAAAACTCAAGAGAGACAGAGGAAAAACTGGGGAAATAAACGACAATGATACTGAAGAAAATAACGAAAAAAGAATGAGTAAAGGAAGCAAAAATATTTAATAACAACCTAAAAGGGTCCAGGGCCCACATGTGGCCTTCTAGGTCAAGTGCAGTTCTTTGACCGAATCCAAACTTTATGGAACAATTTGTTCTGTATCATTGCTCACATGGTCCATGACACAAAAAGTTGAAGGACCTTTGCTCTAACCAGTTGATAGTCTGATTGTACTTGATTATTATATAGGGCATAAGTCATATCTTGTAAAATATAATTAATTTCTTGATTTTTGTTACATTACTTGGGGGAATCCCTGTGGTTACCATCTTTTGTTCTTTCCTCAAAGGAGGTGTTAATAATTTATAGGTGCTAGACTCCTCAGTAGTTTCATAAGTTTTGGGTCCCTCTCTTTCCTTATTCCAGGTCCATATGTTCCAACATATTTTTCACTGAGTTCTTCCTATTCCCATCTTTGCAGTGAAGTCACCAAGTATAAATGTATATGCTGATTTCATTTGGAATTTTTCATAGAATTTCCCTAGCCCTTCATCCTCCATAGACTATGTGTAATTATTTTTATGGTGATCTTTTGGATTAAAAGGGACAGGCTCCAGATCTGTGACTTAACTGGAATAGAGAACTCCTTCTACCAATTCAGACTGGCTTTACTTGAAGTCTTAGAGAATTGCCTAAAAATCAGGGGTTAAATGAATTATTTAGGGTGACACAGCCAATATGTATGAGTCGCAAAATTTGAACCCAAGCCTTCCTATCTCTGAGACCATCTCTCTGAAGATCAAATTATTCTCTATTCTCTCTCTCTCTCTCTCTCTCTCTCTCTCTCTCTCTCTCCCCCTCTCTCTTCTTCCATCCCTCTCCCTCTCTCCCTCTCTCTCCTTCCCTCCCTTTTCCTCCCTCCCTCTCACTCCCTCCCTCTCCTTCTCTCTCTGTCTCTGTCTGTCTGTCTCTCTCTCCAATTCCCTCCTCTCCCTTCTCATATTGTAAGTGCTTTACCCATGTTAGCTATTAAAATTATTAGCATAATTACTGCAATATAAGATGACCACTTGGCCTATGAAATGGTATTTCTTGTTTTCTTTGGACAGACTCGTTCTACCAATTTTTAAATTTATCTTACCAAGGAGACCTCTTTAGCTGTTCTTTCCTTCTCTTTTCTGTTTGACTTATGGCAAGAATGTTAAGCATGTTTGGTCATTGGGCCTTGGGGCTCATATTTGGGCACCAACTGCCAAGTCAGTGTTTACAGATAATCTCAAAACTGTGACTCTTCATGCCCTATGTTCACTTTTCTTTCACTCTATAACTACTACCACAGGAGCAGCAGGCTAGCAGGTATCCAAACACCTGTCTGGGTGTAGACAAAGAAGTAGGCCTAGAGTTGAACAGGGAGAGAAGGAGAGGATGACCTTAAAGAAGCTGCAATATTCTTTTAATGATCCTGCTCCAATTTCTGCTTGAAATAAAGGCTCAGCTTTTAACTATTTTTTATTTATTTATTTTTTAAAGCAATTGGGGTTAAGTAACTTGCTCAAGGTTACACGGCCAGTTATTTCTGGGTGTGGTGCTGAGTATCCGAGTCCGGATTTGATCCAGGTCATCCCGACACTGGAGCCGGTGCCCCTACTCGCTGAGCCACCTGGCCGCCCCTAAGCAATTGGGGTTAAGGTTACACGGCCAGGTGTTTCTGGGTGGGTGCTAAGTGTCTGAGCCCAGGATTCGATCTCCAGGTGTTCTCAACACTGGAGCCGGTGCTCTTACTCGCTGTGCTACCTGGCCGCCCCTTAACTATTTTTTAAAAATAAAATTTTGCTATTTTTGATCACTCCCCCAACACTATTAAGAAGGAAAGACAAAACCCCTGTTACAAATATGTTTAGTCAAGCAAATCAAATTTCTCATTTGCCATATCCAAAAGTCTATTCAGTCTTTCACCTATCTGTCAGGAGGTAAGGAGCAGGTTTCATCACAATCCTCTGGTCATTGTGTTGATCAGAGTTCCTAGGTCTTTCAGGACTGTAGATCTTTATAATTTTGTTGTTACATAAACCATCCCCCTGTTCTACTCACTTCCCTCTTTTTCAGTTCACATGAGTTTTTTTGGATTCTCTGAAAACAACCTCTTTTTAAGATAGGTGATACAGTGGATATAGCCCAGGGTGTGGGATCAGAAAGACTTCAGTTCCAATCTGACCAAAGGCTCTTACTAACTGTGTGACCCTGGGCAAGTCTACCTCAGTTTCCTCCTCTGTAGAATGGTGGTGTCTCCCTGGGTTGTTATGGGGATCAAATAATGTAATATCTGTAAAATGCTTTGCAACCCTTAAATTGCTACATAT
>NW_027187465.1:1643671-1676095 GCF_028583685.1 Petaurus breviceps papuanus | reverse complement strand
ATCCAGGAGGGTTGGAACTGGGTTCAAATTCTTCTCCTGACACTTGCCTGTTATATGACCCTGCACAAGTCACTTTACTCCTCTGAGCTCCAGTTTCCTCATCTGTCACAGGGGGATAAGAACATCTATACTACCTATCTCACAGGGATGTTGTGAGGCTCAAAGAAGAGAATGTATATGTAGCACAGTTTGGAAAATAGTTACTTTTCATTTTAAAAATAGATTTTAGCTGATATTGTTTGTTTTTGCCTTATTAAAACTTCTTGTATTATGCAACTCCACTTTCAGAAAGTCATCTCATTTAACAAATAATATTTAAGAAATTATATTTTTCAGTTAGCCTTTGTACCTCTTTTTCCTTTTTGCCAAATCTATTTTTAAGGCATTATTTTCTTCAGTGAATTTTTGTAAATCTTTTCTAATTTGGCCAGTTTGGTTTTTTTATAATTAAATTTTATGTTTATTTTTAATTTACATCATTTATTTCCAAAAGATTTTGAGTTACTCATTTTCTCCCGGTCTTTCCCCTACCCACCACCCCAAAATAGTGATCCTACTGTATACCCCCTCCCCCAATCTGCTCTCTCCTATATCCTCCCCCCTCTGATTTTCCAATAGGGCAAGATGGATCTCTATACCCCAGTGCCTGTATAGCTTATTTCCCAGTTGCATGTAAAATAATAATAATAATATATTTTTAAACATTTGATTTTAAAACTTTCAGTTCCAGATTCTTTCCCTTCCTCCTTCCTCACCCACCCTTACTGGGAAGATAAGCAATTCAATATAGGTTGTACATGTGTAGCTACACAAAACATTTCCATAGTAGATATATTGTGAAAGACTGACTATATTTCCCTCTGTACTATCCCGACCCCCACTTGTTCTATTCTCTACTTTGACACTGTCCCTTTTCAAAAGTGTGTGCTTCCAACTTCCCTCCCCCTCAACCTACCCTCCCTTCCATCATTCCCCCTCTCATCTCCGTCCTCTCTACTCTCCTGTAGGGCAAAATACCCTATTTAGTGTGTATGTCATTCCCTCCCTAAGCCAAATTCAATGAGAATAAGGTTGACTCATTCCCTTTTGCCTTCCTGTTATTCCCCTCTATTGTAACAGTTTTCCCTTGGCTCTTCTACATGGGATAATTTAACCCATTCTGTCTCTCCTCATCTTCTCTCATTATATTCCCCTCTCATCTCTCAATTTCACTTTTTAAATATTATCCCTTCCTATTCAATTGATCCTGTGCCCTCTGTGTATGTATACCTATACACATATATACACACACTCACATATACATATTCATATGCCCATATACCCTCCTATATAGATATGTATATGTATGCATACATATATATATACATTTATATTCCCTTCAACTATTCTCATATTAAGAAAAGTTTCATGAGTTACAATTATCATTTTTCCATGTAGGAATGTAAATAGTTCAACTTTGATAAGTTCCTTATGATTTCTTTTCCCTGTTTACCTTCTCATGCTTCTCTTGCTTCTTGTATGGATGTCAAATTTTCTATTAAACTCTGGTTTTTTCATCAAGAATGCTTGAAAGTCCTCTATTTCATTGAATCACCATATTTTCCCCTGAAACATGATTGTCAGTTTTGCTGGGTAAGTGATTCTTGGTTTTAATCCCAGCTCCTTTGACCTCCAGAATATCATATTCCAAGCCCTTCAATCCTTCAGTGTAGAAGCTGCCAGATCCTGTGTTATCCTGATTGTGTTTCCACAATATTGAAATTGTTTCTTCTTGGCTGCTTGTAATATTTTCTCCTTGATCTGGAATTCTGGGACCTGGCTATGATATTCCTAGGAGTTTTCTTTTTGGGATCTTTTTCAGGAGGTGATCAGTGGATTCTTTCCACCTCTATTTTGCCTCCTGGTTCTAAAACATCAGGGCAATTTTCCTTGAGAATTTCTTGAAGGATGATTTCTAGGTTCTTTTTTTGATCATGGCTTTCAGGTAGTCCAATAATTTTTAAATGATCTCTTCTGGATCTATTTTCCAGGTCAGTTGTTTTTCCAATTAGACATTTCACATTGCCTTCTATTTTTTCATTTGTTTGGATCTGTTTAACAATATCTTTATTTCTCACAAAGTCACCAGCTTACATTTTCTCCAATCTAATTCTGAAGGAATGATTCTCTTCAGTGAGCTTTTGAGATTCTTTTTCCATCTGGCAAATTCAGCTTTTTAAGGCATTCTTCTCCTCAGTGCCTTTTTGAGCCTCTTTTGCCATTTGAGTTAGTCTATTTTTAAGGTGTTATTTTGTTCAGTCAGGTTGTTCACTCTCTTTTCATGATTCTCTTGCATCATTCTCATTTCTCTTCCCAATTTTTCCTCCACTTCTCTTATTTGGTTTTCAAAATCCTTCTTACTCTATGGCTTCTAACCAGTTCATATTTTTCTTGGAAGCCTTGGTGCAGGAGTTCTGACTTTGTTGTCTTCTTCCTGTTCCATGCTTTGATCTTTTTTGTCCCCCAAAAAGGAATCCAAAGTTGGATTGCTGTGCTTGCTTTGTTTCCTTTGCTTGCTCATGTTGCCACTCAATTATTTGACTTTTGACCTTTTTGCCACAGTAGAATTCTGCTTCCAGAGAGGACAGCTTTGTCCCAAATCGCTGGGGTTTTTGCAGCTGCCGGAGCTATTAGTTGAGTGCCCTCTCAGAAGCCTCCACTGGCTCTGGCACACTGGTCATGCACTTCCATTCTAGACAGTGATCCAGATCCAAGCAGGTTAAAGCAAGAGCGATTACCCCTCAGACTGGTTGCTTGGTCCCCCTACAATCTGCAGGCCAAGAGCTCTGAAGCAGCCATATGGTGGCAGCCACTGCACCTCAGCAGCTTCTCCCTTCTGCCGTGGGGGCAGAGGCCGGACGACACTCCTGGATTCCCTGCTCCCACAAAGTCCACACTGAGCTCTCACTTTCGTTTGTGTTAGGCATTTATGGGTTGATAATTCTGGAAAACACTACAGCTGCTGGTGATCCACTCTCCCAATGTCCCTCCCACCTGGGCTGTTTGTGGCTGCCCTGAGGCTAAAACCACAGACTCAGGTGGGGCTGGACTCGATTCCCAGCGGGCTACATTGGACCCTTCCTGTCAGCCTGCTGGGTTGTCTTCAGGAGAAGGTTTGTTTCTCTCTGTCACTTCGTGGGTTCTGTAGCCCTAAAGTTTGTTGAGAGTCATTTATTTATAGGTATTTAAGGTGGTTATGGAGGGGGAATACCGGCCAACTTGCTTTTTAAGGAGTTCTTGTCAGTGGATTTTTGTGCCTCTTTTACCATTTGGTCTATTGTGTTTTGTTTGGGGTTTTTTTTTTTTGGAGGGCAATTGGGATTAAGTGACTTGCCCAAGGTCACACAGATAGTTTTTATGTTAAGTGTCTGAGGCTGAATTTGAACTCAGGTCCTCCTGACTCCAGGGCTGGTGCTCTATTCATGGTGCCACCTAGCTGCCCCCTATTGTGTTTTTTTAAGGTGATATATTTTTTTAATTTTTTTGTGCCTCTTTTACTGAGCTGTTGTCTCTTTTTTCATGACTTTCTTACAGCATCACTTTCATTTCTTCCCTAAATTTTCCTCTCCCTCTCTTATTTCTTTTCAAATTCTTTTTGAGTTCTTCCAGGAATTCCTTTTGGGTCTGAGACTGATTCATGTTTTTCTTCAAAATTTTAAATATAGTAGTTTTTACTTTGTTGTCTTCAGAGTTTGTTTTGTCTTCATTGTCACCATACTAGCTCCCTGTGGTCAGGTTCTTTTTTGTTGTTTGTTCATTTCCAAGCCAATTTCTTACCCTTTAACTTTATGTTGAAGCTGGGCTCTGCTCCCAGGATGGAAAGGGCACTGCTTCAAATTCTACATTTTCTGTGCAGCTGTTTTGAGAGCTAGTTTTGGGGATCTGTAAGTTTTTAGTTCTTCCAAGCTAGTATGATTTAAGAAGAGGTGTGGTCACTGCTCACCTGGCCTGGCCTGTGATCTGTGAGTGACCATGAGCACTCTCTTCTGCCCTGGAACTATGGCCAGGGTCCCTGCTCCCCTGTGCCCACAAGGTCTGATGTGCTGCTACTCATCTTCACCCCAGGCCTGTGACCCAGGACTGTGATGTGCATATGGTCCTGCACCCAGTGCCAGCAAAGGGACTCCTGTAATCTCCTTCTGACCAGTTGTCTGACCCCACCCCACCCTTACTATCTGTGGAATGAGAGCTCCAGAAGCTGCAACCACCAATTCACTTGGACCCAAGGCCTGCTGTTGTCTTATGGGGGCATTGTCTGCACTGGACTGTGCTCCATTCTCACCCTGGTTTGACAGACCTTTCCTGCTGACCTTCTAGGTAGTCTTGGGCTGGAAAGTTGTTTCACCCCATCCTTTTGTGGGTTCTGCCACTCTAGAATTCATTTTGAGGCATTATTTTAAAGTTGTTTGAGGGGAATTTGAGAGAGCTCAGGCAGGTCCCTCTCTTTTCTCTACCATCTTGGCTCCACCCTCAACAAATAATATTTTTAAAGAAAAAAGAGAAGAAAAGATTAAGAAGAGAAAAAAACCACCAGCTATACTGATTGTCATATTGAAGAAGTTTGAAAATCTCTGCAAAGATGCCTGTGCACAGGGATGTGTAGGAGCCAGCTCCCACTAGAGAGACAAGACAAGACAAAACAAACTATGAAGACAATGAAGTAAAAACTACTACATTTAAAGTTTTGAAGAAAAACATGAATCAGTCTCAGACCCAAAAGGAATTCCTGGAAGAACTCAAAAACTTATTAAATTTTCAGGGTGGCTATTTGCATCACAGTTATCAGCAACTGTACCAATCAGGGCTTAATTTATACTCTTGTAGATTGTCTAGGCTTAACAAGTTAATAATGCAGATTAAATTTAACTTTATGCTTGAATTTTTTATTGAGAACCTGGTTGTTAAATCTATATCAACATACCCCTATATTGTTCCAAAAATAGTGTTTGAGCTCAGCAAAGGTTCAGGGAATGACAACAACATTAATGTTTGCAAAGTGCTTTATATCTATGAGCTCATTTGAGCCTCATGACATCCTTGCCTAAGGACCTCCCACTTCTGCAAAGGAGGGGAGATGTTTTCTCCCATCTCTTCTCTGGGGCCATACTTATTCCTTGTAATTTGCAACATCCACTTTTGATTGGTGGTTGTAATTTTTTCTATTTATGTTATTGTGGTCATTGTGAATATTGTTTCCATCAAGCACCCAGGAAACCTCATCATCAGGGAAAAAAAAAACACCTCATTATTTTACCAATATGGCAGCAACTTTGGTCCTCCCACCTGATCTGTATCCTCAGCATCCTCAGATCATCCTTCTTATTTTATTGGAGGTCTGGAGGGCAGAGCAAAGGACTACTCCTAAAGTCTCCATTTAAAGAGGGCACCAGGCCAGCCCTCTCAGCTCCCTTACATGTGCTGTTTTCCCAATGAGATAGCAAGTGCCTTGGGCAGAGGCTGTCTTTCTTTTTCAGATTTCTGTCTCCAGTGCTAGTACAATTCCTGGCACATAGTAGGCTCTTAATAAATGTTTATGGGCTCTGTTTCATTCTGCATCAGCTCATGGATCTCTTTTCATGCTTCTCTATATTCATCCTATACAAAATTTCTTACAGCACAGTAACATTCCATTACATTCAGGTACCACAAAGTCTCAATGAGCATCTGCATAATTTCCTCTTCTTGGATACCACAAAATTGTCACTATAAATATTTTTGTCTATATGGGGACATTCGTATTACCAATGACATCCTTGGAGTATATTTCTAGTAGTGGAATCTCTGAGTCAAACAGTATGGAGTTGAGATGCTTTGTTTACATTATTCCAAGTGCTTTTCAAAATGGTTGTATGTACTAATTCACAGCACCCCAATTTTCCCAATACTGATTGTTCCAATTTTTTGTTATTTTTGTCAATTTGCTGGTACTCAGGCAATAGCTCAGAGTGATTTTAATTTCCATTTTTCTATCATTAATGATTTGGAGCATTCTTTCATATGTTTGTTATGTATGTATATGTATGATCGTATATAAATATGTATAGTATTTATATATGTATAAATATTTATATATACATAGTATGTATATGTATGTATGTATATGTATGATAGTATATAAATCTTTTTAGAAGTGTTAGTTCATATCCTTTAATCACTTCTCCATTGGGCAATGACTTTTGGTTTTTTAATATCTATATCTATCTCTACATCATCTGTATCTATATTTATCTTAATTATCTACATATCTTGGTTACCAAAACCTTGTCTGAGAAATTGATACAAAGATTTTTTTCCCCTTTGACCACTTCCCTTCTTATACTTGATTCACTAATATTGTTTGAGCAGAAGGTTTTTTTAGTTTCATGTAATCAAAATTATATATTTTATTTTTTGTAATTTCCTTTGTCCCTTGTTTGGTTAAGATTTCATCTTCCACCCATAGGTGTAAAAGGAATCTAATCTGCATTGTACTAATTTTTCAGTGCCACAGGCTTTAGTATTAAGTTCATGTTTCTATTTTGAACTTCTTTTAGAATATGGTAGAACATGTTGGTCTAAACTTAATTTCTACTATTCTGCTTTCCAGTTTTCTAAGCAATTTTTTTTTTTATCAAATAGTGAGTTCTTTCCTAAGTAATTTATATTTTTAAGTTTACCAAATACCAAGTTGTTTAGTTTCATTGCTTCTGGTTCTCCTCCCTTGTCTAGTCTTTTCCATCAATTTACTTCTCAAATTTCTAATCAATAGCAAATGATTTTGATGACTCCTGCTTTCTATAGCATGAGTGCTATTCCATCTTTTCCTACCTTTTTCATTATTTCCTTTGGTATTCTAGTTAGTTTATTTCTCCAATGAGTTTTGTTATTATTTTTATTAATTTCTATAACACATCCTTTTGATAAATTGGTGCAACATTAAAACTAAATTGATTTTTATAATATTGTCATTTTTATCATGTTGGCACTGCCCAGCCATGAGCATTAAATATTCCTTCAGTTATTTAAGTTGTTAGTTTTTTTTAAAAGAAGCTCTCTGTAATTGAATCTATCCAAATATTTTGTGTGTTTTGGTAAACTGAATTTATAAAATCTTTATGCATTTTCATTGTCACTTTTAATAGAATTTCCCTTTCTGTTATTGCCTTTTGGATTTTGTTATAATTATATAGAAATTCTATTGACTTTTACACATTTATTTTGCAGCCTGCAACTTGGCAGAAGCTATTATTTCAATTCATATCTTTGCTGATTTCCTAGGATTTTCTGAGTGAGACATTATTTGCCAACAAATAGGAATAGTTTTCTCTTCTCTTTCCTGATCTTTATTCATTTAATTTCTTTCTCTTATCTTAGTTCTATTGCTAGAAATTCTAGAACCTTATTAAGTATACCAAGGTGAATAAGCAGTCTTCCTTTTATATTTACTGGGAAAGTTTCTAGTGCATACTCATTGCCTATAATCATTGCATTTTGTTCTAAATGGATATTTCATTTTTAAAGATACCTCTGTGCCTATAATTTGTTAGATTTGGAGCATCAATCAGTGTTGTACACTTGTCAAAGACTTTTCTATGTCAAGTTAAAAGAAGTTAGGTGGTACAGGGACAGTTAAATGGTACAATAGATAAAGCAGTGTGCTTAGAGTCAGAAAGACCTGAGTTCAAATCCAGTCTCAGACACTCAGTAGCTGTGTGAACCCAGTCAAGTCACTTAACGTATTTGCCTCAGTTTCCTTACTGATAAAATAGAGAAAATAATAGCACCTACTTCCCAGGGTTGTTGTGAGGATCAAATAAGATAATTGTAAAGTGCTTGGCACAGTGCCTGGCACACAGTAAGTGCTATAAATGAATATTAGCAATTATTATTATTACTATAATCATTACTATGTGAGAGAATCACCTGGTTTGGGATGCTTTTCAAAAAAACTATATTGATTATTTTTCTAATATTGAACCACCCTCCCTCTTATAAATCTAACTTGGTCATAATGATTTCTTGGATTAATTGCTTTCATTCACTTGATAGGATTTTATTTAAGACTATTAGACTGATATTCATTAGTGATGTTGGTTTCTATTTCTACTTTGTTTTATCCTTTCCTTGTTTATATATTAGGACTGCATTTCTCTCATAAATGGAGTCTGATAGCGTGGTTTTCTTTTCTAATTTTTGAGAATAATTTGTGCAGTATTCATAGTAATTTATAGTAATTATTTTATTTTAAATTGATTTTTAATTTATGAAATTAAATTAAACTTATGAATATGTAATACATAAACACATAATATGGTATAATATCACATAATCATATATAATAATTTAAACTTATTAATAAATTAGAATAGATTAAAATTTTATTAATTTTACTTTAATTTCTATATTAATTTTTATTTAAAAGTTGGATAGAATTCTCCAAAGAATCTATCGGGACTAGGATTTTTTCTTTATTTGCTCCTTTACAGTTAGTTATTCTTTCCTTTTCTAAGAATGGATTATTTAAGATCTCAACTTGGTCTTGTTGCTTTGGATATTCCTCTCTTTCTTTTGCATGCTTAATTTCCTTAGCATATAATTGTGAATAGTAGGCTGCCATATTTTTTTTCTTCTGGTGTGTGTGTGTGTGTGTGTGTGTGTGTGTGTGTGAGATTTCTCCTTGTTCATTTGCCATGTTGTTGACTTATGTTTTTGTTTTCTTCTTTTTAATGAGGTTGGCTAGAAGTTTGTCAATTTCATTCGTCTTTTCAAAGAACTACCTTTTAGTTTTGTGGGTTATTTCTACATCCATTTACATACCTTTTCCAGAGGAAATAGTGGTGATTTGGATGTGGTTCTCAGGGAAAGAGTGGAAGGCTGGTGGAGAAGAGGGTATGCATTCAGCCAGCCACAGATCTGAAAATGATTGGAGTGAGGGTAATTGGGAGGGTACGAAGCTAAGTGGTGCTTCTTGGCATGGTCTCTGATGGTCTGGTTTGAAGAAAGGGGCAGGAGCAAGCAAAGGAGCATAGAGTATCAAAAGAAGATCCTCTGAGGCTCTTCTTTATTCCCCTAGACTCCCCCATCAGACCCCTGCCACACCTACATCACATGGGTGGCATGCCCTAATTAGGAATGGAAGAGTTTCTTTCCTGATGGAGAGACCCCCATGAAGCATAGTGTAGTTTTTTACCCTGATCCCCTGGTAAGTTTACGCACTGCTCACTCCCTCCCCACAGCCTGCTTCTTTAAGGCTCCTTAATGCCATTGTTGTCACAGGGTCACTAGCTACAGAGGAAAGTGTGAGCACTGAGTTGTTGCTACCGTTTGGTCAATGAGTCCCTGGCTGCCAACAGTGTCATTTTCCTCCGTGAGTCCTTTGTGCTTGTCTTGGGATCATTATGTTGTGGAGAAAAGCTGAATCATTCATTGTTTGACCGTTACATGATGTTGCTGATGCCGTGTAGAGTGTTTTCCTGGTTCTGCTCATTTCACTTTGCATCAGTTTGTATGTCTTTCCAGGTTTTTTACCCTATGTGTGTCTCTGCTTCAAGTGAATTTCTTGTAAGCAACATATTGTAGGATACATTTTGGGGTTTTGATAACTAGTTTCCAAGTGACATATCCTGAACACTTATATCCTTGGAGATCCTGGGACACTCCATGGTTTCTGATAGGTCACCTAGTGACCTGCTCAGTAATCCTTCCTTGACAGTTTCTAACATTCCCTGACATATCCAAAGGATGGTATAAAGTCATTTCTGTATCAGAATCACAAGGAGGATCAATTCTGCTAAAGACCAGCTTTCCAAAAGCCAAAGACTCATGTGATTGCTCAAACCTACACATGATCAAATAGTGTCCAACTAAGGACAAATATTGTCACTTGAAGACAAATAATTGTATAGGATGCTTCAATACCATTTAAAAAAAAGTTCAATCTGACTTCTTTTAAAATAATTGTTTTTCAGTTCACAAACATTTATTTCCTGTCCCTTTCATTCCCCTTCACCCCTAACCCCAGTGGAACAGAAAAAAAAGAAAACAAAGCCCTTGTAACAAATCATGAAGCAAAACAAATGCCCCCTTTGGCCATGCTCATTGTCCGATTTGTTGCTTGAATCAATTTGTTGGTGGTGGAAGTAGGATTGGCTCTGGAAAACTACTGTTAAATTACAGCCTAGATATTAAGGAACAAAAATACATATTTTTAAATCTTGCACACATTCTATTAGTGTGGCACGCATGCCAATAAATAATTTTTCTTAATATTTTCTTAGAA
Organism: Petaurus breviceps papuanus; assembly: GCF_028583685.1. NCBI lineage: Eukaryota > Metazoa > Chordata > Mammalia > Diprotodontia > Petauridae > Petaurus > Petaurus breviceps. The sequence goes on along the minus strand of NW_027187465.1, from coordinate 1,665,798 downwards.
GAATGTAATCAAAACATAGTTTGAAATAATTGGCATAGGATAGACTCTCCCAAAATTTTTCACTGGATTTGTGCAAGGCCAGAGCAGGTAGCTTTAACTTGACTCATTGCCATTAAATATACTTGCCTCTCTGTTCCTCATCTGTAAAATGGGCTGGAGAAAGAAATAGTACCTTTGCCAAAATAACCTGAAACAGGGTCATGAAGAGTCGTGCCCAAAACAACAAGGATCCAAACAAGAAAAAACCCTGTAAAAATCCCAAATGGGGAAAGGGAAGGGAACAAGCATTTATTATATACTTACTGTGTGCCAGGCATTGTCCTGAGCCCTTTACAAGTGCTATCTCATTTGATCCTCACAACCACCCTGGGAGGTAGGTGCTGTTATTGTCTTCATTTAAGAGTTAGGGAAACTTAAATATTATGGTTAAATGACTTGCCTAGGATCATACAGCTAGGATGTCAAGAGGATGAATTTGAACTCAGATCGTGCCGACACTAGGTCCAGTGTTCTATCTACTCTGCACTCCTAAAATCTAGCTCTAGAACCCTTTTCTACTTTTAAAATACACACCATAGGAGTATTTTGTGTCATCAGATAAGCAAATCACGAGATCATAAGTTTCCCTCAGTCCAATGGTATCTACTCAGGAGATTGTATAAGCTACCGATCTAAAAGATCATTTTAAAGAGGCAGAGAATTTTAGACCCCAGCAGCCATCTACTCCGACCTATAACTGAAAAGGACCTCCCACTACATGTTTGACTAATGGTCATCTAGCTTTTGAACATGAACCTCCAGGAAGGGCAGGAACCACTACCTTGCAAGGTCAACCATCCCACTTATGGATAGCTCTAATGGTCAGAAAGTTTTCTCTCAATTTGTCTCCTTGCAACTCGCACATGTTGCTTCTGGTTCTACTCTTTGGTCCAAGGGAGCACAGCTGATCCCACATGAAAATCCTCCAAATACTTAGTGGCAATGATTTATGTCCCGCCTGAGCCTTCTCCTCCTTGGGCTAAACATCACCAGTTGCTTCACCCCATTTCCATATGACAGGGACTTCAGGCTCTTTACCCTCCTGGCTGCCCTCCATCTTATCCATGACCTTCCTCCCCAGAAGGAGCATAAGACTCTAGATGTTAGAAGGACCAGGGCAGGACGTGGAGGGACAATTACCTTGCTATGCTTTGGTGCTCTCTACCCTTCTTCCTTCAGGCCAAGACGGTGCCAGGTTTTTTAGCTGCCCGCTCACACTACTGACTCACTTTAGGTTTGCAGTTCACTCCAACTCCCAGACCTTTCCCCAAATAACCTACTGTCTAATCATGGCCCCTCATTCTTGTCCTTATATTGACGATCTTCTGAACCGAATGTAAGACTTCACGTTGATCACCATTGAAATGCATCTTCTGTCATTCAGCCCAAAGCTTTCATCTGCTCCCTCATGATCTTTTTGACTGCTGACTCTGTGATTATCCAATACATTAGCTATGCCTTCCAATGTTGTGCCAGCTTCAATCTCATGGCGAAATCTCATCAAATTAATTTGGACACCAAAGCAATGAAAATAACAGGATTTAAATGACCTAACATTATAGCCGTTCTTATGCCCTAGATGCAAATAATGGAAGATCCTTAAAGACCAAGGTGATTATAACATATCCCTTAATCACCCTGAATTTGGGGGAGTCACCTCTAAACTCATGACTCAGGAGTAAAAACCATAGAGTTCAGGCCCACTCCCTGAAAGTGACTGCCCTAGAACCTCCCAATACCACCCCAGTGTCAGGGCTATGGGTGGGACCTTACCCATCTCTGAGGCTCTACCTCATGAACAAGCTTCTCAGGGCAGGCTTGAGGTCTATAAGTCACTCGAGGAAGGCTGAGGATCTAAGGGAACCTCTTACTTTGCTCTGAGGTCATCAGAGGTCTGCTGGTACTGTTCTCTTCCCCAGTCCTGGGCTAGCCTCCTCATATCCACTCAGAACTACCTCATGTAGAGGTACTTTATAAGTGTCCTGCCTCCCAGGAGACTACCCATTCAAGCCTTCACCAGGAAACATCCATCCTCAGTGTCCAGACACAGAGAATTGTAGGAAATGGAGTCCAGGGAATTTATGCTGGTAATTTGGACCACTTTGTCCTGGGGAATGATCTCTTGGGAACTTTTCTCCTCAATCTCACTTACTACATATATAAAACAGAAAGAACAAATTATTTTATTTCAGAGAACATAAAAGCAGATGTCTCTTTAAAAAAAATGTAAACCGTATGTAATTATTCAAATGCTGCTCTTCACTGAAAGCATCTCATATCCAGTCTGATTTAAGTTAACAATTTGTAAGCTCACCCAGTGGGCTCTGTGAGGTAATGCTCAGATCTTTGTCCATTTTCTAGGATGTCTTGCCCAAAGTTAGGGTGAGGATGGAAAGATATTGACCTGGCTTGGAAGGTAGAGGGCAGACTTGATCACCTTGTTGACTGGCCTGAAGGTTTAGTCCAAAGGTTCATCCACTCTGCCCAGAGTAAAGGATGCCCCTTGGGCATGCCTTTTGAGTCAGGAATAACAGACAACTGGCAAGGGAAAGGTAGCTATCAAATCTGCAGCAGTTTCCTGACGTACCACCATAATTTGGTGACCCAGAGGTTGACCCCAAGCTCAGTCATGTACTGGATCTCAGGCGTCACCATTTTCCGGCACAACTGTTCATACTGATGACTGATATGCTTCTTCAGGTTGTAACCAAGGATTGTCTTTGCCCCCATTGCCTGCCAGGGCTGCAGTGACGGTTTCTCAATGTCCTTGGCATCCACTGCATGCTCCCCATCGATGCAGATGCTCCGCATGCGCTCGTTCTCCCGCCGCAGGGAGGCCACCTCCCGGGCCATGCGCTGGCGCCCGAAGGCCTCCACCTTGCGCCAGAAGCTGGCGTTGAAGTGGCGGTAGAGGAGCGCGTCCAGCTGGTTCCAGGCGGTGGCCCGCCGGTAGAGCTCCCCGCTGAGCTGGGGCACCGCGGAGGCCCGGCGGGCGTTGAGCTTGAAGTACAGGATGTCCTCGAGCTCCCAGCACAGCAGGTCCTTGAGCAGCACCAGGGACTCGTCGAAGTACTCCTGCAGCATGACCAGGTGGAACCTCTGCTCCACCTCGCGGATGTGCTCGGCCACCTGCGGGCTGCGCGGGTCCAGCCCGCTGTCGTAGCCCAGGTCGAAGAAGAGCAGGTTGCGCAGGTAGTGCGCGTTGAAGCCGCTGGGGTCGTAGTAGCGGTGGGGGTCCTGCAGGAAGGCGGCCAGCTTGTTGCGGCCCGTCAGCCGCCACGTGAAGGGCACCACCATGCCGAAGTAGTGGAAGGACGACTCGAAGAGGTGCGCGGGGTCGCGCAGCACCGTGATGAAGGCGGCGTCGGGGGCCACCAGGCCGCGCACCTCGGGGTAGCGGAAGCGCATGTGGTTGCAGATGATGTTGAAGCAGTCCCCGGGCTGGTAGTTGTGCACCAGGCTGCGCTTGAAGAAGGCCGGGTAGTGAAAGTCGTTGTAGCCGCTGGGGAAGGCGAACTTGAGATTGTGCTTCTGGCCGAAGCGGAAGAGGATGTTGAGAAGGGTGCTGCTGGCCGTCTTGTGGGTCTTCATGAACACGATGTCCGTCTTGGGCCGGCAGGAGCCTTTGGAGACGTTTGCAGGTGAGGTGGGTGGAGAGGAACAGTGGGTTGGCTCTGGGGCACTGTCGGGAAAGAGAGAACAGTGAGACGCTTGGGTGAGAAAGCTAAAATCCTTTGTTCTCATTATGTGTCATCTTAGGTAAGTCTTTCCCCTCTCTAGGCCTCAGCTTCCTCATCCGTAAAGTAAAAACCAACCAAGAGATATTATTTGCAACGGGGAAACACTAGAAACCTTTCCAATAAGATTAGGGGTGAAACAAAGATATCCATGGTCTCCACCATTATTTAATATAGTTCTAGAAAAGCTCCCTCAACAAGACAAGAAAAAGAAATCAAAGAAATAAGAAAAGACAAATTTATCTCCAATCACAGATGATATGATGGTTTACTTTGAGGACTAGAGATACTCAACAGTCAAATACCACAGTAAGCTTCGTATAGATAGCTATGCCATAAATAGAGGTAGGCACATCCTAAAAATGTTTGAAGAGAATGGAATGGAGCTGCTCACACATCTATGACCGAGAGGAGAATTATTTTTTAAAATTTATTTATTTTTTAGTTTTCAACGTTCATTTCCACAAGATTTGAGTTACAATTTTTCTCCCCGTCTTCCCCCTACCCTACCTCCAAATAGCAAGCCTACTGAATACCCCTTCCCCCCAATTTATTCTCTCTTATATCCTCTCCCATTACCACCCTAACTTTTTAGTAGAGCAAGATGGATTTCTATACCCCAGTGCCTATATATATTATTTCCCAGTTGCACCTAAAAAACAATCTTTTTTAATATTTCTTTTTTAAACTTTGAGTTCCAGATTTTTCTCCTTCTTCTCTCCTCGCCCACCCCCACTGGGATGATAAGCAATTCAATATAGGTTGTACATTTGTAGTTACCCAAATCATTTCCATAGTAGTTATATTGTGAAAGACTATATTTCACTCCATCCTATCCTGCCCCCCACTATTTTCTCCTTTGACTTTTGTTTGCTTCTAACTACCCTCTCCCCCAATCTGCCCTCCCTTCTATCATCTCCCCTCTTGTCCCCTACCTCTGTATTTTCTTGTAAGGTAAGATACCCAATTGAGTGTGTATGTTATTCCCTCCTTAAGCCAAATTCAATGAGAATAAGGTTGCCCCATTCCCTTTCATCTTCCTGCTCTTCCCCTCCATTGTAACAATCTTCCCAAGAGGAGAATTATTAACTAAAAAATAGGTAGAAATGATAACACAAAAGTCAATTTGGATTATATAACATTGAAGAGTTTTTGTAGAACTATCAGTACAACTAGAATTAGATGAGAAGTGGTTAAATTGGAAAACTTCTTTGCAGCAAACATCTCTATTCAAAGTCTCACACATAAGACATGTTTATCTATATATTTACATCTATGTCTATCTGCTCATTTCTACCAATAGACACACACACAAATATATAAGAACAAGAATCATTCCATAATAAATAAAAATTTGTCAAATTGTATAACAGACAACTTTAAGGAGAGAAATGTCAAACTTTCAACAGCCAAATGAAAGCACCCTCCAAATCAATAAAAACAGGAAAATTGCAAAGTAAAACAATCCTGATGTTTCACTTCAGACTAAAGAGATTGGCTAAGATGATAGAAGACAAGAATGGTACAACAGGGGTTTGGAACCTGGCTATGTTAGTTCAGAGGGACAAGCATTACCTCTAAGCCTGGAGAACTTTTTGGATCTATCACACTCTCTGAGCAGGAAAGCATATTTGAATCATGCCTGGGAGGTATTAAAGGGACACACACACACACACACTCACACACACACACACACACACACACACACACCCAGGAGATATGGACTGATAGGAAAGAATGAAGACTGGAAGAGCCAAACAGTAGCAGCAGGGAGCTAGGGGAGGGGGAACACAGTGTCCCCAGCCCTGCCTGAAGCATAACAAGCTGAATCAATAGTGCTGGGGTGATAGATAAGAGAGGGACTGAGTTGTGGCAGAGAAGGGAGAGGCTGAGGGTAGTTATCAGGCCCCTACAGGCATTGGGGAGAAGACAGGCTAAAGTTAACTGTTATATCCACCTCTTCAAGGATAGAAAGAAGTTCCAAAAGAAAGTATTTTTTCTTTAACTTCCCCTCCTTGTGTCTGCCAAATACTATCACATTTGGTACTGGATACAAGTCTTTCTAAGGAAGCATTGTTCCAAGGCCTTTCTTATCTCTTCCTTGGAGGATGACATGTGTGATCTTTTCTCTGGACACTGTCATAATATGCTTTGCTTACTATTTTCTTAACTGAAACATTTCCTGTACCATCCCAATTTTTGCTTAGTGACCTAGAGTTTTAAAATATTTAATTTAGGTCAGAGAATCAGACTTACGTCAGAATGTCAGGAATATTCCTATCTGGGGGCCCTGAGTTATTGTAATTGTAGTAATAATGTTTCATCTGGCATAAACTCCATAAAACTGAAAAAGGACCATGTAGGCTTGAAGGTCATTTTATTTTTCCTAAAATAAAAATCAATCTAATTGTTGTAACAAATTGTAGCTGATTAATAGAAGAAATGGGGTAGAGAGGAGAGGGATGTGACCAGAGAAAGATCACACATATCATCCCCCGAGGAAGAGATAAGAAAAGCCTTGGAGCTATGCTTCCTTAGAAAGACTTGTATCCAGTACTAAATGTGATAGTATTTGGAAAGTGCTTGGCACACAAGAGATACCATATAAACACTTATTCCCTCCTCTTCCTTCCTTCAGTAGGGACAAGGGAGCTGAAAGTATCAAGTATCATCTGGCCAGCTCTGCCTTCATATTACAATAGTAAGTTTTGAAGGGACTGTGGAAAGACAAGCATTATTGATGGAGTTGGGAATTAGCCCAAATTCTAGAATTATACCAAAAATTTTATCAAACTGTACATACCCTTTCACCCAGTGATACCACTACTAGATACATGACCCCAAGGAGGACAAAGACAGAGAAAAGCTCTAGGTATACAAAAATAATTCTAGTTGTAATGACAAAAATATTTATGACAGTATTTTTTTGTAGTAGCAAAGAACTAGAAAGAAAGTGAATGTTTATCTACTAGGGTTTAACTGACCAAATAGGAATTGAATAGAAAATTATTGTGCTGTAAGAAATTATGGATATAAATTCAGAGAAATTTGGGAAGACTTGTACGAAATGATGCAGAACAAAGTGAAGAACCAGGTGAACCATTTCTACAATGGCCCCAGCGATGTAAAGGAAAACAACATTGAAACACTTTAGAATTTGTACCAAGACCATGTCCGATAATTCCTATATAAGACTAATGGTGAAGCATGACTCCTATCTTTCAGTGTTGGATGATGAGTTCCAATGAGACATGCCTACTTTTCAGATTTGGCTGATTTTTTTTTTTTGCTTGTCTATGTTTATTTATTTATTTATTATGGGAGTTCTCTTGGTGGGTCAGTGGGAGGGGGGAAGTAGCGGTGAAATTAAAAAAGATTATCAACAAAACTTTAATTAATGGATATGCAAATAAACAGGGAGGGAGTTTGGAATAGATTGTCTCATCCAGTTCTTACCCATTTCTAACAGTCTTTATTTTAGGTTTCTTCTAGTTCTAATAAACTGTGACCTCAGACCCCTCCCCCCCTTATACTCTGACTAGATTCCAGATGCTACAGTCCTTTCCAGTGCTGACAGACCAAAGTCCCTTTGATCTAATACTGCCTATTTTGCATTCTAAGGTTCTGTGAAGCTTTTCCTCCTCGTGTTCTACCTTGCTTTTTACCCCTAATGTGCTCTTGGAGCCCTTCAGGTCTGACATGCTATTCTCTAAGACCTGTTCCAATTCATTTTTATCTCCCAGGTTCTACATTCTGATCTTCCTCTCAGCTCTGACATTTTGTCTTCCAAGTTTTCTTCCAGTTCTTCCATTCTACGTTCTATGATCCAGTTCTAACAACCAGGTGTGAGATAAATCCCAGATATCAGGAAAAGATACTTTGGTGCACTCTGAATTAACATACCCACAATGCCTTGCAATGCTCTCTTGAGTGAAACCAAGATTCTCTTGCTATGTCAGCAATCACAAAACCGGATGAAGCTAACCAGGAGCCCTCTTCTGTTTATGACTGATAAAGACTGGGCTCCTTGAACCAGACACCATCTTGATTAATGATTAATTAATTATTATGTATTAATTAAATATTAATTATTAATGAAATATCTCTCATCTTGCTGTTTTATGACACCCTCATATTTTATGACATCCCCCTGTTTATGGCTAATAGAAACCAGACGTGCTGGGGACACTCTCTTGTTCTATGGAAACTATCATTTTGATTGACACAGGCATCCTGAATCAGAAGGAGAGCACTTCCTTATTCTATGGATATATATCCTATATATATTCTATATATATTCTCCAACTAGCCTTTCTTTGAGCTCATTTTAATTGGGTTCCCATATATGCATGATTCTGCTGGCTTAGAGAGAGTAAACAGCACATATATGATCTAAATTTTTTTTATCTTTGTAGACCAAACATTGAAAGTTGACACAGAGAAATTTCAGCCTCTTCCTCTCCCTCAGGCTCTCTCTTGGCTGTGGTGGGAATGAGTCTTTCTTCCATGGGCCCAGAGAGACATTGCCTTTGAAGTGAGAGGCCCTTCCTACCCACTCCCCTTATAGGGTTTCTAGCAAAGGAGCCCTCAATCTGTGTGTGGGCCAGTCTTGAGGCCAGAAGGCTGCCCAAGCCCTCCCTCCACCCACTCCTTTGCTCCTCACTCACTTGGCCATGGAAGCTTGAGAAGGGGCAATAGCATGAGAGTAGAGCAGCAATAGAAAGCCAGTAAAGAGGCATCCTAGAAGGAGCCCCTTTGCCATGCCATGCCAGCGCTTCCTGTGGGATGGCATCTCAGTCACCTGGGGAACAGAGAGAGAGAGAGAAAGATAAAGGCAGCAGCTATGAAGTGAGCCACAGCAGTCACAATGCCCACTCCCCTTCATACCCTCCCCTGGCTCAGCCAAACATCACAATGGAAGGACTTCATGTGTAGGGAGATTTTGGCTGCTGGCAGGTATCCATGATGAGGACAAGGCTATGCTTGGCTAATGAGAGCTCGTGAAAGCCACACAACCTTGGGGACTGAATGATCACAATTTGTGTTGGTGGAATCTTAACTGGGTCCTCAGTGCAGTCTTTTCACACCTTTCTCCTCCTCCTCCTCCTTCTCTTCAGTCAAGCAGCTCTTCCAAAACTTCTCATCTTTCTTCAAGCCTCCTCTAATGCCTCTTCCCCCATATACTCAGCTTCACCTGAAAAAACCACCAAGGAGAGCTTGTCTTTTTGATTTACGTCATCTCACCTTCCTCAGATGTCTTCCTGATCACCCCTGATGTTCACCCCTCTCTGCTCTTTCTTTCATGACTAAACTACTTGAAGAGGGGGTCTCTGGTCAGTGCCTCTCTTCCCTTCTCACTCTCTTCTAAACCCTCCCCATTATGGCTTCTCTCTCCAAAGCTACCAATGGTCTATTAATCACCAAATCTAATGGTCTTTTCCCAGTCCTCATGCTTCTTGATCATTCTCTTCTCCTCTCTAGGTGTTCAGGACACCCCTCTTTTCTGATTCTTTTCTTACCTATCTGACCACTCCCTCTCTGTCTTCTTTGGTGATTCTTCATCCAGGTCATACCCACTAAATGTGAGTGTCCCATAGGGCTCTGCTCTGGGCCCTTCTCTCTTTACCACTATGCTATCCACCTTAGTGATCTCATCAGCTCCACCCAGCCCTAACCTCTTAAATGACCTCCGATATCTCTTCATCAACTGCCTTTTTGATATCTTGGAGGTCCCATAGACATCTCTAACTCAGTATGTACAAAACTGAGCTCATTCTATTTCTCCCCAAACCCTTTCCTCTTACAAATGTCCCTATTACTGTCAAGGCCACCACCATTCTCTCAGTCATCCAAGTTTGCAACCTAGGCACTATCCTTGAATTCACAATTGCCAAATCTTTTTAACTCCAAAGAATCCCTCTCTCCTCTCTGCCCCTGCTCTGGTGCAGGCCCTTATCACCCCATACCTGGATTGCTGCAGCAGCTGCTGGGCCATTTTCCTACCTCAAGACTCTCCCTGCTCCAGTCCTTCCTCCTCTCCACTGACAATCATCTCCCTAGAGTGAAAGTCTGACCATGTCACCTCCCTACCCAATAACTCCAGTGTTTCAGAATCAGATAGAAAATCCTGTTTGACCTTCACAACCTGGCCCCTCCTACCTTTCCAGTCTCCTTACACTTTACTCTTCTCCAGTTAGCTCTGCTTCATCCACACTGGCCTCTTACCTGTGGCATGCACAAGACATTTCCTCTCTCCACTCATTGCCTTTTTCCTGCTCCACCATGTTCCCCCTCCTCACCTCCACCTCCCAGCTCCCTTGTTTCAATGAAGGTTCAGCTCTTTTTTTTTAGGGAGGTATTTTCTCCAGTTAGTTCACAAGTTTTACTTTTTAAGGATTTGTTTTCTTCAGTGAGACTTTTTTTCAATTTGGTCACTGTAGATTTAAATTTATCTTCTACTTCTCCAATTTGGCTTTTAAAATCTTTCTTGAGTGCCTCCAAGAATGCTTTTTGGGCTTGATACTAATTCATATTTCATCTGTGGTCTCTGGTGTGGACACAGAGTTCATGGTGTCTCTTGAAAGTGATTCTTCTTGTTCAGAATAATAGGATTCTATTGTCTTTGGTCTGGCCTTTGCAAGTTGCTTCTGGCCCATTGTAATTGCCTATTTCCTGTCCTTCAAAGTGTATTTCTTCTTTTTTGGAGGGCAATTGGGGCTAAGTGACTTGCCCAAGGTCACATGGCTAGTTTTTGTGTTAAGTGTCTGAGGCCAGATTTGAACTTGGGTCCTCCTGACTCCAGGGCCAGTGCTCTATTCACCTAGAATGTACCTCCTAGCTGCCCCATTTAAAGTGTATTTCTGTTCCTGGGGTACAGAGGGCTCTGACCCAATCTTCTCAGGCTGGAAGATAGATGCTTGGTTGTTGGCTTCGTGTGCTGTAGACTCTGGGTGTCTAGACTGAGGCCAAGGCCAGGACCCTCAGTGTTTCCCCTGAGTTACCCTGAGGCTCACAGAGTAATCTGTGGAGGAGGCTCGGTGGTCTGGCTGCTTCAGATTTCTGCCTCTATGCCCCTGGGCTACAGCTCAGGCAGGATCTTGCAGGTCAGGTGAGGTAAGGATTGTTGGGATCCCTCCCTCCCTTCTCTTCAGACTCCTCACTGCCTCAGTCATACCCTTTCTCCCTGACTCCTAAGCCTGAGGCTATTTCCACTATTTCAGGATTTTACTCTGGGTGGGATATTTATCTCTGGGTTTTCTAGGTCAGGGAGGGGGAATCCAAGCAGCTAGAGTTTACTTTGCTATCTTGGCCTCTGGAAAATCTGGTAGGTGATTTTTAAACTTCCAAGCTGTGGGCTGATAGTCCCAGGAGAGGCTGCTGTCTCTTCTGCAGGCCCTGTGCTTTCTCTTACCCATCTCCGACAGATCCTCCTGTCCCATGGTGAGACGCTGGTGAGAGACTGCAGATGGATCTTGGGGTGGGTGAGTCTGGGAAAACTGTCTGTCTGTCTGTCTGTCTGTCTGTCTCTCTCTCTGTCTCTGTATCTCTGTCTCTCTGTCTCTCTCTGTCTCTCTCTCTGTCTGTCTCTCTCTCTGTCTCTCTCTCTCTGTCTCTCTGTCTCTCTCTCTGTCTCTGTCTCTGTATCTCTCTCTGTCTCTCTGTCTCTCTCTGTCTCTCTCTCTGTCTGTCTCTCTCTCTGTCTCTCTCTCTCTGTCTCTCTGTCTCTCTCTCTTTGTCTCTCTCTCTCTCTGTCTCTGTCTCTGTCTCTCTCTCTGTCTGTCTGTCTCTCTCTCTGTGTCTCTCTCTCTCCATCCTTGGACTCTGGCCAAGTTCTGGAGATGGAGGAACAGATGGGAAAAAAAGGAAGGGAGAAAATTCTCCCCTCAGATCTATCTAAGAGAAAAAGGGTCATTTCACTGAACAAAGAGAAACAAGTTTCAAAACTGCATGTTGGAACAAGATTAGCACTTAACCCTTTCCTGGATCACAGAAAGAGAAAACACTTGTGTGCTTTGGGATAGAGCCAAAGGTAACTGGATTTGATTGGAATATCTCACTAGAATTTGGGGAGTCTTACAAACAAAAGTTAAGTGCTGGTTAATTTTAAAATAACTTTTAAATAGGTGTGTGTGTTAAAATTGGAAACTTGTCTAAGTTATATAGACTCCTATTCACTTTAAGAAATCAGAGAGATCTATAGGATCCTTTCAAGATCATGGAACCTGGACTAGAACTAAATGAAACATGCTCTGAAGTATAATTGGGGTACATTTGTGTACAGCATTACAATCCTAAGCCCAGATTCTCTATAATATCATATAATAATATATCATATCTCTATAATATCATAAAATATAATATCTCTATATCATTCCTACAGCATTAAGATCCAGATAAATGAATTCATTCTGGTTATATCTTAAGTGAAATGTTGTCTCTCCTAAGATAATCTAGAATTTATTATACTATTTGGCACTAAGACAAATTGGGAAAATACGTATATCTGAAAAAGAAATGCCTCAGAGATGAAGCTTTTAGTTCTTCAGTATGGGATAGCAGGAACTTGATGCCACTGGATCTTTTCTAAAGTCCCACTCACCTTGACTGGCAGGTTCAAAGTTCCTACTGTCATAGAAGTTTTTAAGGGGTGGACATTGAATTGAAGCTTATTTTAGTAAAAGCTTAAAATATTCTTAAGATCTTTCACCCTGTGGTCCCAGCTCTGACTGGGCTAAGGCCACAGTGAAAAATTGGGACTGCTAAAAAACCATGTCAGCAGATTCTGTTAACTCCTCCCATCCCAGATTAGATTGAGAAAATACTAGAGAATGTTAGGGTATTTGAGTCAACCTCCCCTACCTGGTGAAAGAAAGGAGGAGGGAGGTGCAGCAATTACAGTAGGGGCCCCACTGGCAATGTCCCTGAGCTCCTGGGCCCACTGAAGCCCACTCCTGGAAGCAAGCAGCCTCAGCCTCAGCAGTGTCTGCAAATGTGAGGAGAGGGAAAAGGAGAATGGGCAGGGAAGTTTGAGGTAAGAAGCCAGACAGACCCAGAGCTTGGCAAACCCAACCTTCTATCGATAATTATTTTTATGTGATGGTTTGGGAAAGCAATTAATATCATATGAAGTTTGCTGTTTGTGTTATTATTCTATTCCTAAATTGTTATAAAATTCTCTTATGTTGCAAAATTTGAGTCACCACTGTGAGCCAGAAATGGTGTTAGACAAAGCAACTTCTAATCTGAATTTTGTTGAAACTAAAAGACAGTGGAAAGAATTGCTATGTTATTTTATTAAGCCTGCTAACCCTGTCTTATGGCTAAAATAATTTGACTCTCACTTATGAAAATTTAATAATTGTTAACTAAATTATTTGGGGTTATTGTTATAATGTTAAAACCTAAAATTGGTCCCACAGCAGCTCTAAGGGTAGATGAAAGTATCCCTACTCCCTTCCCTTAGGAAGACAGCCAAGGTTAGCCTCTTATAATAAAATTGTATAACTATTGTGCCCAAGGGTGGAAAGCTTTTACCTGCAAAAGTGCTGTTACTTATATTTCCTCAATAGCATCTGATTCTCAAGGAACTGAAATCAGACTGGAAATTTTGGAGAAAGTAACAAGATCAGATAATCCTGGATGTAAAGTAAATAATAGCATCATGGGACTCTTGGTTTCTTTCTCCTTCTAATTGGGCCCTGAATATTCAACTTGCCCATCAGATTTGTGTCTTCCAGACTACATGCGATTCACCTACAATTGGTAACCCAAACCAAGCCATAATCCCCTGGATGTGGCCCATGCTCAGTTCTAGTCAACCTCCTCCCCCAAACCCATCAAGACAGACAGCTCTATGACTTTTTTTCAGCCTGAAGAAGCCACAGAAGCTGAGACCTTTGTCCCTTTTCCAAAATGAATTTGAGCCCCAGCTCTTTGAAGGGAGATGATGCAATCCTAATAAAGCTGCCTCCAGCCTCAACATTCTAAATTCCTTATGGGCCCCCCTGAACAACAGGCATATCCTGATTTAACCATACAATCTGACTTTAACCATACCACAGGACCCCAACCTCAATATAGCCACTCTCCCTAGCTAGTCACTGCCTCCATATGCAATTCACATATTTGAATAGGTGAGTCCTTGTGTTCAACCACACTCACACTAGCCATTTATCCCAAGACAGGACCACAATACCTAACTATTCATCTTGACTGGACAGGACCAAAATAGCTAGCCAATCAGAAAGCAGCATGACCAAGATGTTTGACCATGGATTCCTTCCCATTACCTAATCCCTTAACAAATCCCCCCTGCCTTTTTAATGTTCATAATCTCTGTTATATGATCAGCATCATTACACTCTAAAGTTGCATGTGTTGTCTTACTAAGCTGCTGGGTCCTCTTGGAACTACTTCTGAGGGGTGTCAATTCTCGATAAATTCCTGTACTTGGATTAGACATTATCTGAATGAACTTTTTGAGATGTGCTGCCACAACACACCATGAAACTGCAACAAGATAATCTATCATTTTCTGGGCACTTTACAACAAAATTTTATTTCAACCATATAGACATCAGATTAAACATTTTAAAAAGTTACACAGAATTCAGGTCTACTTTTTTCCTCTATCGGTAAAAGTCCTGTTAAATTAATAATCCTAGCAGAAAAAGAGAGTGCTCTCCTGGTTCTGCTCATTTCACTCAGCATCAGTTCATGTAAGTCTTTCCAGGTTTTTCTGAAGTCCCCCTGCTCCTTATTTCTTATAGCACAATAGTATTCCATTACGTCCATATACCACAACTTGTTCAGTCATTCCTCAATTGATGGACATCTCAATTTCCAATTCTTGGTCACAACAAAAAGAGATACTATAAAGGTTTTTGTATGTGTAGGTCCTTTCCCCCTATTTATGATCTCTTTGGGATACAGCCCTAGAAGTGGCATTGCTGGGTCAAAGGGTATGCATACTTTTATAGCCCTTTGGGTATCATGCCCATTTTTGCATGAAATGTTCTCTTGATATTTTTTAATTTTCTTGAGAACATCTCATGTCTTTTCCATAGTATTGTTTTCTTCTATTGCATTGCTCATTTAAGAAAACCTTCTAATTTCTCCTTGCTATTCTCTGTAATTCTGCATTTAATTGGGAATATCTTTCCTTTCTCCTTTCTCTTTCATTTTGCTTCTTTCCTCAGCTCATTATGGAGCCTTATCAAACATGGCTTGAGAAATGTCAAATGGTCCCAAGCACAAAAAGAGTTCTTGAAAAAACTTAAAAAGGACTTTAAAAATCAAATAAGACAGATTGAGGAAAAAGTAGAAAAAATAAAAGCCATCCAAAAATTTACCAAAAGAAAATAAAAAGAGTGTTTGCTATGACCGGCAATTTATGTTGACAAAACTCTATTAGTCTCTGCTCTGTTTCATTTTTGTACTCCAAAGCCAAACTGCTTTAGCATCCCAAATCCCTACGATGAATGTGACATCTTTTTTTGTGATATTTCTAGAAGATGTTGTACATCTTCATAGAACTGATCAGCTTTGCAGTCAATATGCCAGCAAATTTGCAAAACACTACAGTGGTCATGGGATTGGAAGAGATCAGTTTACATCCCAATCCTAAAGATGGGCAATGCCAAAGAATGTTCAAAGTACCAAACAATTGCACTCATTTCACCTGCCAGCAGGGTTATACATAAGACTCTGCATGCTAAGCTTCAGCAATATGTGAACTGAGACCTACCAGGAGAGCAGGCTGGTTTTTGAAGAGGCAGAGGAACTAGAGACCAAATTGCCAACATGGATTATGGAGAAAACAAGGGAGTTCCAGAAAACTCTCCCTTTGCTTCATTGAACACACTAAAGCCTTTGACTGTGTGCATCACAGCAAAATGAGGCAAGTCCTCAAAGAGATGGGAGGACCAGATCATCTTACTGAGGAGGCTGCATGTGAGCCAAGAAGCAACAGTTAGAACTGACCATGGAATAACTGATTCGTTTAAGATGGGGAAAGGAGCATGACAAGGCTGTATCTTGTCACCCTATTTATGTAACTTATATGCAGAGTATGTCATGGAAATGCCAAGCTGGATGAATCAGAAGTGTAATGAAGACTGCCAGGAGAAATACCAACCCTCTCAGATATGCAGATGATGCCACTCTTGATGAGGGTGAAAGAGGAGAGCGTAAAAGTTGGCCGAGCTTAACATCAACAAAACTAAGATTTTGACAACTGGCCCCATCACCTCCTGGCAAATAGAAGGAGAAGAAATAGAAGCAGTGTCAGATTTTATACTCCTGGGCTCAAAGATCACTGCTGTGGCGACTGCAGGCATGAAATCAAAAGATGCTTGCTCCCCAGGAGGAAGGCTAATTCTGACTAATCTGGATGACAGACTGAAAAGCAGAGACATCCCCTTGCCAACAAGGGTCTGTAATGTTCAAGCTGTGGTTTTTCCAGCAGCGACGGATGGCCGTCAGAGTTGGATTATAAGGAAAGCTGAACACCACAAAATCGATGCTTCCAAATCCTGGTGCTGGAGAAGACTCTTACAGATCCCTTGGATAGCAAGGAGATCAAGTCAGTCGATACTCAGAGAAATTCAGACTATTCACTAGAAGCTCAAATACAGGAGCAATGACTTTGGCCATGTAATGAGAAGACACGACTCCTTGGAAAAGACCCCGATGCTGGGGAAGATTGAAAGCAAAAGGAAAAGGGGACGGCAGAGGATGAGGTGGAGAAACAAAGAGCATGAGCTTGGGCAGACTTTGGGAGATGGTGGAGGATGGAAGGGCCTGATGTGCCGTGGGCCCTGGAGTCACAGAGAATGAGACCTGACTGAGGGACTGAAGACAAGTAGCAGGCCCTGTGCTAAGCGTTTTACAGATATCGTCTCATTGGACCGCCACAACAACCCTGGGAGGTAGATGCTATTATATCCTCATTTTACGGATGGGGAAACTGAGGCACATGAAGGTTAAGGGACTGCCCCAGGGTCACCCTGCTAGCCTCTTGAGGTGATAACCACGTTGGCTGAGGCAGGGTCCTCACTGGGAGCTTGGGAGCTCCTTGGAACCTGTGGAATCACAGGTGAAAATAGAAAGACTGTGGAGTAGCACTCCTCCTCACCCCCAATATGTGTCCTACCATTTCACAGAGCTGTTGAGAAAGTGGTTCATAGATGCTCAAGTCCTACAGAAACATGAGAGAATCTTCTCTGGAATCTCTCTGGGTCTCACCTCCTGGACAAGCCTGCCTGGGAAGCTGCTGGGGTGGGGGTGGGGAGCAGTGAGGAAAATTTTCCCTTGTTCCTGCCCAGTCATGCCCCCTGCCCAACAGGGACCTGCATGCCCTGGAGAGGTCAGAGACACTGACCTGTACGTGCCAGCCTCCATTCCCAAAGCATGACTGTGACTGTCCTGAGGGCAAAATCACCCCCACCTACACATACCTGCCTTCTGGAGCCTTAGGCAAAGTCAGGAAATGCCAGAGGGGAGCCCTGGGCAGCTTGCCCAGCTCAGCTGGTGTGGAGGGGTTGTCCAGAGCAGCACACGCTTCAGAGGTGGCTCTCTGGGCCTGCCTCCATCCTTGGGTCAGCTGGAGATGGGTAGGCATCCCTAGCACATGTTTAGTGTTCCCTGTCCTTGGCAGGCTCTGCTCACAGACCTTTGGACCTGGGAGGAGCCCACTTGGGTCACCAGCCCCACACATGTCTTGGGGACAAAGAGGAAGTGACCTCTCCAAGATCTTCCAGCCAGGCCAGGGCAGAACTTTGACTAGATGCTGGGACCCTGACTCCAAGGCCTGGGTTTTCCCCATTATCCCTCCCTGACTAGGACCCAACTCACTGATTTTCATCTTCACTTAAAAGAAGAAAGGGGGCCCAGACTTCTTTGAGGACAACTGGAATTCAAGCATCATCTGAAATAGTAGGTGCCCAAGGACTGGGGGCGGGGCATCCAGACCCTAGGGAGACAGCATCCTGGCTAAGACATCTTCCCTCACCTGATGCCCAGCTATGAATAAACCCACAAATGGTCACTGAGCATTGCTGCTGAGCCCAAGGCCCTGAATCCAAACTTGCCTCTGTCTTTGTGTATGAGGAAACTGAGCCCCCCTTCCCAGAGAGGGGACTTGCCTGCAGCCACAGGGGATCTCGGATTTGGATCTTAAAGGACATTGACTCTGATCTTCTCCTTGTAGAGGTGGGGAAAGAAACCAAGGCTCTGAGAATGGCAAGGACTTGCCCAAGGTCACACATACAATGG
Organism: Petaurus breviceps papuanus; assembly: GCF_028583685.1. NCBI lineage: Eukaryota > Metazoa > Chordata > Mammalia > Diprotodontia > Petauridae > Petaurus > Petaurus breviceps. The sequence continues at coordinate 1,647,748 of NW_027187465.1, read as the reverse complement.
GGGCAGATCTGGGATTCCAGGTCCTTTGACTCATTTCTATAACACCCTAAGGCCCACAAACTACTTTCTCTGCAGAACCTTCCAAGGCAGAGTCTGCAAACGTTATCCCCATTTTACAGAGGGGGAAACTGAGGCCCAGAGAGAAAGTGACTTGCTTTTGATCCCATGGTGGCAGAGGCTAGATTCAACCCCAAGACCTGTGACTCCAGATCCAGGCTCTTTTCCATACTGCTGGGGGTGGTAAGGGATGAAAAAGGAGAGATTCTGGACTTCTCCTGGCAGGAGTACCTGCTCCTCCCTCACTCCTCATGAGGAAGCAGGGGGCACAGCTGGGTGGGTACAGGCTGGAGCCCTCCCAGAATAGTGTGGAAGGGCTCATGGCCCTGGGGCTCTCCTACATCCAGGCAGGGAGGAGGCACCATTTCCTAGCTTGCAGGGGAAGGAAGCTAGGCTACCAGGGGAGGGAGGGAAGGGGACAGGGGTCCAGGGGTAGCCTAGCTTTCTTGACCCCCCTGAAGGGCAGCCCCAGCCCTGCTTTCTCCCCCAGCCCATCCCAGGCTCTCCTGGGATGAGGCTTCACCAAGGAAGGGGACAGAACTCACCTGGTTGGTAGGGGCCACTGGAGGGATGGCAGAGGAGGAAAGGTTGAAGAATCATGACTTACACCCTTTTGCTAGGTGACCCTGGGCAAGTCACTAACATTTCTCCATCTGTTTCTTTATGGATAATAAAGCACCTGTCTCACCAGTTTGCAGGATTAAATGAAATAATGGTTTGCAAACCTTAAATCGCTTGTACGATATTAGACAAAGATAGGGGTGGTGAATGGAGGAGGAGTGCCAGCCTTCCCTGCCCTGCCCTGTCCTGCCCTGCCCTTCCTGGGGTCCTCTCCCAGCCTCCCAGCCTGGGATCATCAGATTGAGCAGGGCTCATTCAATAGGCAATGAGACAGAACAAAAATTGGGTCAGGGAGCTGGATTCAAATCTTGCCTCTGACTCACATGTCCTATGCAAACTAAGTCATTTGAATCTCTCTGGGCCTCAGTTTCCTCATCTGTAAAATGGACTCTGAGGTCCCTTTTAGATCTGAGTCTCTGAATAAAGGAGCATAGAATCAGAACTGGAAGGGCCCTTGGAGATGATCAAGGTCAGAGTTCTCTTTAGAGGCCCGGGAGGGGAAAGGGGCTTTTCCCAGCTCACATGGCTAAGGAGGAGAGGCAGCATGGGAAGCTGGTCCATCTGACTCCTGCTTCAGGGCTCTTTCCTCTGCATGAGCTCCCTGAAGAGGGAAGGATGGGGTCAGGGGCTGGGCTGGGAGGAGCAGGAGGGTAACGACATTTCCCCAGGTCTGAAGCCTTTTTTGCCCTAGAGTTCAGGTCTGGAACCCAGAGCTCAGAGGCTTCCAATGCCAGGCAGCCTGTCCTGCTGCTCTGACCACCTCAGCTTGTTTGGAGAGAAGTAAGGAGGGGAAGGGGGGCCCCTCCCTCCCCCTACTCAGGACCTGCCTGCACTGGAATGCCTTGGGCCCCAGGGGAGTTGGGGCAAGACTAGGGAAGGGATACCTCGACTCAAGGAATCCTCCAGACCAGAGCCCAGTTCCAGACTCTGCTCATGGGCTCAGATACAGCTCTAGAAGGAATCTCAGAGGCCATCTAACTCACCCCACCCCTGTCATTTTACAAATAAGAAAAGGGTCTTGACTAACATTGGGACAAAAGGCACAGAATTCTTTTTAAACTCAGTTTACTCATCTGCAAAATGGGTAGAATAACATTTGTTCTGCCTTCTTCCTTGGGCTGTTTTAAGGAAAGTTCTTTATAAGCTTTAAGGTGCCCCCTGGATCTGTGGTCTGGGTCAGCAGCCAGTGAGGCAGAAAGGACGACACCCCCCACACCCGGACCCATACACACCCCTTTTGTGTTCTGTAAGACCCAGTGAGAGCTGGAGGAGGAAGCAAGAATGGTTGCAATACAACATTTTAGACATGTTTTCGTTCTAGTTTCCCCCAAAACCCATCCTACGTCTAAACTCCCTGTTACTGTCGGGGGCAAGGGCTGGGGAGAGAGGAAGAGAGGAACTCTGAGTCAGCGTAGTGCCCCCCCCCCCCCCTCCTGCAGGTTGCTCCTGGGCCCCAGGACCTGGCTGGGGAGGAACAGGGCAGTGAAGGGAGACACCCCCAGAGCTCACCTGGATCAGGGCCTCCAGGGACTGAAGGCTAAGGGCTCCGTCTCTGCCGCTCATGGCGCTCCTGGGTCCTTGCTCTGGATGTAACCGCTAGCCAGCGCACGGATAGCCTTTTGTCTTGGCTGGGGTTAGGGGGACAGCGAACATCTCCTTGCTCCTCCCTGGGCGGGCCGTCCCCTCCCTACGGGGCTGGGCTGGACTGGACTGGGCACCATCCGCCTGAAGAGAGCTCAGACACAGCTAGGGAGGGAGGCACTTAGGAGCTGTCCGCGATCTGGTTTCCAGCTTTGACCCATACACCAGCACCAACATGCGCTCCCAAATTCTTCCCCTGCCTTTGACTCTCTCCCCTTTCTTCCATTCAGGTCAAAGCTGTAAATGTATCAGTGACATTTTATAATTCACAGTTCTTTGTACTTCTCCCAAGAGACACAGAATTCCCTGTAGCGTGTTTTCTCATCTGTAAAATGCACCTCTCCGAACACACACACACTTTCTCACACAGACCCTTCCACACACACACATTCACACTCACTCACACACACACACCCCTTCTGGGATACACGTGAAGGAACTTTGCAAACACTCAAGGGCCATAAAATCCGGAGTTATTAAGACTTTGATCCACCAAATTTCTGTGTCAACAAATGAGAGCTTTAAATGACATTAAGAAATATTTATATGGAAGAGAATGAGTGAGCACTACCTTCTAATCTCTGAGGAGCTGTCAGGCAGAAAAAGGGTTAGGTTGCTGGCCCCGATCCCTGCTGACCAGTGTAGTTATGGGTGGACATAGTGACAAGGAACCATGAGACGTGGTTTACAGGAAAAAAGTCTAACCATCAGAGCTGTCCCATAGTGGAATGGGCATCTTCAGCACAGGCTGGATTTTCTCTCACTGGGGGACTTTCAGCAAAGCAGAGAACCCCTGGAAAGAGGGAATGATGCCCAGGAATCTCCTGGTACAAGGCTGGTGGCATGCTGGGCTTGGATTTAGGCAGCCTGACCAGAGCAAGACTTTCTTAGTTCCAGTTTTTTCATCTATAAAATGGGGACAACTACCTCCCAAGCTTGTTGTATGTGTTGAATGAGATAATATGTAAAGGCTTTGCAATATTTGAACACTAGTTCAGGAGAGGATTGGACCAAGTGAACTCAGAGGTTCCCTCTAACTCAGAAATTGTGGTTTTATTCCACTTGGGGCATTCTCTGTTCTGCGTTCTAAGTTCCCTCCATACTGGCGTTCTATGTTCTGAGTCCCACCAGCTCTGTTTATGTATTCTAAGCTCTGTCTGGTTTGACATTCTCTTTTTCTAAAACACCAGTTCTAACATTTTCTCTTCTTTGTTCTCAGGCCCCTCCCAGCTGCAATAATCTCTGTCCTATGTGATCTCTCAGCTCTGACATTCTGGATTCTCAGGACACTCCCAGCTCTGACATTCTCTATTTTAAGGACTCTCCAAGATCTACATTCTTTGTTCTAAGTTCTAAGCTCTTTTCCTGAGGCTCTGATATTCTCTATTTCAGCCTGCCTTTTAACTCTGACATTCTCTATTCTGTGTTCTAGGTCCTTCTTGGCTCCCACGTTTTCTGTTATCTGTTCTAGATCCCTCCATGCTCTAATGTTTGTCTTTTTTTTATTCTGCCTAATGAAAAGAAAATAAATAATTGTAAGGGTTGGAACTAGAAGGCTCTGAGGTCCCTTACCTTTTTAGAGTCTTTAATCCTATTAACTGAACTGAAAAGCTTCTCTCTCTCTCTCTCTCTCTCTCTCTCTCTCTCTCTCTCTCTCTCTCTCTCTCTCTCTCTCTGTCTCTCTGTCTCTCTCTCTGTCTCTCTCTCTCTGTCTCTCTGTCTCTCTGTCTCTGTCTCTGTCTCTCTGTCTCTCTCTCT
>NW_027187465.1:1629616-1643571 GCF_028583685.1 Petaurus breviceps papuanus | reverse complement strand
TCTCTCTCTCTGTCTCTCTCTCTCTGTCTCTCTCTCTTTCTGTGTGTGTGTGTTTCTGTGCATGATGGCTGGCCACCTAAATGGAGGCATATTGCAGGCAGATGCTTGGTCCAGAAAAACTCTAAAAATTGCTCCAGACTGAAAAATATTCAAGGAACCTAAAGCCTATCAAAAGCCTTTGGGCAACAGGAAATATACAGTCATGTAAAACAAATTCTCACATTGACTGTGTTCAGAAATGTATGTCATTATGTACCATGTACCTCTTCTGTAGGTATAGGTTTCAGCCAGGTATCTGGAATTGTGGTTGGTCATTTCACTGATCAGTTTTCAAAGTCATTTTTAATGAAATGTTCCCCTGGTTCTGTTCACTTGACTTTGCATCTGTTCATACAAATCTTTCCAGGTCTTTTGAGACCATACCCACCATCATTTTTTATAGCACAATAATATTCAATCATATTCACATCCATCACATTCCATATACATCACATGTACATATATTTATTCAGCCTTTTTCTAATTGATGGACACCCCTTAGTCTCCAGTTCTTTACTACTGCAAAAAAAATGGCTATAAATATTTTTGTGCACATGGGGTCCAATTCCTCTTTCTATAATCTCTTTGGCATATATAGGTTTAGTAGTGATGTTGCTATGTCAAAGAGTGTGTACAATTTAGCAACTTGGAGAAATCACAGTGTTTTTGCTGAGACATGCCTTGACCTTGGCTGGTTGACCTCTTCCTGGTAATATTCTTTATTTCCTGGAGTCTAATTCTCAGGTTGTACTCAGGTCTCCTCCAAAGGGTGGGTGACCCCATCTCCTAGAGCTTATTGGGGCAATCCTGACTTTTCCTACATCAGCTTTCACTTAGCCCACCCTCTGCCAGTTGAACCAAGAAGCCAGCCCAGCCCCACTCCTGATCTTGTCCTGGTGACTGGGGTTCATTTTGTTTTAACTGGGAAAGTGCTTGGGGACTAAAAGGATCACCCAGAAACCAAGATGAAAAGGACCCAGCTGTTTCAGCACCACCTTGAAGGAAGAAGGGAGAGTTCAAACCTCAGGCGTCAAACAGTGCTAACAAGCTCTTCAGTTTTAATATCTGTATCTGTAAAGTGATAACAATAATCCTTACCCCTAGGTTGGGGCAAGAAAGGCTCCAGCAACCCCAGCTATTTTTGACTCAAAGCACCAGTGTTCAAGCAGGAATTTAGAATACAGGCAGTCTGAAATGGATGGATGTAAGAGTCATTTACACCTTAGTGTGAAATTGTCATTAGAACCTATTCTTCCAGAACAGCTCTGGTGGTGAAGGTAGGAGGGATACTTCTGGAGTGTGGGACACTGTCTGTGAAGCAAGAATTGGGTGTTATAGAGGCCTTGATGAGGTCGTGGAGACACAGCAATTTTTTCAGCATTGGTATTTATATCAAGTGGCATGCCAAGCAGAGAATGAAAGAATGCTGTCTAAGGACATGGGTTCAAATCAGGGTATCGATTTCTTCCTAGTTGTATGACCATAGTCAAGTTTTTTTCATTTCTCTAGCCTCAGACAGGAATTATAGCTGAAGTGAAGGATCTCTGAAGTCTGGGGCAAAAATGGCATCAGAGGACCTGGGTTCAGATAATTGCTTTTGCTAATTATTTACTGAATGCCCTTCCCTCTCTCTGGGCCTCAGTTTCCTAAAATGGTAGCAAAAGAATAGCTGATTTCCAGGATCCCCCTCTTATTCCAAACTGCTTCTGGTCTAATTTTCTTCTAAAAAGATTTAGAGCTTTCCCACAGTGGGAGAGGCTGATTCAGTGGAATGGGGGTTATTTACAATCTCCCTTGCTAAAAGTCTTCTACTGAAGATTGGATGCGTTTGAGTATATTATATAGGAGATTGTTATTTCATATAAAGATTGGACCAAACAGGTTCTGAAGGACTCTTCCACTTCTAAATGTCTGATCCTATAAGATCATGATATATGAGGTTATTTTGAGAGAACTGGGAATGTTCAACTGAGTGTGAAGAAAGGAGACTGGAAGGGGGAGAGGCACGAGAGCTGTGTGGGGGAAATGATTAATTTTGACCCTTATTTTATTTATACCCCTGGTTTATTTCCAACTAGTATTATTCAGTTGAGTTTGATTCCATTACTGTTGTACTTGTCTGCTTATATACAGTCAATATTCTAGTAATCTACTTGCTTAAACAGTGCCTGAGGAGTAAATGACCAAGTCCAGTGTGGTGGAGGTGACTCAATGGAGAGTCATGGAGAGTCCCCCAGCTATTTTTGAATTATACCTTCAGTCTTGTTATCCCTTTGCTAGGGAAATGACTCTCTGGCACTTGGCCAGCAGGTCCTTGACCAGTGCATATCCCTGTCCACAAGAGTTACCTGTAAATCTATTCCCCAATCTATTGCCCAACATGGGGCTAATGAAAGACCATCAGCTCTGTCCATGTTTTGCTGTCCTCTGCAATCTAATCTATCACAAGCCTAAGCAGAAGATTCTCCTGGGAGGTCAAGATAGAGGTCTATCAACTCATTAGAATGTGTATTTCACTTTGTCTCTTCTGTATCATCTGGGTATCAGGCAACTATAAGACTGAAGCCGCAGAGAGGGGGTATCTCAGATCATGATGAAGATCTGAGGCTCACTTCATTACAGGGAGCCAGGGACCCTTTAATAAAGTGCTATTGGCTCAGACCTCTGCCTCAGTTTCTTTTATTGTATATTGGACAGTTTGGGATCCATATGTATTCAAGCCCTTGAAAGACTGTCCTAGGGAAAGGGGGTGAACTTTGCTCTGCTTGGCCCCTTCCAGTTCTGAGATTCTGTCTTCTCTCATTTCCTTATTATTAAAAATTATCTATTCCAGAAGGTTCTCACTTCCATATCTCTCCCATTCCCTTCACCCTTCACAGTCAGACTGCCCTGAAATGCTTCCCTACAAGTCTCCAGTGACTTCCTAATGGCCACTCCCAATGGTCTTTTCCCAGTCCTCCTCCTCCTTGACTTCTCTGTAGCTTAGGACACTGCCCATCTCTTCTTCCTTCTCCTCCAGAATGAGGTAAATTATCTCACATAAAAAAGGCAAGAAAAAGTTTTTATAGTGGAAGGAAAGAGAGGGAAGGTGAGGGGGAGTAAGTCAACCTGTCATCAGAATTGACTCAAAGAGGGAATAGCATACACACTCAGACTGATATAGAAATCCATCTTTTCCTACAGGAAAATAGAAGGGGAGCGTGGCAGGGGGGCAATGATAGAAGGGAGAGCAGATTGGGGGAGGGTTAGACAAAAGCAAAAAACTTTTGAGGAGGGACAGGGTGAAGGAGAGAGAGAATAGAATAAATGGGAGGGTGGAGGGAAATAGAGTTAGCAATAGTAAGTACAAAAAAATTTGAAGTTTTACTGATAAAGGCCTAATATCTCAAACATATAGAGAAGTAAGTCAGATTTATAAAAATAAGAGCCACTCCCCACTGATAAATGATGAAAAGATATGAATACTTTTCAGATGAAGTAATCAAAGCTATCTATAGCCATATGAAAAAAAAAATGCTCAGGGGCGGCTAGGTGGCGCAGTGAGTAGAGTGCTGGCCCTGGAGTCAGGAGGACCTGAGTTCAGATCCGGCTTCAGACACTTAACACACACAAACAAAAACCTACCCATGTGACTTTGGGCAAGTTACTTAAACCCAATTGCCCTCCAAAAAAAAATGCTCTAACTCACTATTGATTGGAGAAATGCAAATTAAAACAGTTCTGAGGTTCTACCTCATACCCATTAGACTGGCTAATAGGACAGAAAAGGAAAAGTGACAAATATTGGAGGGGACATGGAAAAAAAGAGATATTGATACATTGTTGGTGGAGTTGTGAACTAATTCTGTAGAGCAATTTGGAATTATGCCCTAAGGGCTATAAAACCATGACTATCCTTTGATTTAGCAATACCACTCCTAGATCTGTATCCCAAAAGAGATTTTAAAAAAAGAAAAAGACCTATGTGTACAAAAATACTCATAGCAACTCTTTCCTGGTGTCAAAGAATTAGAAATTGAGGGGATGCCCAGCAACTGGGGAATGGCTGAATAAATCGTGGTGTATGATTGTGAAGGAACACTCTTGTGCTATAAAAAATGATGAGCATGATGCTCTCAGAAAAACCTGGAAAGACATATAAACTGATGCAAGGTGAAATGTACTGTTTTTGAAGTAACAGTAATATTGTAGGATGATCAGCTGTAAATGACTTAGCTATTCTCAGAGATACATTTATCCAAGACAACTCTGAAGGATCTATGATGAAAAATGCTACCCAACCCCAGAGAAATAATTATTGGTGTCTGAATACAGATTGAAACATACTTTTTTACTTTCTTTTTTTTTTCTTTTTGTAGGGGGGAAGGCAAGGCAATTGGGGTTAAGTGACTTGCCCAAGATCACACAGTTAGTAAGTGTGTCAAGTGTCTGAGGCCATATTTGAACTCAGGTTCTTCTGACTCCAGGGCTGGTGCTCTATTCACTGGGTCACCTAGTTGCCCCTCTTTTGTTACTTTCTTTATTTTTCTAGAAGTTTTTTTGGTCTATGTTTTCTTTCACAACATGACTATTATAGAAATGTTTTGCATAACATAACATGTATAACCTATCTTGAATTGTTTGCCTTCTCAATGGGGGGGGGGTGAAGAAGGAGGGAGGGAGGAAAAGAATTTGCAAATCGAAGCTTTAAAAATGAATGTTAAGGGGCAGTTAGGTGGTGCAGTGAATACAGCACTTGCTCTGGAGTCAGGAAGACCTGAGTTCAAATCCAGCCTCAGACATTTAACACATACTAGCCATGTGACCTTGGGCAAGTCACTTAACCCAATTGCCCTGCACTTCTGCCTCCAAAAAGCAATAAATAAATAAATATTTTTTTAAAAAGAAAAAAATTTTAAATTGTTTTTACATGTAACATAGGAAATATAAAATACCAAATAAATTTTTCAAAAATAAAGATAAAAACTCATGTTTATAAAATACAGTAGTCTATTAAGTGTGCAATAGTATTATGTCTAAAAAAAAACAACCAATGTTCATAACTTAATTTAAAAACACCTTATTGCTAAAAATGCTAACCATCATATGAGCCTTGAGCAAGTCATAACCTTTTTGCTGATAAAGGATCTTGTCTTGATGCCTATGGCTGCTGACTGATTAGGGTAGTGGCTGCTGAGGCTTAAATGTTACTTTTAAACTGCTACTGCCTTGGCTACAGATTTGAGTCCTTCGATTTTGGGAAAGCTGTGTGGAATGCTCTTTCTTCTGTGTGTTTAGTGGACCTCTTCAATGGTGGGTCCAGAAGAAGCCCCTCCAGATGGGGCTGCTCCCCTGTGGGAACACACCAGGCATGCCTCCCGGCATGCCCCCTGCACTCTGGCACAGCTTGGTAATGATGGGCTTGCAGACCTTCTCCAATTCTTCCTGCTGATGCTCACATTCTTCCTTCTCAGCAGTCTGGTTCTTATCCAGCCAGTTGATCATTTCATCACATTTGGCAAGGATCTTCTGTTTATCTTCATCACTAATGTTGCCTTGCAGGTTTTCATCCTCTACGATGCTTTCACGTTAAAAGCATAGGATTCAAGGGAATTCTTGGAAGACTCCTTGTCTCTCTGCTTTTCATCCTCAGCCTTGTATTTCTCAGGCTCCTGGACCATACTCTCAATGTCTTTTTTGCTCAGACGTCCTTTATCATTGGTGATGGTACCCTTGTTCTCCTTGCCTGTGCTCTCATCCACAGCAGAAACATCGAGGATGCCATTTGCATCAATATCAAATGTTTCTTCAATCTGAGGAACACCCCTGGGTGCTGGGGGGGGCATTCCTGTGAGCTCAAATTTGCCAAGCAGATTGTTATCCTTTGTCATTGCTCTCTCACCTTCATAAACCTGAATTGTCTGAATAGGTGGTAAAGGTCTGTGTCTGCTTGGGGGGGATGGTGGTATTGCGTTTGATCAGGACGGTCATAACTCCACCAGCAGTTTCAGTTCCAAGGGAAAGAGGAGTGACATCCACCAACAGCAAGTCCTGCACACTCTCAGATTCATCTCCAGACAAAATGGCAGCCTGGACAGCTGCACCACAAGCAACAGCCTCATCAGGATTGATACTCTTGTTGAGCATCAGCAGAAAGAATTGGAGAAGGTCTGCAAGCCCATCATTACTAAGCTGTGCCAGAGTGCAGGGGGCATGCCGGGAGGCATGCCTGGTGTGTTCCCAGGGGATGGAGCAGCCCCACCTGGAGGGGCTTCTTCTGGACCCACCATTGAAGAGGTCCACTAAACACACCAGAAAGAGCATCCACACAGCTTTCCTAAAATCAAAGGACTCACATTTGTAGCCAAGGCAGTAGCAGTTTAAAAGTAACATTTAAGCCACTCTGTACATCTGGGCATTCTGAATACTTGAATGTGTGCAGAGGAAGAGAAGTGAACAACATTGCACTTTATCAGTACCGTAAACAAGTGGAAATGCAATTGTCCTGGAGAAGTTTTGCAGACGCTTCTGGATTTGGGGGCTTCAAGTGGAACCACCACCAGGACAATGTCATGAATCTGAGACCTATCTAGCTTGGCATCTCTTAAGGCCTTCTCCACAGGGTCCAGAGTGCCACAGAAGAGATCAATATTCAGCTCTTCAAAATGTGCCCGGGTGATTGATGCATAGAAGTCGATAGAGGGAGTCAATCTCAATACTGGCCTGGGTACTGGAAGAGAGGGTATGCTTTGTACGTTCACAAACAGTGTGGAGATGGTGAACAGCCCTCTTGTTCTCACTGATGTCCTTATGCTTTCGCTTGAATATGGCAGTGAAATGGTTGACCATTCGGTTGTCAAAGTCCTCCCCACCCAAGTGGGTGTCCCCAGCTGTGGACTTGACCTCAAAGATGCCATCTTCAATGGTAAGAATGGAGACATCAAAAGTACCACCTCCAAGGTCAAAGGTCAACACACTTCTCTCGGCACCAACCTTTTTGTCCAAGCTATAAGCAATAGCAGCAGCAGTTGGCTCATTGATGATTCAGAGCACATTAAGACCAGCTATGGTTCCAGCATCTTTGGTGGCCTGATGTTGGGAATCATTGAAATAGGCTGGTACTGTGGCCACAGCATTTGTGACCATCTTCCCAAGGTTAGCTTCAGCAATTTCTTTCATCTTGTTCAAGACCATAGAAGATACTTCCTCTGGATAGAAACTTTTGGTCTCCCCTTTGTACTGCACTTGGACCTTAGGCCTGCCTGTGTCATTCATCACCATAAAAGGCCAATGCTTCATGTCTGATTGTACAACAGCATCATCAAATCTGTGACCAATCAGACATTTGGCACCAAAAACTGTGTTGGTGGGGTTCATTGCAACTTGATTCTTTGCAGCATCACCGATTAAATGTTCTGTGTCAGTGAAGGCGACGTGGCTTGGGGTGGTCCTGTTTTCTTGGTCATTAGCAATGATCTTCACTTTCCCATGTTGGAAGACTCCCACACAGGAGTAAGTGGTGCCAAGATCAATGCCAACTGCGGGTCCCTTCAACATGGTTGCTGGGGAGTCGGGAGTCATAGCTGACCACTGTGGAGAAAGAAGGGCTGCTGCTGCACTGAGTAGGCACTCTCTCATTTTCAAGGCTGCTGTGACAATCATATAAGATGATGTACATAATGGACCATAGCAACAAGAGAGATTAGAATCTAAGGACTGTGTAGTGGTGAGTGTGTGTATGTGTGTGGGCAGGTGCATGTGTAGGTGTGTGTGCCCCATCAAAGCAAGAACAGGGAAAGGATGGCTTGGTCCACCGCTTGGGGCTGTGGTGCTCTCTTAATAGGTATAGGGATTGGATTGTGATTTCATTGGTAGAAATGAATGACTGCAGGTTGGTAAAGAACTGTCCAGAGTGCTGAGAAGGACCTGGCCCCAATTAACCCAGCCAGAAGGTGTCAAAGGGTGGGCTAAAACCATGCTTTGAGGCCAACTCTCTACTCACTATATGACACTGTCTCTCTCATTGTTAACAGAGAGCACAGAAAATAGAACGAGTCACAAATAATGTTTATTATAGTACTGCATAATGTTCATCATCTGTTGCAGAAAAGCAGAAATATCAAATGCACCCTTTTTGGGTCATAATGCAATAAAAATTTCAATCAATAAAGGGCTGTGGAAGCAAAAATTAATTTGACACTAAATAGTCTAATCATAAAGAATGAGTGAGTCACAGAACAAATCACAGGAATAATAAATAATCTCATTAAAAAGAATAACAATGAGATATCATACCAAAATGTTTGGGATGCAGCCAAAGACATACTTAGGGGAAATTTTATATCTGTAAATACATACATTAATAAAAGAGACAAAGAGCAAATCAACAATTTGGATGTGCAATTAAAAACCTAGAAAATGACAAATTAAAAATCCCCAACTAAATACCAAATTGGAAATCCTGAAAATCAGGGGAGAGATTAATAAAATTAAAAGCAAAAAATACATTGAACTAAGAAATAAACTACGAGTTGATTTTAAGAAAAAATTAAATTAAATAAGTAAACGCCTTGGTTAATTTGACAAATTAACCAAAATTAACTACAAAAAAAGACAAAATAAAACCAAATGACCACTATCAAAAAGTAGGGGGGGGGGAATTCACCATGAAAAGGAAATTAAAGGAACTATTAGGAGTTATTTTCTCAATTCGGGGGTCAATAAAACTGACAACCTAAGTGAAATGGATGAGTGTTTACAAAAATATAAACTGTCTAGATTAATAGAAAAGGAAATAGAATACTTAAATAACTGCATCTTAGAAAAAGAAATTAAGCCACCAATGAGCTGCCTAAGGAAAAAGCTTCAGGACCAGATGAATTCACAAGTGAATTCCACCAAACACTTAAAGAACAATTAATTCGAAAAACTATATAAGCTATTTGGAAAAACAAGAAAAGAAGTCCTACCGAATTCCTTTTATGACATGAAATATGATAATGATATCTAAACCAAAACAGAGAAAGAAAACTACAAACCAATTGCCCTAATGAATACTGAGGCAAAAATTTCTAGCAAAAAGAGTACAGCAACATATGACAAAGATATTACACTATGACCAGATGGGATTTATACCAGGAATGCAGAGCTCGCTCAATATTAGGACAACTATAGGCACAACTGACAATATCAATAACAAAAACTGCAGAAATAATATAATCATATCAATAGATGAAGAAAAAACTTTTGACAAAATACAATACAAATTCATATTTTTGAAAAAACACCAGAAAGTATAGGAATAAATGAGATCTTTTAATAAATGATAAGTAGCATCTATCTGAAACCATGAGTAAGCATTACCTGTAATGGGGATAAGCTAGAAACCTTGGCAATAAGATCATGTGTGGAGCAAAGATGCCCATTCTCACCACTATTATTCAATATCGTACCGCTAATGGTAGCTATAGCAATAAGATAAGAAAAAGAAATTAAAGAAATAAGAAAGGGAAACAAGGAAACAAAAGTATTGCTCTTTGCAGACAGTAGGATGGTACAGTTAGAGAACCCTAGACAATCAATGAAAAAATAATTGGAACAATTAACAACTTTAGCAAAGTCATAGCAGGGACGGGGAGCCTCGAGATCACATATGGCCCTCCAGGTCTTCGAGCGTGACCCTTTGACTGAATCCAAATGTCACAGAACAAATAAGAGGGCTACATGTGACCTTGAGGCTACAGGTTCTCCACCCCTGAATAGTATATAAAATAAACCCAACTAAATCATTGCTATAAGTGACCAAAAAACCCCAGCAGGAATAAGTAGGGAGAAAAATTCCATTTAAAATAATTTTAGACAACATAAAATACTTGGGAGTCTACCTGCCAAGACAAACCCAAGAGCTATATGAACACAATTACAAAATAGTTTTCACACAAATAAAAACAAATTTAAAACAATTGAAGAAATATTAATTGCTCATGGTTAGACCAAATCAATATAATAAAAATGACAATTCTATCTAAATTAATTTACTTATTCAGTTCCATACCAATCAAACTACCAAGAAATTACTTATAATGCTAGGAAAAAATAATAACAAAATTCATCTAGAAGAATAAAAGGTCCAGAATATCAAGGGAAGTAATGAAAAGAAATGTTAGGGAAGTTAGCCTAGCCATACTAGATCTTAAATTGTATTATAAAGCAGCAATCATCAAAACCACTTGTTACTGGCTAGGAAATAGAGGAATAATCATAATAAGATAGTGGGATGGGTTAGGTAAACAAGACACAGTAGGAAATGATTATAACAATCTACTGTTTGATAAGCCCAAAGACCCCAGATCTGGGGATAAGAACTCACAGTTTGACAAAAACTATTGGGAAAACTGGAAAATAGTATGGCAGAAACTGGAGACAGGCCATCGTCTATCACTGTATACCAGAATAAAGTCCAAAAGGGTACATGATCTAGATATAAAGGCTGATGCTATAAACAAATTAGGGGAGCAAGGAATAGTCTATCTGTCAGATTTATGGAAAATGGAGGAATTTATGACCAAACAAGAGATAGGGAACATTATGAAATTTAAAATGGATAATTTTAATTACATTCAATTGAAAAGGTTTTGCATAAACAAAGCCTTTGCAATCAGTGTCTCTGATAAATGCCTCATTTTTTTTTTTGCTTTTTGGAGCAGGGTTAATTTGGGTTAAATGACTTGCCCAAGGTCACACAACTAGTAAGTGTTAAGTGTATGAGGCTGGATTTGAACTCAGGTCCTCCCGACTCCAGGGACAGTGCTCTATTCACTGTGCCACCTATCCACCCCAAAGGCCTCATTTCTAAAATATACAGAGAACGGAGTCAAATTTACAAGAATACAAGTCATTCCCCAATTGGGAATAAATGGTCAAAGGATGTGAACAGGCAGTTTTCATTCTTTTGGTTCTGTTTTATAATTTCTTGATTTCTCATAAAGTCATTAGCTTCCATTTGCTCCATTTTAATTTTTAAGGAATTATTTTCTTCAGTGAGCTTTGGACCTCCTTTTCCATTTGGTCAATTCTACTTTTTAAAGCATTCTTTTCCTCATTGGCTTTTTAGACCTCTTTTGCCATTTGGGTTAGTCTATTTTTTAAGGTGTTATTTTCTGCAGTATTTTTGGGGATCTCCTTTAGCAAACTATTGTCTCATTTTTCATGATTTTCTTGTATCACTCTCATTTCTCTTCACAAATTTTCCCTCTACTTCTCTTACTTGATTTTCAAAATCCTTTTTTAGTTCCTCCATGACCTGTGACCAATTCATATTTTTTTGGAGGTTTGGGATGTAGGAGCTTTGACTTTGTTGTCTTCTTCTGGTTTTCTGTTTCGATCTTCTTTGTCACCAAAGTAAGATTCCATGGTCTGTTTTTTTTACACTGTTTGCTCACATTCCCAGCCAATTACTTGACTTTTGAGCTCTTTGTCAAGGTAGGACTTTGCTTTCAGAGTGGAGAGTGCTCTGTCCCAATTTTCAGGGCTTTTGTGCAGATGTTGTCAGAGCTACTTCTAGGCACCTATAAATTTTCAGCTTCTCTAAGGTTGTAGGATCAAAGGAGAGGTTTTTAGTCCTCTCCTGGCCTGTTCTCTGATCTGTGAGTGGCCACAGGCACTCTTTTCTGTAACTGAGAGGAGGACTCCCTCTCCACAGCTGCCACAAATTCTGCCACCCTAGAGCTCCTCCTCACCTCAGGATCGCCACCCAAGACTGAGACCCAGATCCAAGCAGGGCAAAGTGAAGAATTCCCCACAATTATCTTTGCATCAGCTACTTGATCCCCCCCACCATCTATGGTCCTGGAGTTCCAGAAGCAGCTGCTACTGCTGCTGCTACCACCACCACCACAACCTCCACCAGCCCAGGGCTGGGGCTAGATCACATTCTTTTCTCACCCAGGTCCAACAGAGTTTCCCCACTGACCTTCTATTTATCTTTGGCATTTGTGTGTGGAAAAGTGTGGAAATTGCCACAGCTGCCAGTGATTCAGTCCCCTGATGTCTGCTCAGTCCAGTCTATGCTGGCATGGACCACACTGGACTGTGCTCCACTTCCAACCCAGTGAGATAGACCCTTCCTGTCCGCCTTCCAGGATGTCTTGTACTGGAGATGGGTTTCACTCTGTCATTTTGTGGGTTCTGTAGCTCTAGAATTTGTTAAGAGTACATTTTTTTGTCTTTTTTTTGAGGGGGGAAGGCTGGGCAATTGGGGTTAAGTGACTTGCCCAAGGTCTCACAGCTAGTAAGTGTTATGTATTTGAGGCCGGATTTGAATTCAGGTACACCTGACTCCAGAGCCAGTACTCTATTCAATGTGCCACCTAGCTGTCCCTGGAGTAATTTTTTACAGAAATTTGGAGGAGTTTGGGGGAGAGCTCAAGCAAGTCCCTGCTTTTACTGTACCATCTTGGCTCCAACAGGCAGTTTTCAGGGGAAGAAATTAAAGCTATCTATAGTCATATGAAAAAAAATGCTCTAAATCACTGATGCTACCATTCTGGAAGAGCAATTTGAAACCATGCCCAAAGGGCTATAAAAACATGCATGCCCTTTGACCCAGCAATACTTCTAGGGATGAATCCCAAAGAGATCATAAAAATGGGAAAAGGACCCACATGTACAAAAATATTTATAGCGGCTCTTTTTGTCGTGGCCAAGAACTGGAAATCAAGGGGATGCCCATCAACTGGGGAATGGTTAAACAAGTTATGGTATATGAATGTAATGGATTACTATTGTGCTATAAGAAATGATGAACAGACGGACTTCAGAGAAACCTGGAAAGACCTACATGAACTGATGTTGAGTGAGGGGAAAAGAACCAGGAAAGCATTGTATTCAGTAACAGCCAAAGTGTGTGAAGATTGATTTTTGATAGACTTAGTCCTTCTCAGTAATGCAAGGATCTAAAACAATTCCAAAGGACACATGATGGAAAATGTCAGCCACATCCAGAGAAAGAACTATGGTATCAGAATGCAGAACGAAGCAGACTATTTTCTTTTTTTTTATTTTGTTTTTTTTCTTTCTCATGGATTTTCCCATTTGTTATAATTCTTCTAGTCAACATGACTAATGTGAAAATGTGTTTAATAGGAATGTATGTGTAGAACCCATATCAGATGGCAAGCTGTCTTGGGGAGGGAGGGGGAAAAATTTAAAACTTATGGAAGTGAATGTTGAAAACTAAAAATAAATAATTTAATTTTAAAAATTCAAGAATATTAAGAGAGTCAACGTGGGGAAAATGTGAAAGAATCTAGGAGTATATTTTACAACCAGGATTTCTAAAAAAAAGTGAACATATTCACACACTTAAGTTTAATCTGCATTATTAAGATGTTCTTAAGCTTAGTCAATCAACAAAACTATAAATCAGGTCTCAATGGGTAGCAATTGGTGATTTGTGTGGTATAAATGATCACCCTGAAAATGTAATAGCTACTCTCAAAGCTGGGGAGAGTTGGCTCCTACCCATCCCTGTGCAAAGTTGTGGAACATTGAAAGGATTTTCAGACTTCTATATGGCACAAAGTTTTGCTGGGAGTGGGTGGGTGGGAAAGGAAGATTTCTCCCCTTATTCCTTTTTTCCCCCTCTTTAAAACTATTATTTTGGCTCTCTGGGAGGGAAGAAAAGATAATAAGATAAATTTTATTAATGTAAAAATGAACAACATCAAAAGAAAAAAACAATTTTTAAAACTGTGCTACATATGCATTCTTTTATTTGAACCTCACAACATCCCTGTGAGATAGGTAGTATAGATGTACTTATCCCCCTGTTACAGGTGAGAAAACTGGAGCTCAGAGGAATAAAATGATTTGTGCAGGGTCATATAGCAAGCAAGTGTCAGGAGAAGAATTTGAACCCAGTTCCAACCCTCCTGGAT
>NW_027187465.1:1594115-1614616 GCF_028583685.1 Petaurus breviceps papuanus | reverse complement strand
AATGATATGTAGCAATTTAAGGGTTGCAAAGCATTTTACAGATATTATCTTACTTGATCCCCATAACAACCCTAGGAGACACCACTGTTCTACAGAGGAGGAAACTGAAGTAGACTTGCCCAGGATCACACAGTTAGTAAGAGCCTTCAGTCAGATTGGAACTGAAGTCTTTCTGATCCCACACCCTGGGCTATATCCACTGCATCACCTATCTTAAAAAGAGGATGTTTTCAGAGAACCCCCAAAAACTCATGTGAACTGAAAAAGAGGGAAGTGAGTAGAACAGGGGGATGGTTTATGCAACAACATTATAAAGATCTACAGTCCTGAAAGACCTAGGAACTCTGATCAACACAATGACCAGAGGATTGTGATGAAACCTCCTGACAGATAGGTGAAAGACTGAATGAGACTTTGTGTTTTGGATATGGCCAGTGAGAAATTGTATTTGCTTGACTAAACATGTTTGTAACAGGGGTTTTGTCTTTCCTTCTTAATAGTGTGGGGGGAGTGGTCAAAATAATAAAATTTACTTTAAAAAATAGTTAAAAGCTGAGCCTTTACTTCAAGCAGAAATTGGAGCAGGATCATTAAAAGAATATTGCAGCTTCTTGAAGGTCATCCTTCCCTCCTCTCCCTGTTCAACTCAGCCTACTTCTTTGTCTACACACAGACAGGTGTTCGGATACCTGCTAACCTGCTGCTCCTACAGCAGTAGTGATAGAATGAAAGAAAAGAGGGCATAGGGCATGAAGAGTCACAGTTTTGACATTGTCTGTAAACACTGACTTGGCAGTTGGTGCCCAAATATGAGCCCCAAGGTCCAATGACTGATGAGAAAATGTGCTTGACATTCTTGCCGTAAGTCAAACAGAGAAGAGAAGGAAAGTTCAGCTAAAAAGGTCTCCTTGGAAAGATAAATAAAGGAATTGGTAGTCTGTCCAAAGAAAACAAGAAACATCATTTCACTGGCCAAGAGAGTCATCTTATATTGCAGTAATTAAGGTAATACCCATTTTAATAGGTAACATGGGTAAAGCATTTACAATATGAGAGAGCAAGAGAGAGAGAGAGAGAGAGAGAGAGAGAGAGAGAGAGAGAGAGAGAATAATTTGATCTTCAGAGAGATGGTTTCAGAGATAGGAAGGCTTCACATTCCACATCTCACACATATTGGCTGTGTCACCCTAGATAAATTGTTGAACTTGTGATCTCTGGGCAACTCTCTAAGACTACAACTAAAGCTAGTCTGAATTGGTGGAAGGAGTTCTCTATTCCAGTGAAGTTGCAGGTCTGGCACCTGTCCCTAATAATCCAAAGGAGCACCACAAAAATAATTGCTGTAGTAATATCAACATAGCTTACAGAGGATGAAGAACTAGGGAAATTCTATGAAAATCTCAAAATGAAATCAACATGCACATTTATACTTAGTGACTTCACTGCAAAGATGGGAATAGAAAGAACTCAGTGAAAAATATGTTGGAACATATAGACTTGGAATAAGGAATGAAACTTAAAACTTATAAAACTACTGAGAAGTCGAGCATCCTATAAATTATTAATACCTCTTTTCAGGAAAGAACAAAAGATGCTGAACACAGGGATCTCCCAAGTAATATAATAAAAAATCAAGAAATTGATCATATTTTAACTTACAAGACTTGACTCATTACCAATATAATATGACATATGATATAATATAATTGTCATTTCTAAATCAGCTGAGTACCATCCGATCACTAACTCGTTAGAGCAAAGGTCCTTCATCTTTTTTGAGTCATGGACGTCCTTGGCAGTCTAGTGAAACTTATGGATTCCTTTTAAGAATCATGTTTTTTGATGCATAAAATAAAATAGGTAAGATTACCAAGGAAATCCATTTTATTAGAATATAGTTTCAAAAAATAAAAATGTTAAACCAATTTCTGAATCCTGGGCTAAGAACCCTCAAATAGAACAAAGATCAAAATTAGGACAAAGAAAAGGAACAAATATTTATTATCTATTATGTGCCAGACATTTCAATAAACACTTTACAAATATTATCTCATTTGATCCTCACAACAACTCTTGGAGGTAGGAGCTGTTATTATTCCTATTTTATAGTTGAGGAAAGTGAGTCAGACATAGGTTTAAGTGATTTGCCCATTGTCACACAACTAGTAAGTATCTAGGGCCATATTTGAACTTATGTCTTCCTCAGTCCAGGCCCAGATTGTTCCATCTAGCTGCCTTTATTTTAAAATAAAGAATAATAAAGTGGGGAGAAAAACCAGGGGAAGGGGAAGAGAATAAAGAGGATTTTATTAAACTACTTGACTGAGAGAAAAAAAGGGAAACATACAGATAACTACATAAATGGAAAAAATAAAAAGCAACTAATAAGTTAAGCACATCTCCAAAATTAGGCAAAGGGGTAACAAACAAGAAGAGTGAGGCTTATGGGCAAGTGGAAGAGATCCAGTGAGAATAGGGTTGCCTTAATGTAGAATAAACTAAAATAAATGAAGAGATAAAGTACTGTCTTTAAAGAGAAAAAGGAAGGGAGGAATCCTAATTTCAATTTTCAAAAACATTAAAGATAAGTGGAAGAAAATATAAACCTAATTCTCATAGCTTTCAATGTAAATGGATTTAACAATTCAATAAAAATGAAAGAGAGAGAAAACTTGGATAAGGAGAAAAAAAAACCTTACAATATGTTGCCTACAAGAAATACACCTAAAAAAACCCCAACAAACAACAACAAAGACATACATAGAATAAAAAATGTGGGGCTGGAAATTTCTTTTTACTATTCATCAAGTAAAGCCAATAAAGGAGTTACAATTAGGACAAAGCAAAATCATTCACGACATAAAAAGAGATAAACGTGGAAACTATCAACAGAGACTACTGAAACCAAGGTCAGTGGGGGCAGCACTAGAACGTTAGTGCCCCAAGACCCTGAAGTATAAGCTTTTCCCCCTCTTTGTGCATGCCTTGGCCATGTATATTCTCCAGGCATATGCCTCTCCACTTGTGAACTCTATGCATTCATCCTTCCCACTGATGCTGTGTGCATTTGTGGAAGTATGCACTCCAAGTTGACTATGGAGATGTTTGGTTATTACTTTTGCTTTGAGTTCATTATGTCTTATGGATGGCTAGAAATAAGGTAAATACACCAGTGGGCACTCACGAGTGACAGTTTTAAGAGTGAAGTTGCAAAGTACTTTGTACCTAGAGTGGCCTTCAGGTCAAGGGTTTCAATCTGCCAGAGTTGAGAGGAGCACGCCATTGAAATGGATTCCATCTGCTATCATGATGCATGGGTTTCCATATGATACCTCTTACCGCCACCTCTCAGAATCCTTCAAGGCTCAACTCAGGCACCACTTCATGCAGGAAACATTTACTTATAACTTGGCTCAACCTCATAGAATCACAGAAATTTATGAGCTGGAGGGGACCCGCAGTCATCTAGTCTATTCCATACATGAAGGAATCCTCTTAACTGTTGATCACCTTCTCCTCTTGGATGCTGTCTCCCCTCTGGGTTTTTTGTGACACTGATCTTCCCTGGTTCTCCTCCTGCCTGTCTGACCACTTTTTCTCAGTTTCCTATGTTGGACCTTCACAGCCATTAATGGTGGATGGCCCCCAAGGCTCTGTTTCTCCTCTGTCCCCTCTCCTTTGGTGATCTCATCAACTCCCATGAGTACATGTTTACATAGATGTTTATCTTGTTTATATGGATGATTCCCAGATCTAGAGGCAGCTGGCGGCACAGTGGATGGAGTGCTGGATTTGGAGTCAGGAAGACCTGAGCTCAAATCTAGCCCGACACTTTCTAGCTGCATGACTCAGGGCCAGCTACATAACCTCCACTTGCCTCAATTTCCTCAACTATAAAATGAGGATAATAAAAGCACCTACCTCACAGGGTTGCTGTGAGGATAAAATGAGGTCATAGATTTTTAAAAAAATGCTTAGGACAGTGTCTGTCACATAGTAGGTACTCTATAAATGCTTATTCCCTCTGCCTCCCCCATCTATATAGCCAACCCCAGTCAGTCTCCTGAGCTTTTATCTCACATTTCCAACTGCATGTTGGACAATTCAAATCAGTTACCCTGCAGGAATTTCAAACACCACATGTCCAAAATATTATCTTTCTCTGAACTATCACTGGCTTGGATTGTTTCTTTCTTTCTTTTTTGGAAAATGTATCTATTTCATTTTTTTTACAATTACGCGTAAAACAATATTAACATTCATTTAAAAATTTTTGAGTTTCAAATTCTTTTCCTCCCTCCCTCCTTTCCCCTCTCATTTAGAAAACAAGCAATTTGATACAGATGGGTGGTCATGCAAAACATATTTCCATATTAGCCATGTTGTGATGGAAAACACAGACCAAAAGAAAGAAAGAAAGAAAAACCCAAGAAAAATAAAGAAAGTAAAAACAAAGTATGCTTCAATCCACATCCAGATGCCACCCCTTCTTGCTACGGGGGTGGAGAGGATTTTTCATCATGAGTCCTTCAGAATTGTCTTGGATCTTTGTATTGTTGAGAGCAGTTAAGTCATGATCATGGTACAGTATTGCTGTTACTGTGTGTACAATGTTCTCCTGGTTCTGCTCACTTCACATTATCCTACTCAGTTTAGAAATATTGATATCACCCTTAACCCCTCACTCAAACTCACCCCAATCTGTTTCCAAATTTAGTCATTTCTACCTCCTCTGTCTCTATCTCCTCTCCATTCAGTCTCCTCTGGTTCAGACACTCGTCACCTTTCACTGGAACCATTGCAATATCCATCTCATTGCTTTAAGTCTCTCCCCACTCTAATCCATCTTCCACTTAGTTGCCAAAGAGCTTTTCCTAAAGTGTAGATTTAACCTTGTCACACCCTTGTTCAATAAACTCCGATAGCTCCTTATTATCTCCAAGATCAAGCATGCCCAGTTCTTTCAATCAGTCCTCATGCGGCACCATCCTGGCTGCCCCCTATGGATATTCCGCAGTTTTTATCTCCTTCCCAAAATGTGGCACCCAGAAATGAACCCAGTCCTCCAGATGTAGCCTGACCAGAGCAAAGGATCGCAAGCTACCGCCTCCTATTCCTGGCAATTATGCCGCTCTTAATACACTTTAAGATTCCGTTAGGCTTCTTGGCTGCCATGTTGGCTCATATGGAGCTTGTAGTCCACCAGTACCCCAAGATTTTAAAAAATAATCTGCCCGTGGAGGAAAAATGGTAGGAAGTTACCTCCCCCTACTCTACAGATGGTGCCTGGCTCTCCTTGCGCTTCAGGGATTGGACACTAGAGGGTGGTGTTAGGCTGGAGGGGACCTAAGGACCAGGAATGTAGTATTGTCGGCTGGAAACAAACCTTAAATCTCCTCGGGTCCTCCCACCTCTTTATACAAAAGCAAAAAGGGAGAGGGGAAAGGATTTGCCTATGGTCATACAATTAGCAAGAAACAGAGCTTGAGTAGACCCCAGATCTCAGGGCAGGCAGTATGTTACAATGGACAAGGTCCAAAGACTTGGGCTCAAATCCTATCTCTTTAGAGTCCCTTTAACCTTCCTCTCCCTTGGTTTCCTCATCCATAAAGATGACCAGGCTTGACTAGATGATCTCTATGGATCTTTATGACTCTTGCATCCTAAATCGAAGAACTCAGGAATAACTTTTCTATCCCCCCTCCCACAAACCCACAAACTCCTAGGTCTTCAGCAAGGCAGGACAAAGGGACAGTGATCTCTTCCATCCGCTGTCACCTTTACCAAATGCTGACTTCTCATTGACAAGCAAGTAAGCCAAGACCAAGAGCCTCAGCGATAACCGCGGCTCTCAGACCACCAATTCCAGCCTGAATCTCAGAAGGGTCATCCAGAAAAGTAGCCCTTGTGGAGATGTGACCTGGCGAGTGCTTCTGCAGCCCTGACTCCCCAACAGCCTCGGCTACTGAGGACCCCACCGCTCAAGTCCCCGGTCCTGTCCGATGGATCGGCATCAGAGATGGATTTGGTTTCCTAGATGGAGATCACACTAAAGGAGAAACAGTTCCATGTTTTACTGTGGAATCCCAAGGACCACTTTGCATCTGACTTCTGGCTTAAAGCCCCTGTTAGAATGGCAGCTCCTTGAGAGCGGAGACCCCCTGTCCTTTCAGTTCTGCAAGATTGCATTCTGGGAGGGCAATCTGCATGGAGTGGCCAGGGGCATAATGGGAGCTGGTACTCCTTCCACAGCCTTCTCCCCTAGAGAACCCCCACCCCCAAAGGGGGACCCCTCCTCTCATAGGTGAGTTCCTCCCAGAATTTCTCTTCTGAGGAAGCCCCGAGGTGAGTTATCCTGCACTCTACTCTCAGCTCTGCTCCCGCTTCCCCAACAGGCCACTGCATGGTCCTCTCCCCCTCCCCCCTTCACCTCCCTTTTATGTGAGCATTAGAATGTGAGCTCCTTGAGGGCAGGGACTCATTTAGCCCGGTGCCTGGTACACAGTAGGTGCTTAATAAATGTGGGCTGACTAGTGGCTTCTCTGGTCTACTGCTTAGAGCTGTGTTTCTAACTCAAGAAGCTAAGTCACAAAGGGACTGCTGGATCCTTCCCAAGGACGAAGAGGCCCCATAGCAGCTGAGTTTGATGGTGACCCAGAGAAACACCAGCAGACAGCAAGATGGCAGAGAAGATAGGTGAGCAGAGAATGCCCAGTGGTGTGTGACCGCGGCACCCGATGACGGCCCCAGGGGAGCAGATATATCAGCAGCTCTGAAGGAAGAAAGCAGGAGCAGCAGCAGCAGCCCCAGAATGGGGTGTTACTGGAAGGATCCAAGGAGATCGCCTGTGTAAATCACACTCCTAGTGTTAGCTATTGTTACGATTATTCCTGTCATTATTGTATTGGGCACATGTATTCCCTGGCCGCCTGCGTGGCTTCTCCTACATGTGCTGTTCTGGCCATATGTGCTGCCTCTCTCTCCATTGTTGAGGAAGTCTAAGGAAGCAGACCCCTACCCATAGGCTAATTTTCTTTATCATTTATTTTGTTATTATATTTAATTAAATATATTTTGTTTTGGCTTAATGTGCCCTCTGATTGATCTAGTAAGAGGAATATCACTGGGGGCTCAGTGAGCTACCCGTTTGAATGGACCTTGACTCAAAGTGTACTATAAGCCTGTAGTAGCTTTTGGAGGGCCCCAAAGAAAGACACACACTCTTGGACGTCTCCAGAGACGGACGTTAGCATTTCCTATTGTGCCCCAGCCCCCATCAGTGACTAGGGAGACCAAGGAACAAAAATACAAACAACAAATCCCTTCGCTTCAAAGGGACAGGGGGGGAATATATAACATTCTTTTTTTTTCCTTTTATCTTTTTAAATAAAAAAAAATTTTACAATTAGTCAAATACTACTCTTGGTTAAGGGTGTCCCGTGCCCAGTCTCTTCTGTCCTGGGTGTCTGAGGGCTCAGCCTTGGCCCTCCCTGATGTAGGTCTCACCTCCCCGCAGGCTCAGAGTTGAAGTTCAGTCTTGCCGAGGTGGCCTCCCCGAGGGCCCTACCATCTCCGTTCCTGAGAGGAAAGATCCAGGTAGGAGCACTGGAGGAGGCTGGGAGAGTCCCAGGAGAGCGGGCAGGCAGTCTGGGGGCTGCCCCATCACCATCGAAGAAACTCCCTGATATACTTGAGCAGCCGGATGACCCAGAGGTTGACCCCGAGGTCAATGAGGTACTGGATCTCGGGGGTCAGCATCTTGCGGCACAGCTGCTGGTGCCGCTGGCTGATTCGCTTCTTCAGGTTGTAGCCCAGGATGGTCTTGGTGCCGAGCGGCTGCCAGGGCTGCATGGACGACTCCTGGATGGCCTCGGCGTCCACGGCCCGGCCGCCGTCGATGCAGATGCTCCGCATGCGCTCGTTCTCCCGCCGCAGGGAGGCCACCTCCCGGGCCATGCGCTGGCGCCCGAAGGCCTCCACCTTGCGCCAGAAGCTGGCGTTGAAGTGGCGGTAGAGGAGCGCGTCCAGCTGGTTCCAGGCGGTGGCCCGCCGGTAGAGCTCCCCGCTGAGCTGGGGCACCGCGGAGGCCCGGCGGGCGTTGAGCTTGAAGTACAGGATGTCCTCGAGCTCCCAGCACAGCAGGTCCTTGAGCAGCACCAGGGACTCGTCGAAGTACTCCTGCAGCATGACCAGGTGGAACCTCTGCTCCACCTCGCGGATGTGCTCGGCCACCTGCGGGCTGCGCGGGTCCAGCCCGCTGTCGTAGCCCAGGTCGAAGAAGAGCAGGTTGCGCAGGTAGTGCGCGTTGAAGCCGCTGGGGTCGTAGTAGCGGTGGGGGTCCTGCAGGAAGGCGGCCAGCTTGTTGCGGCCCGTCAGCCGCCACGTGAAGGGCACCACCATGCCGAAGTAGTGGAAGGACGACTCGAAGAGGTGCGCGGGGTCGCGCAGCACCGTGATGAAGGCGGCGTCGGGGGCCACCAGGCCGCGCACCTCGGGGTAGCGGAAGCGCATGTGGTTGCAGATGATGTTGAAGCAGTCCCCGGGCTGGTAGTTGTGCACCAGGCTGCGCTTGAAGAAGGCCGGGTAGTTAAAGTCGTTGTAGCCGCTGGGGAAGGCGAACTTGAGATTGTGCTTCTGACCGAAGCGGAAGAGGATGTTGAGAAGGGTGCTGCTGGCCGTCTTGTGGGTCTTCATGAACACGATGTCCGTCTTGGGCCGGCAGGAGCCCTCGCTGCTGCTGTTGACGGGCGGCGTCGGCGGAGAACAGGAGGTTTCAGCTGGGGGCCTGCGAAGAGGGAAGAATGGGGAGAGCGTGAGGGACGGAGCCATGCCCCGGGACTCGGGGTCTGGGGCCACATTTCGGGGCCTCTCTGGAACTGTCTCCTCATCCGAGAGAGGCCGGACGGCGTGGGGAAAGGAGAGATATGCGTTGGAATCCAGCAGTGCCCCTCCTTTCCAGCTCCCCGTTATGGACTGGCTTCTCCCATTAAAATGGATACTCTTCAAGGACAGGGACTCTGTTGTTTGCTGGTGTTTGTACCCCAGGGATTAGCACAGTGCGTCAAGCTTAGTAAACTCTTAAAATGCTCTATCTGCTTTCTCTTCTGTCCATCCATCCATAGCTATCTAGATAACTGTCTGTCCCCTCCACCCATCTATTCATCCATCATCCAGTCAGCCATCCATCCATCCATCTAGCTATCTAGACAACTACCTATCAGTCTGTTCATTCATCCATCCATCTATTTAACCACCCACCCATCCTTCCTTCATCCATCCATCCATCTACCTACTAAATATCTATCCATCCATATAACCATTATCTGTCTAAATATGTCTGTCCATCCATCCATTTATCCCTCTATCCATTCATCTGTCCATCTATCATCTGTCTATATAGATATCCATTCATCCATTTAGCTATCCAGATATCCACCATCTGTCTATTCATCCATCCATCCATCCATTTATCTAGATATTCACCCATCTTCCTTTCCCTATCTGTTCATCCATCCATTCATCTATTTTTCTATCCATCCTACCAAACATTATCCAGAGCTATCTAGATAGCTGTCTGTCAGTCCACCATCTATCCATCCATGATTCATCCATCTATTCATTCATTCATTCTAAATTCATCTAGATATCCATCTATCATCTACCTATCCATCCATCATCTATCTACCTATCCATCCATCCATCATCTGTCCATGTCTATCTATCCATCTATCTATCATCTATCTATCTATCCGTCTGTCTGTCTGTCTCTATCTCTCTCCATCTATCTATCTATCTCTCTATCTATCTATTGTCCATCTCTCTATGTAGCTATTCATTCCATACATTGATCTATTCATTCATTCATTCATTCATCTAGATATCCATCGATCTACCTATCCATCCATCCATTATCTGTCCATATCTGTCTATCTATCTATCTATCTATCTATCTATCTATCTATCTATCTATCTATCTATCTATCTATCATCTATCTATCTCTATCTCTCTATGTAGCTAGCTAGCTATCCATCCATATAGCTAGCTAGCTATTTATCTCTAACATTTACTAACCATATAACAACAAGCAAGCAGCTTAACTTCTCTGAGCCTTAGTTTTCTCATCTGTAAAATGGGAATAATAATGGCTTAAGCACTGACTTCATATAGTGTCTGTGAAGCTCAAATGGGACAGGGTATGTGGAACAGGAAGCCAGAGGCCAACCCCTGCTGGTGGGTGGGAAACCCCCCAGCGTTCCTTTGCTTGGTCCCCTGAGGAGCTTCCCTGGAAGCCTGTGACTAACAAAGCAATCTCCCTGCCCGAGGGAAGGCCCAGTGTGGCTCATTGTGTTTACTAGCTTCACCACATGCCACTAATATTGGCATTACTCTGTTGTTTCATCTTGGCACATCATTGCATGGTGTCATACCAAGTAGATTTGTGGGACAGAGTCACCAGGAATCAATATTGATTGGGAAGTGAGAAAGGAAGGAAGGAAGCAGCAGTATCAGACACAGATGTGACCGTGAGAAAGTGAGTCATGCTGGGTCCACACAGTCCCCAGTCGTGTATGTGGGTCTAAGCTGCTTCAAGAGTTTATGATCTTTTTTTAACCCGAGAACTCATAGGAGTATTTTAGGAGTAGAAGCAGATATTAAAAATAAGGACATTAAAAGGAAATGTCAAGGAATTAGGAGAATTCAGAGTAACAGATAGCAGGGTCAGAGTTGATTGGATCATTCAAAAACACCCAGTACAGAGAGTAGGAGACAGTATCTGGGGAGAGGTCTACACATCCCCTTGGATAGAGAAGGACTTGGCCAAGAGATCAGAGGCCTTAGTAAACAAAGATTGCCCAACAGATTCCAAAGCATATTTGGAGGAGAAAGGACCCAAAGCCGATGCTTGAGTGATCTACATTAGAGAGGGATGGCTCACTCCTGAACCTTCTACCACCAGAGAGAGCCCTACAGCTTTCCTAGGCCTCAGGCTCAAGCTGGCTCCTAGACCAGAGAAACGCCAATGGGGGCGAGGCCACAGTTTGAT
Source organism: Petaurus breviceps papuanus (assembly GCF_028583685.1). NCBI lineage: Eukaryota > Metazoa > Chordata > Mammalia > Diprotodontia > Petauridae > Petaurus > Petaurus breviceps. The sequence continues at coordinate 1,603,571 of NW_027187465.1, read as the reverse complement.
ATTTCATAGCAGAAAGTTCTACTGGACCAAGCTGGGAAACTCTTCTCAAGAGGACCCATGTCCTCTACCTTGGGAAACCTGGATTGGCCCAGTGCCCATCACTTTATGGAAATGGTTCTCAAAGCGCTGTCCAGAGACCTCTTCAGGGAGCCATGAGGGCAGAGCTATTTCATAATGATACTGAGATTATTTGCATATTAAGTTATCTTGTCTCTTTTCTAACTACTTATCTGTGGAAGGTTGGGTTTTCCATATACTTCGACCAAACAACAGATTGCAACAGACTGAATACAGAAGCAGACAGGAGAATATAGCTACCTTCTATAAGACATACTAAAGAAATTTGCAAAAATATGTAAAACAATGCCATTTTCTCACTGATATTTTTTGCTTGGGAAAATATATGTTTTTGCTAAATTTGTTATTTTTATTAACATCTAATGGTTTTGTTATTGTTATTTTTACCATGTTATGTTTTAATTTCTAATATGGTAAATATGGATAGGTGGTTAGGGGTGCCACAGTGCACAAGGCTTCCAATCGGGGAGATTTATCTTCATAGATTTAAATCTGACCTCAGACATTTACTAGCTGTGTGACCCTGGGCAAGTCACTTCATCCTGTTTGCCTCAGTCTTCTCATCTATAAAATGAGCTGGAAAAGGAAATGGCAAACACTTCAGTATCTTTGCCAAGAAAAACCCAAATGGGGTCACAAAGAGTCAGATAAGAGACTGAAAAATGACTAATACCTGAAATGTGGATAGATATTACCCCCACAAACAAAAGCTTCTTGAGATCCTCAATGATTTTCTTTTTCTAGGCACTTAGGGGTAAGTGACTTGCCCAGGGTCACATAGCTAGTAAGTGTCTGAGGCTGAATTTGAACTCAAGTCCAGTGTTCTATCCACTGTGCCACCTGGCTACCCCAGGTCCTTAATGATTTTTTTTCTTTTTCTCTTTTTTTTTCTTTATTAATTTGTTTGTTTACTTTTAGTTGACAAGATTCAGTTCCACAATTCCTTGAGTTTCAAATTTTCTCCTTAATGATTTTTAAGAGTGTAAAGGTATCCTCAGACCCAAACATTTGAGAATTGTTGTATTATTGGTCGCTGACCTAGAAAAAAGGGGTAAGTTTATAGGGAACCTCCAGCTATGGGGCCTATATGGGGCTTAGGGTCTACAGACCTGCTTGATAGAATGTTAGATTCATCTGCAAAACTTTGAGAATTATTTTGGTGGCCATGGAGCTGCTGGACAAAACTTCTCAGAAAGGTCACAGAGCAAGGGACAAGCCTATGACAGTGGACCCATGGACACCCACCAGCATCAGGTGACCACCAGGACAGCCAGATTGCATCCCGTTAGAGCTGCCAGGAAGGGGGTCACAGGAAGGGGGAACATGCCTGTGAGAGGGTATCTTTCATGCCCCAAAAGCCCAGGGTGCAATGCGACCAGCATTGGGAAAAGGAGACCAGACAAGAGAAGCAGAAGGGAGATTTCATCATCGGCCCCCTGGTTCTGCTCTTTCAGTTGCTCACTCCAGAAGTGCCAGTGGGGATGGATGATGCCACTGCTATGCTGGCACACAAAGGGCTGGCCTGCCCCAATCACTTTTTTTTTTTAAAGCAATCGGGGTTAAGTAACTTGCTCAAGGTTACACGGCCAGTTATTATTTCTGGGTGTGGTGCTGAGTATCTGAGCCCAGATTTGATCCAGGTTATCCCAACACTGGAGCCGGTGCTCTTACTCGCTGAGCCACCTGGCTGCCCCTAAGCAATTGGGGTTGAGTAACTTGCTCAAGGTTACACGGCCAGGTGTTTCTGGGTGGGTGCTAAGTGTCTGAGCCTGGGATTCGATCTCCAGGTCTTCTCAACACTGGAGCCGGTGCTCTTACTCGCTGTGCTACCTGGCCGCCCCACCCCAATCACTTTCTAAGAGAAATTTATAGCCTTCCAAAGGGTTTGGATGGATGGAACCAAGAAAATGACAGCCAGGATGACAGGAAAACAGGAAGAACAACATTCACAAAGCAATTTTAATAAACAGGACCTCAAATAAAAGAGATGAGAAGAGCCCTCCCCCCTTACAGACCACAGATGTGGACATCACCTATAATGGCAGATTTTTCCTATTATATTGGTAGGGTTTTTTTTCCACATTTTTTCTCTTTGCATTTTAAATTTTTCCTTTATTTGAAAAATAATTCTTGGGGGCAGGGCCAAGATGGTAGAGTAGAAACAGGACTTCCCCAGGGCTCCAGCTTCCACCTCCTCCAACACATGTAAAAAATGACTCTAAACAAATTTTAGTGTTACAGAACCCACAAAGTGACAGAGAGAAACAAATCTCCCACTGAAGGCAGGCCAGCAGGAAGGGGCTATCGCACCAAGCTGGGAGCTGAGTGCAGTCCTATATGAGCCATGTGGGTTTTGGTCTCAGGGCAGCCCCAACCAGCAGCAGCCAGAGCAGACTTCAGGAGAGTGAAGCACCAGCAGCTGTGGCAGTTTCCAGACTTCTCAACCCATAAACGCCAAAGACAAAGTAAAAGGTCAGTGTGAAACTCTATAGGAGCAGGGGTGGACGAAAGAGAGAATCCGGCCCTTGCCCCTGGGGTGAAAAGTGGCGGAGGTGTGGTGGCTGTGCCCCATGGCTACCTCAGGAGCTCCTGGCCTGCAGATTGTAGGGGGACCAAGCGACCATTCAGAGGGTAGTCACTCTTGCTTTGTCCTGCTTGGATCTGGATCGAGTTCTTGGGTGGAGGTCCTGGGGTGTGTGGCCAGGTGCCAGAGCCTGTGGGAGCTGCAGATAGGGTCCCCTCCTAATTGCTCTGGAATCTGCAAAAACCCCAGCGATTTGAGACCAAGCTCTCTCCATTCTGAAAGCAGAGTTCTACCATGGCAAAGAGTTCAAAAGTCAAGTAATTGATTGGCAACATGAGCAAGCAGAGGAAATGCAATCCTACCAGAGATTCCTTTTTTGGGAACAAAAAGGATCAAAGCATGGAATGGGAGGAAGACAATGAATCAGAACTTCTGCATCAAAAGCTCCCAAGAAAAATATGAACTGGTTACGGGCCATGGAGGAGCTCAAGAAGGATTTTGAAAACCAGTTAAGAGAAGTGGAGGAAAAATTGGGAAGAGAAATGAGAATGATGCAAGAAAATCATGAAAAGAGAGTCAAGAAGACTGAAGAAAATAACACCTTAAAAAATAGATTAACTCAAATGGCAAAAGAGGCCCAAAAAGCCAATGAGGAGAAGAATGCCTTAAAGAGCCAAATTTGCCAGATGGAAAAAGAATTTTTTAAATCTTGAAAAAGATCCCAAAAAGAAAATGCCTAGGAATATTATAGTCAAATTCCAGAGTGCCCAGGTCAAGGAAAAAATACTGCAAGTGGTCAGGAAGAAACAATTTGAGTATTGTGGAAACACAATCAGAATAACACAAGATCTAGCAGCTTCTACATTGAGGAATAGAAGGGCTTTGAAATATGATATTCCGGAGGTCAAAGGAGCTAGGATTAAAAACAAGAATCACCTACCCAGCAGTATAATGCTTCAGGGGAAAATATGGTCATTCAATGAAATAGAGGATTTTCAAGCATTCTTGATGAAAAAACCAGAGCTGAACAGAAAATTTGATTTTCAAATACAAGAAGCAAGAGAAATATGAGAAGGTAAACAGGGAAAAGAAATCATAAGGAACTTATTAAAGTTGAACTATTTACATTCCTACATGGAAAAAATGATAACTGTTTTTCTCAGTATGAGGACAGTTGAAGGGAATATATATGTGTATATATGTATATATACATATATATGTATGTATAGGAGGGCGTAGGTGTGTATAAATATATATGTGAGGGTGTGCATATGTGTGTACATGTATACATAGATAGAAGGCACAGGATCAGTTGAATAGGAAGGGATGATATCTAAAAAATAAAATTAAGACATGAGAGAGGAATATATTGGGAGAAGGAGAAAGGGAAAGATAAATTAGGGTAAATTATCTCATATAAAAGAGGCAAGGAGAGAGCAGATTGGAGGAGGGGATATCCTGTGGGACTGCTATTTTGGGGCGGTGGGTAGGGAAAAATGGGGAGAAAATTTGTAACTCAAAATCTGGCAGAAATGAATGATGTAAATCAGAAGTTAATAAAGCATTTGAAAAATAAATAAAAGAGGCAAGAGAAAATGGTTACAATGAAGGGGAAGAGCAGGAAGGCAAAAGGGAATGGGACAACCTTACTCTCATTGAATTTGTCTTAAGGAGGGAATAACACACACTCAACTGGGTATCTTACCCTACAGGAAAATAAGAGGAAGGGGATAAGAGGGGGGATGATAGAAGGGAGGGTAGATTGGGGGAGAGGGTAGTTAGAAGCAAACACTTTTGAAAAGGGACAGGGTCAAAGTAGAAAATAGAATAAGGGGGAGTGGGATAGGATGGAGGGAAATATAGTTAGTCTTTCACAATATACCTACTATGGAAATGTTTTGTGTAACTACACATGTACAGCCTATGTTGAATTGCTTATATTTCCAGTGAAGGTGGGTGAGGAGGGAAGAAGGGAAAAAATCTGGAACTCAAAGTTTTAAAGGTGTGTATATATATATTTCCATATTAGCCATGTTACAAAAATAAGGTAAAAAAAATAATTCTTTAACCAAGAAGACCTGAACCCATATTTAGCTTCAGACATTTATTAGATGTGTGAGCCTAGGCAAATAAAAAGGTGAAAATCTGTCTCAGTTTCTTTGTCTGTGAAATGGGTATGATAATAACATGTCCCATGAAGGACTGTGATGATGCTCTAATGAGATAATAAATGTAAAGTGCTTACTCAGCACAATGCCTGGCACATAGTAGGTGCCTAATAAATGTTTGTCCCCTCCCTCCCCACCCAAGGTACCAGGAAGTAAGACCCAGTGTGTGCTGATCCACCCCTACAAGTTATTCATGACTCTGGACAATAGTCAGTCCAAAAGTATCTATTAAGGACCTACTATGTGTAGGCACTGTGTTAAAGGCTGGAAACACAAAAAGAGGCAAAAGACAGTGTCTGCCCTCAAGGAGCTCCTAGTCTAATGAGGGAGACAACAAGCAGGCATCTGTGTACCAACAAGTTGGAGAAAGGATCAATGGGAAATAATCACTACAGGGAAGGCATTAGCCCCCAGGGGATCAGGAAAAGCTCCTGCTAGAAGGTGGGATGTTAATTAGGACTTAAAGGAAGCTTCCTCCTTCACTTTCTTCCTTCCTTTCTTTCCTTCTCTCTTTCTTGCTCCCTCCCTCCTTTCTTTCTTGCTTCCTTTCTCTTTTCCTCTTCCTCCCTCCCCCTCCCTTCTTTCTTTTCCTTTATTTCTTTTTTCATTCAAGTTTATTTTATTAAAATCAAAGCACTACAGTCTGCCAAAAACAAAACATTCCATACATAACAGCAACAAAGACTACTGTATCACATTCCTTCACAATAAATTAAGTGATTCTTCCATGAAGAAAGAAATCTGTAATCTAATTGGCTAGCATTACTCAGGAACGAAATCCATCAGTATGTGAATTACGGCACATTAATTTTACTCCCAGTGTTATAGGTGCAATCAGTTTGTAAAAAGACATTAAATAGAAATTTACACAATGTTATAAAATGTTTAAAAATATGTACATCTTTCCCTCCCTCCCTTCCTTCCTTCAATGAAAGAGACATTGGAAGAGATAGATTATAAAAGCATGTAACAATAAATTATTTTTAAAAGAATACCAAGTACAAGGCAGTAAAAGGAAGCTGCCCCTTTCTGCTACTCCAAGTTAATGAGTCTCACTTAGAGAATGGAAGAGTGAATCCTCTCCTCTCCACCTCCCACCCCACCACACACACACTTCATACTCTAAATGTAGCCACCATGAGTAACATTAACTCCAGGGCTCAAGAAGGCACCAGGAGAGAACTGGGCAAACACAGTCAGGGAATGAAAGTATTTAGACTTCTCTCTGGCTGGAAGAAAAACTGAAAGACCCTACAGAGCTCCTCCTCCCAAGAGCCCTGACAGAAACAAACTGGTGTTCATTGTGAGACCTTCAATGAGGAGGCAGAGTTGGGCTGAGAAGTTGTTCAGCGGACACACACTGCAGCCAACCCCCAGAGAGCAGCTCTGGGTCTGTGGAGAGATGGGGCAAGTGGCCATTTAGAGAGCGCCCCCTAGGCTTCCGGCGGTTCCTACAAAGACAATTCACTGCAGCCACTCACTGGCCATAGGTCAGTCAATCAACACTAACACTATTTGCCAGGCACTGTGCTATATACAAATGTTACCTTGCTTCTCAAAACAACCTTGGGAAGGATTTGCTATTATTAGCCCCATTTTACAGATGAGGAAACTGAGGCAGACAGAGAGCAAGTGACTTGCCCAGGTCACACAGCAGGGGAGAGTCTGAGGTCAAATTCAAACTCGGGTCTTAGTGACTCCAGCCCAGTGTTCCACCTCTGTGCCACTCACCATCTCCTGCAACATAGCAAGCATACATCCATCTATTAGTTCTGTATTGTCTTGTGGTTTGTTGGTGTATGAATCCTGGTCACGCTATCCTGCAGGAAACCCATGCTAATACTTTGCTTAATGCTTATATTAATAAGCTTGGTTAATTCTTATGTATATTTGCCTGCTCTCTCTGGGATGCCTATACTCCTGTGATACCAGTATGTCATATACCCCATATTTAATTTAGATCTGGAGTCCTTGTAATGGGAATGTAAAGGGAATGTAAATTTAAGATCTTCCCTGCCCCTAGGCTTAAGTGCACATGGAGCCTGTGGTGGGAGGTTTGTTTTTCAGGAGATACTTTGTGATTGGCCAGTGGGTCAAGAAGGTTGTTACATTCTCTGAGCCAGGAGAAGGCTATATAAACCCTGATGTGAGGCTTTGTTTTGGGGCTCACTTTGAGAAGTGTTGTGTGATTTGACCAGACAAGACTCTGGGCAGCCATTGAGAGCTCCCCGGCTTTGAAAACCCAGATGTTGGTGCTTCCCTCTCTGGTAACTGATTAGGTATGGATGTAATGGTTGGACAGTTGGAAGCCTGTCTGCCGATCTGTTTGTTTCTCTGTCTGGTAATTTCTGCTTGTGACCTCTGTAAACTCTGAAGTTTGGGGTGCTGACTTTTTCCCCTGAACTAGGTAAATGATATGTTTGATTGATTAAAGCAAGATTGTTAACCCATTTTGAGTTGCTTTCCTTTAGAAGAGCAGATCTAGGAACCTGTGTTGGCAGCCACCCTGGGGATGCTGGGGTGCTTGCTGCAATAGTCCCAGAGGTAAGTGATGCTTTGCTATCAAATATGTATTCCAGGCATTGTGTGAAGCCACTAAGAAATGCAGCTATAGTCTCTGCCTTTGGGGAGCTCACAATCTGATGGGGCAGGCAATATACAGAAAAACAATACACAAAGAGCTATAGGCAGGAACAATCAGCAGAAATCTCAGAGGGAAGGCATGAAAATTAGGGGGTGGCAGGAAGGAGGGAATTCCAGGGATGGGGGATGGGAGATGAAAATGCCAGGAGATGAGGGATGGAGCGTCTCATGTGATGAAGCCAGTGTCACTTTGTACTGGACTGTGGTGATTGAACATATGTTGATGTTTCTTTGCACTGGTAGCACTCTGAGATGATTACCTGGGATGCTTTAATTTTAAGGGTTAATTATCCTTGTTCCACTAAATGTTAAGATTTATTTTGAAGCTATGGTATGTAAATTGCTGGTATCAAGCATACTGTAGCTGATTTTGCAAGGAAATTTCTGCATCTAGAGAGGAAGATAAAAGGGTGCTAGAGTCTTATCCCTCATGATAAGATACTCCCTCAGCTTTCCTCAACTCAATCCCCTGGGGAATTCCCTAACCTTAGACTATGACTGACCAACTAGCTAGGCTAAGTTTAAGTAGGTTAGGGGGTCAGTGTCCCCCAAAGCACGGCCTTCTGGGGGATTTTAAACCAGAGGGTGGTCTATGAGTCCCAGGGGGACCATATGGGACTCTTCAAGAAAGAGGGATTCACTCGAATGTCAAGGGATTGTCTTGCTGACAACTTCAAGTTCAACTCTCTTCTAGCATGGGATATTTGAAAGTTTCATATGTGTTTTTGACTTCCCAAGAATCCTTTGCATTTTATGTATTTTCTGTGGAGTGAAATAAAGACTTCTCATCAGCTGATATGTATGCACCATATTGAGGGCAGGTATGAATGAATGAATGAATGAATGGAAAAATATGGATTAAGCACTTACTATTTGCCAAGCACTGAGGATACAGATACAAATGCAAAACCAAGCCCTAGCCTCAAGAAGTTTCCATTCCAATATAAGAAGATAGCTCTCTCCTACTTCTCCAAGCTGCTTACACCTTACTTTCCACCAGGTACTCTGACTTCCATGACACCGACCTCCTGGATGTTCCATGAACAGATCCTTCATCTCTGGGCTCTCAGCATTGTCTCTGGCTGTCCCCCACGACTGAATGCTCTTCCTCCTCTGCTCCAACCACTGACCTCTCCAAGTTCCTTTAAGTCCCAACTAGATTCCACCTTTTACAGGAAGCCTGTCCCAATCCCTCTTCATTCCAGTGCCTTTCCTCTCCTCATTATTGCCAATTTATCATGTCTAAAGTTTGCTTCTTACATATCTGTGTTGTCTCTCCCATTAGATTTAACATTCCTTGAGGACACAGACTATTTTTTATCTCTTTTTGTATCCCCAAAGCTTAGCACAATGCCAGGCACATAATAAATGTTGACTGATTGATTGGTTAAGGTTTACAAACTGGAAAACAGGGGAGAGGGTATGATGCATGATGAAACGTGAGGAGGCCAGGCAGGAAGTGAAGCATGGCTGGGGCTGGGGCTAGGTCCAGGTGACCATGACAACTACCAATTAGAGCAGCACAGTCTCAGGATGGAGACGGCTTAATCCTAGCAACCAAAAGTTGACCACTCAGTGCTGTACTAGCTGAAATTGCCAAGAGATTCAGCTGGGGAACTGTGGATGATCCATGGCCCCAAAGACAGAGCTTCAACTCTACAGAGATGGCGTCCTTTGATCCAATGGCTGACTTAAAAAAAAAAAAGTTGCTTCCTATGGATAAAAAATAATGTTTCTATAAACATCTAAAGATATTTTTATATTTATCATTTATATGTATATGTGTATATACATATATATACATATATATGGAGAGAGAGAGAGAGAGAGAGAGAGAGAGAGAGAGAGAGATGGAGAATCTACTTCAATGGGTTGATGGGTTTTGTTGGATTTTTTTCCCTTCTTCCACTTTTTAAAAGAATTCTCAGCACTGACCCTGGAGTCAGGAGGACCTGAGTTCAGATCTGGCCTCAGATGCTTGATACACTTACTAGCCATGTGACTTTGGGCAAGTCACTTAACCCCAACTGCCCTCCAAAAAGC
>NW_027187465.1:1584749-1594015 GCF_028583685.1 Petaurus breviceps papuanus | reverse complement strand
GATTCTCTGTTTTGAGGGATGGCTCTCTGGGAGACTGGAAAGGAGGGGAATCTACAAGGGAAAATACAGGTAATATAAAAAAAAAATCAATAAGATATATTTAAATGTGTCTATGTTAAAATATCCTTAAAAGAATGCCAATGAAAAATGTATGAATATAAGTCCCAATGTATTCAAATTACCACTATTTGAAGTTATAATTATGTAAAGTGTGGTCATTGGTTTCAGTCTAATGGAAATATGCAGTGTGAATTAGAATAATGCAAACACAGGTTATTTGTACTAACTGGGACCTAGCTGTTCATGTACTTATACATAATATATACACTTATACCTGAAGACAGGGAACTCTCTCCCCTTTCTCCCAGATGATCCATGAAATCAGTCATTGATCCAAGGCCAGCTAGTGAAGGTAAGGCTGCCTGGTGGAACCAGAGGGGTCCAATTAAAGCAACCCCTCCCGGGATGAGTCGGACCTTTGGCCCTCATGATCCCAGGGCAGAGGGCATAGCTTTCACATAACTAACTATCACAGTTTGATCACTTAGGACTCAGACAGGAAAAGAGCTGTCATAAACCAATAACCAACTCCCTCTATTCATTGCCTCCTCCCATTTTAATTCCACTAACTGGTGAGAGTTCACAGCATCAAATAATAAGGAGAGATGGGGAGCCCTTTGACCCACCTTTGGGGAAACGGAGACGTGAGTATATTTAGAGATTGCCCTGGAGTAGCCCCAAGGCAATGACTCAGAGAGACAAAGTGAGCCTTTGGGGTCAGCCCCAATATCAGAATCAAGTTAGTTAGTATGAACCCTGGGCCTTGAGGGACTCTTAGTTTATAATTCTCTATTCTAATGCCCCTCCCAACTCTGACATTCTCTGCTCCAAGGCCCTTCCACCTCTGACATCCCCTGTTCTAAGGCCCCCCTCAACTCTGACATTCTCTGTTCTAATGCCCCTCCAGCTCCAACATCCCCTGTTCTGAGGTCCCTCCCAGCTCTGACCTTCCCTTCTAAGGCTTCTCCTGTGTACAACAACCTGTAAACCCCCACCCACTGCCCTGTCTGAGCTTACTCTTGACTAAGCTGGAAAAGCACCTGGATTGGATGTCCCAAATCCCCAAGGCTCCAAGTTCTCCCTGGACCAGAGCTGTTCCCTTTAATGGAATGTGTTCTCCCCTCCCCCATGCCTTCCCTCCCCCACTCACTCAGACATGCTGACTTGCAGGGGGGCCACGTAGGCATAGAACAGCAGAAGGAAGCCGGTGAAGAGACATCCCAATATAAGCACCTTTGCCATGGAGTGCCAAGGTTTCCTCAGAGAAGGCATCTCAGTAACCTGGGGAAGAGAGAGGGGTGGGGCAGGAGCCCTGGAGTTAGCGCCCCCCCCATACACACCCAGGCTGTAGACTGACAGCGAGGGCAGTCTTCTGCCAGGCTGTGTATCCTGACCACCAGCCGTGCCAGGCACAGCCACGTCCTGAACAAATATGTACTGACCAAATTGGTTACATGTTGTCTCTCCCATTCAACTGTGAACTCCTTGAGGGCAGAGACTGTCTTTTGGCCTTTCTTATTATCTCCAGTAGCTAGCACAGTGCCTGGTATACAGTGGGCATTTAACAAATACCCCCTGATTAACTGAAGATCTTTCTAACCCCTAGTGCAGGTGAGCCTCACAACAGCCACAGCCCTCAAGGATGAATAGACCCATTTTACAGAAGCTGAAGCTGAAGCCAAGAGAGTGGAAGGGACTTGTCCAAGATTACAGAGGAACGGCCAAACTAAGACACGTATCTAGATCTCCAAAGTCCAAGATCAGAGATACAGGACAGAGGCATCATTATTTTCTTCTTTTAAAAAAGTGTATTGATATCGTTTAAATTAAATTTTATTTTTTTCAGTTAGCAAAAATCTACCTTTCTCTCTCCCATCTATGTCCCCATCTGAGAATGAAAGAAAAACAAAACTTCTGCTGTAAACATGTATAGGAAATCAAAATGATTTCCCAATTGGCCATGTCCAAAGGAATACAACATTTAAATATGTGTGTACATGTACATTATATATATATATATATATGCACACGTGTTTCTTTCTGCATGTGTTTCATTCTCTCTCGGGAGGTGAGTAGCCAGTTTCATCATTGGTCCTTCTGGAATCAATGGCTGCTTATTTCACTAATCAGAATTCCTAAGTCTTTACAATATTACTGACATTGTATAAACTGTTCCCCTGGTTCTGCTCCTTCCCTCTTCATCAGTTCAGACAAGTCTCTTCAGGCTTCTCAGAAACCACCGCCTTCATTATTTCTTATAACACAACAGTACCCATCACATTTATATATCATAACATATTTGGCCACCCCCTCAAAACCTCGTTCTTTGCCCCCTCAAAAGAAGCTTTAAGTGTTTTTTTAATATCCTTAAAGTTCATGTTATTGTTCAGTGGTCGTGTCTGACTCTGTGACCCCATTTGGGATTTTCTTGGCAGAGACACTGGAGTGATTTGCCATTTCCTTCTCCAGATCATTTTACATATTGAGGAACTGAGACAAACAGGGTGAAGTGACTTGCCCAAGGTCACAAAGCTAGTAAGTGTCTGAGGCTGGATATGAACCCAGGAAGATGAGTCTTTCTATCTCCAGGTCCAACACTCTATCCAGAATACCACCTAGTTCTTCATGTTGCTTAGGACTAATCCCTTCTTTAATCTACTTTTTCTTTAATTCCCCTTCCCCACTATTCTCCTGTTCTTCCTTACCTCTTTGTTAAGTGTATATGTGTGTGTTTGTCTGATCAGTTCACATGAGTGAGGTCAAGTGTCAACCAGTTCCCCCTTGACTTCCTTGTTTGTCTAGATATCTATTTGTACATTCCAACTATGTGAGATAATTTTCCCTCATCTCTTTCTCCCATCCTCTCTCCCTCCAGCACCATATCCCTCTTCTCTCACCTTTCCATTCTTCTTTTAAGTTCATCAAGACATGAGAGAACCCCTCCTAGACCTTGTCTAATTAGACTCCCTCTATGACTCCTGATGATGATAAAATTCAGACGGGCATATTTATCACCTGCCCCCATTTGAATATAAGCAGTTCATCTGTGTTTAGTCTCTTATGATTGTTGATTTATGTTTACCTGTTGATTCATGTTTGCCTTTTTATATTTCCCTTAAGCCCTACGCTTGAACATCCAAAATTCTACACAGCTCTGGTATTTCCACCAGGAGTGCTTAGAAGTCTATTTCATTAAAGACTGTGTTGCTAGGTCAGTTATTCTTGGCTATAGTTCTCTGTCCTTCACTTTCTGGAATACTGCATTCCAAAATCTACATTCCTTTACAGGAGTGGCTACTAAGTCATGGGTGATCCTGATGGTGATTCCTCAGTACTTGAATTCTTTCTTACTGGTGGCTTGCCATATTTTTTCTTTGAGCTGGGAGCTCTAGATTTTGATTATAATGTTCTTGGGGATTTTCATTTCAATGTTTCTTTCAGGAGATGAATTCTTTTTATTTCCACCTTGCCTTCTGGTTCTAAGAGATCTGTGAAGATTTCTTGAAATATAATGCTTAGGCTCTTTTTTTAATCATACATTCAATAATTCTTAATTTTTCTTCTCCTCAATCTGTTTTCCAGGTTAGTTTAAAAAATGAAATCTTGTATGTTTTCCTCTATTTATTTTTTCAGTCTTTTGCCTTTGTGTTAATATTTCTCACTGTCTCGTGGAATTATTGGCTTTGTTAGGTCCATCCTAATTTTCAGGGAGTTTGTTGCTGAGCAAAGCTTTGAACCTCTTGGGCCAAAATGCTAAGTCCCTTTCCATGAGGCTACTTGTTAAGGTTATTGTGGTGACTGTTCTTGTTTACTAGAACATAATGAAGTTCCTGGAGGGTAACCACTGTTTTATTAATAGGCACTTCAGAAATATTTACTCAGTGGACTATTTCAGATACAAAAGGGAACCTCAGAGCCTACCTTGTCCAACCTGCACCTGGGATCCCATCATGGCTTTGGAAGGTGGGGGATCCCATCATGGCTTTGGAAGGTGGGAAGGAAGGATCAATTTGGAGGGGAGGGAGAAGAGATTGAAGAAAGGGTGACCTGTTATGAACTGCTGGAAATAGTCCAGGTGGATGGCTTATCCATCAAGAAGGTCCAGTACTCTCTTGATCAAAATGAAAATGTTTCTCCAATCAGATCACAGAAAGGGAGCATGGAACTGACTGAAGCCTTTGGGTAACAAAGCCTGCTAGTCCTGAATTTGGCTCATGAGGCTCATGGGAGACTTTGTGGAGTGCTAGCCCTGGGAGGGTAAGGAAGGACTTTCTCTGTCATCAGGTTGCAAAGTTCTTTGATTCTTAGGAGTGCCTCCTTCATGATAGGACTAGGGTTTCCCTGATGAAGCTTCGTTCCTCCAACCCATAACGTGGGGAGATTTTACCTAAAGGAAGATAAAGCTAATCCTAGGACTGATTGGCCCCAGTTCCCTGGTCATCTAAGGATATGCAGAGTCCTCTCCATGAGGCATCAGGGGAGACTACAGGCATCTACTCAGACTGGGTAGGTGCCTAAGACCTTATGAGTTTGATGACCTGTTGACCAAAAAAATTTCCAGATGGAGATGAGGGGAGGAGTTCATCTACAGAAAAAAAAGGTTCAATGGGCCTCTTTTTTCCCCAGTATTAGCATAGCTTCCTTTCCTCTCCTCCACAGCCTCCTCTCCCCAACAGACAAAGAAAAAAAATCCTTGTTAAAAAAAATTAAAGTCAAGCAGCATGAATTCACACATTGACCATGTTAAAAAACAACATATCTCTTTCTGCCCCTTGAGAAGACCAGGTGGAGACAGCCTCCCCTCTATCTTGGAGAGACACATGGTTGGTAATTGCATTAATCAGAGTTCTTAGCACTCAAAGCTTCTTTTTTTTTTACCATGTGTCCTTGAATAAATTGTTCTCCTAGGTTGGCTCACTTGGCATAAGTTGACTACCCAGAATTCTCCAAAATAGTCTCTTTCATTATTTCTAATGGTGCAATAATATTCCATTACATTCGCACAATCTGTTCAGCCACCCCACTTCCAGTCACGGACATTTGTCCCTATCAGATTCTAGTTCATGGGGTTTTTTTTCTTTTGAATCCTCCCACCAAGATCAGGAAGTTTATTTTATTTTCAACTATCCTCTCTTAAACCACCTCTCTCCCAATTATCTCTCAATTAAGTTTCATGTATCTGTGTCATGTACAACCCTCCTTTACCAGATAAGAGCAACGTTCATCTGATGGCTCTTTCCCCAGCTCCTTCCTCCATGTTTATACGGTCCTTTTCTCACAGATACCAATTATGAGAAATAGTGAGGTCAGCCGGCTTCTTCCTCCCTATACTCCTTTTATTCTCTCTTCCTTTTCCCTTTTTAAAAATCTCAGAGCAGAACCAATCCACTGAGGTCCTTCGTTTTTCTCATTTAAAATAGTCCTGAAGGAACATTTGTTTCTTCACCTCCATTAGAAGTTTATCACTATAATATCATACAGCTCACTCCAAGTACTCAAATAAATTTAACTTTCTATATTTCTCTGGACTGTGGTTTTTAGATTTCAAAATTCCTATTCAGCTCCGCCCTTTTCATCAGAAATGTCTGAAAGTCCTCTATTCCATGAGAAGTACATTTTTCCCCTGTAGCATTTCACTCAGCGTTGCAGGATTCTTAGTTGTAAGCCTATACTGTTTGTCTTTCAGAATATTATATTCCAAGTTCTCTTCTTATTTTTGGCAGAAGTTGCCAGGTCCTGTGTGATCCTAACTGTGGCTCCTTGGCGCATGAACACCTTTCTGGCTGTTTATAATATTTTTCCTTTGAGTTCTGGATTTTGAGTATGACATTCCTGGGACTTAACCTTTTGAAGGTTTTTTGGTTTCGTTTGGTTTTCAGAAGGAGAAGTTACCAGTGGATTCTATTTTCATTTTGCTCTTTGCTGAAGGTTCTCATATGTGATTCCTTGGAATAAAGTGGCCAGGCTTTTAAGAATTATGGTTTTCAGGGAACCCAATGATTCTTAAATTATTTTTCTTTGACCTGTTTTCCAAGTCAGTTGTTTTTTTTTATGTCAGGTATATTACATTTTCTTCTCTTTTCAATTTTTGAAAACATTTGCTCTACTATTTCTTGCTCTCCCATGGAGTTACTGAATTTTGTTAGTCTATTCTACTTTTTAGGTAACTTGTGACTTAGGTAAAGATTTACTATTAGCTCTTTACAAAAATATTTTGCTTTATTTCTTCTATGTATTCATGTAGTGCTTAAAAAACCCACAATTTTTTTATTTTGGCTGTCAAGTCAATAAGCATTTATCAAGAACCTACCATCTGTTAGGCACTGTGCTAAATGGTGGGAATACAAGAGAAAAGGCAAAAAACAGTCCCTGCCCTCAAGGAGTTCACAGTCTAACGAAGACTAATGAATGCAAACAACTATGTACAAATAAGATATAGCCAGGATAAACTGGAAATAATTAAAAGGAGAGGGGACTAGTATTAAGGGCTTCTTGTAAAAGGTTAGATCTTAGCTGGGACTTCAAGGAAGCCAGAGAGGCCAGAAGCCAGAGATGAGGAACAAGAGAATTCCAGACATGAGAAATAGTCGGTGAAAATAACCCAAGTAGGCTGATGGAAGGTCTTGTTTGTGGAACAGCAAGGACTATGTCCCATGGGCCAGCTAGATGGCACCATCAAACAGAGAGGGCCAGGCCTGGAATCAGGAGACTTATCTTCCTAAGGACCTTGGGCAAGTCACTTAACTTTGTTTGCCTCGTTTTCCTCATCTGGTAAATGAGCTGGAGAAGGAAATTGCAAACCACTCCAGGATCTTTACTAAACCCAAAATGGGGTCAAGATGAGACAGATATTACTGAGCCATAAAACACTGGTCAGTGTCCTTCTTGGGTTAGTCACCTCTCCTGTTCAGCTTTGCACTAGGGCCAAGTCTTGGTCTTGGTTGGTCTCACCATGGGCACCCTGGGCTCCTACACTGATGTCCTCCTCCTCCTCCCAGTGTCAGACCTCAGAATCTTCAGGGTCTTCTACAGCATCTCAGGACAGGGTGTTAGGAGACCTCAGAGGATCACGAAGGAGCTCATCTTAAGTGTTAAATGGTTGATCCCTGACCCACTAAGAAGCTGCTAGGAGAGAATCCCAACTCTCTGTGCCTCTTCCAAAACCACCATCCCTACCAAGGACTGGGGAATGTCTCTCATCTTCCTGCTCTGTTTTCTCTGTCTTGGCTTTCCAATTCTGATTACTCGTTGTGTATACTTTTAAAATGGGTTATCTCCAAATAAAGATATAATCATTTAAATGACTTTAGAAGTCTTTGACACCAAGAAGTGAGAAGGGAGCAGGGCAAAGGCTATCTTGACTCTGCTGAATTTCAGCTGCTGCAAAGCCTCATTTCTGTCCTGATGAGGATGGAGGCTTGACACAGTTAGGATTTCATGAATAATCTGTTTATTCTTATGAGTCTCCCCCAAAGAAGAGGTTGAAAGGACCATGGGCTTTGCCTTAACTCCTGGACTAAGTGAGTTACCAATCTTTCTGAGCCCATTGCTGTGGCTAGGTATAAATGATAACAGAATGGAGAGGAGAAGGCAATGGATGACCCTCCAAGGCTGAGCCCTAAGGGTATATACAAGTGCGGTCTGAGAGAATCAGTTCTGCCCCCTTTCTGAAGGGAGAGAGGAAAGTCCTCCTCAGCCAAACTCTACAATCTACAGTAAATAACAATAATTAATAATAATAATTTCACATTTGCAAAGTATTTTACAAATTCTATTTCATTAGATCCTCACAACCCTAGGAGGTAGCGGCTATTTCAAAATCCCGTTTTACAGATAAGGAAACTGAGGCAAACAGAGTTAAATGGCTTGCCAGGATTACAAAGCTGGTAAGGGATTAGGTCAGGATTTGAACTCTCCCCCACTCCAAGTCCAGAATTTCATCTACTGTAGGACCTAGCTGCCTATACAAAGAAACAAGAAGGGGGAACCCTTGGTACTTGGACTTCACTCCCCATCAGAACTCATCAAAAGATGGAAAAATTCATAGAGATAAATTTGGTTTCAGAAATACATTTTCTACAACTGGGAGAGGAGAGAAAGGGGAAAGGGGGATAAGAAGAAAGATAAAGGGAGGGATTGGTTTGTAGCAAAATGAACACCAAAAAAAGGATTATTAAAACACTTATAGCAGCTCTTTTTGCAGTGGCAAAGAATATGAAATTGAGGGATTGCCTATCAGTTGGGGAATGGCTAAGTAAGCAATGAAGTAACATGTATAATCGATATGATATTTCAAGCCTTCTCAAGGGGTGGGAGAGGCAGGAGAGAGGGAGAGAATTGGGAACTCAAAATTGTAAAAAATAAATAGTGTTTAAATATTTTTACATGTAACTGGGAAATATTTTATGAATATACATATACACATATATGTATATGTGTGTAGACATATAGATATATATGTAATGAAGTATATGCAGGTAATGGGATACTACTGTGCTATAAGAAATAACAAAGGGGTGGTTTCAGAGAATCCTGGGAATACTTGTCTGAACTGATGCAGAGGTTGACGAAAAACAGTCAACTAAAAAAAACAGTCCCTAATCAGGGAAGACTGTAGACAAACTGCAATGTAAAGGCTACAGGCAGCATAAATAAATGGGAAAGCCCCACAATTAACCTGTCAAACCTCTAGAAATTACTCTGAACGCCAAACCCTCTTAACTCTTGGTACTGCAGAAAGATCCCTAACCCCAGGGTCCAAATATCTGGGTTCTTATCCCAGCTGACCACTTCCCTCACAGGACAGATTCAAAAATGAAACATGGTCATTAGTGTGAGAGTGTCAGTCCCCTCCCCAGCCCTACGTCTCACTCCCTTATAAGGAGATGAGCCTGGCTCCAGAAAGCTTTGACAGATCTTGCCAGGCTTGGAAGGATCCAAGGACTGGCCCAGGGAGACACTGCTGTGCCTAAGGACCAGCTGGTGAGACCCATCCGTGGAGATTCACCACAGGAAGATAAATTGAAGGTGTGTCCTCTCCCCTTCCCTCCATTTATCCTCCTATGGTGATGCTGAGGAGTTATAGGGGTGGAAGGGCTGTGGACCCAGACAGGAGCTGGCTTGGTCACTGGGAAGGAGACCCCCTATCTATTGCCTTTGTTTGTATCCCTAATGCTTAGAGGAGTGTCTTACACATGTGCTTGTAG
>NW_027187465.1:1582724-1584739 GCF_028583685.1 Petaurus breviceps papuanus | reverse complement strand
GAAGCTTCTACCCCACAGGGGAGCCAGATCCAGGGCCATGGAAGCTTTCACCTTACAAAGGACACAGAAAGAATAAACAAAGGATCAGCAACATGTCAGAATAGACCAAAATGGAAGAATGGGTGAAAGAGAGAAGGAATAAAGCAGAGGAAAAAAAGAGTCCAGCCCTTCCTTTCCCCTGGGACTCTGACTCTGCCCAGCTCTCCCTCCTGGGAAGGGGTGAGATTTGGGGGTGATTAAAAGGATGTAACCTGGGGAAAGGGGTAACCCCAGGGCACTCCTGCGGTCGACCCCACTGATCCAGCACCTTCCTCATACATTTTATATACATATATCAATATTCTATTGACCTCTTTATAGACACAGGTCCAGAGCCGGCCTTGAGGCCCACGCTTCTGACTGAGGGCTCCATCGGCCCTCAGGGACAAGGAGGGAATCTAGATGTACAGTGGGAAAAGGAGTCCCAGGTGGAGCCCCACTTGGACACTTGGGCAAGTTGCCCACTTCTGGGGGCCAGCTTCATCCCCTGAAAAATGAGGGCCTGGGCCTAACTGGTCCAGAAGGTGCCTTTCCAGGTCTCTTGGTCCTGGAGCCCTCTGTACACCAAGAGGTGGGGGTGAGGACTAAGGTTAAAGGTTTGCGGGCAGGGAGGAAGAGGCCAGGCCAGCTGCACCCACTGGCAGATATAAACTACCTCATGTGAAGGAACTCAAAAGCTCATAGATCTTAGGACATTGGGGGTGGGAGGGCCCATAGAACAGGGGATGTCGGAGCTGGGAGGGGCCTTAGAACAGGGGATGTCAGGACTGGGAGGGTCTTTAGAACAGGGGATGTCAGAGCTGGGAGGGGCCTGATAACACAGGACATTCCAGCAGGGCTCCAGATTCTAAACTGCACCGTTCTAGAAGTCCCTTCTTTGCATGAGACTGTTACAAACCGAAGGACTGAGCTAGCACCCCGGCTCCCCCCCCCGGGCCTCCCCCGCCCCTTCCCCCCCCCCAGCCCCCAGCCCCCGAGGCTGCCAGGAGCGGGTCCTCACCTCCCCCAGGCTCCCGTCCTCCCTCCTACGCTGCATCAGGAGCAATTGGATGGCCAAGACCAGGGCGGCCCCTAGGGGCGGAGCAGCGCCAGGCTCCATCCCCTCCTCTCGCCCCGCCCCCTCCACCCCCCAGGGAGGGGGGCAGCATCCTCCTCACCCAGCTCCGCCCCCTCTCACCCAGCTCCACCCCTTCCAGCCCCCTCCATGGAGGGGGCAGCATCCTCCTCACCCAGCCCGGCCCCCTCCAGCCCCCTCCATCCGGCTCTGCCTGCTCCCCGGGTCCCAGCCTAAGGACTGCAGTCAGTTCGTTCAGCCCAGATCATTGCCCCAGAGAAGGGACCACCCCAAGGTCACACAGAGCAAGGAAGAAGCAAGCATTCAGCACCCACAACATGCCAAGCGCTGTGTTAAACAATGTACAGTGTGGTCTCCTTTGATCCTTATAACGGCCCTGAGAGGCAGGAGTTATTATTATCCCTTTTTACAGTTGGGGAAACTGAGGCAGAGAGGGGGCAAAAAGGACTTGGCAAGGGTCACACAGCTGAGTATTTGAGATCAGATTAGAACCCAGGTCTTGGTGCCCCCTCAAGATCTGGGCACCTTGTGTCTCATCTACCTGGAATCCGGCTCAGAAGCAGCCCACTGCCCAGGCACTGCCAGGGAACCCAGAGACCCTGCCAGGGCCTGACTCCACTCCATGAAAATGGAATTAAGCCCAATCTGCCTGTCTCATGAGATTGCTCTAGTGATCGTGGGATCTGACTGATGTTCCTGTTATCATAGCACAGAGGAGAGGACAGAATGAATCAGAGATGTATAGGACATTGGATTTAACAGGGGATGTGAGGGCTGGGAGAAGCCTGAGAACAGGGAATGGCAGGGCTGGAAGGGGTCTTAGAACAGGGGATGTCAGAGCTGGGAGGGGCCTGAGGACAGGGGATGGCAGGGCTGGGAGGGGCCTGAGGACAGGGGATGG
>NW_027187465.1:1577487-1582714 GCF_028583685.1 Petaurus breviceps papuanus | reverse complement strand
ACAGGGGATGGCAGGGCTGGGAGGGGCCTCAGGACAGGGGATGGCAGAGACAGGAGGAAGCTTAGAACATGGACTGTCAGCGGGCTGACAATGTCCTCACTGTGAGCCCCTGCATTCTCTCTGTTGCTATGACCACTGCCAGTCCTGGCCTGTCCAGAGCCCCTCCAGCATCCCCTCCTCCCATCGCCCTCCCCAGCCTTTGTCCCAGGACCTCACGTCCCACGTTGGTTTGCATTTGTCTGGAGTGCTCACTCAGGAACGCTCCATATTACAGTGATTTCTGCAGTATCTGACCTCCAGACTAGACTGCAAACTCCCAGTGGACAGGGAGCTGCCGGTTCAGTCGTTTCAGTTGTGTCCAACTCTCTGTGAATCCACTGGGGGTTTTCTTTTTTTTTTCTTTTTTTTTTTTAAGCAATTGGGGTTAAGTAACTTGCTCAAGGTTACACGGCCAGTTATTTTGTGTGGGTGCCAAGTATCTGAGGCCAGAACCAATCCCAGGTCTCCTGACTCCAGGGCCGACGCTCTTACTCACTGCGCCACCTGGCCACCCCTACTGCGGGTTTTCTTAGCAGAGATACTGGACTGGTTTGCCATTTCCTATTCCAGCTCATTTTACAGATGAGGAAACTGAAGCCAACAAAGTGAAGTGACCTGCCCAGGGTCTTTCCTCAGCCCTCAAAGAAGCCAGCTCACCAGGTCCTTGAGCTGCTGGGGGAAGTAGGAAAATACCAGTCCTTCAGATCACAGGCCTAGAGCTGGAAGGAACCCAAAGGGCCCTCATGGAGGCCATCCTGAGGACCACAAAGGTCAAGCCATCTCCTTGAGGTCACACAAAACGGAGGTAACAAGAGGTCAGCTTCCCACCCACATCCTCCATTGCCATGGGGACACAGAGTTAGGGCCAGAAGGGCCCTTGGAAGTCTTTGAGTCTATCTCCCCCCTCCCCCATTCTGCAGATGAGGAAACTGAGACGCCTGAGGTCTCCCTGACCCCCACTTCCCGTGCCCCACTTACACTTTCTTGATGCCTCTCAGTGCAGGTCTCTCCACTAATCTCCCTGCCTGGAGTGAGCAGTTCTTGGAGGGTCTCCAGCTCAGCCTTATTCCTTGCCAGAATCCTGCCACACTCCCCCAGAGACCTCCAGGGCCATGGGGAACCTGCTGTCAGTCCCTCCTATGAGCCCAGCTCTGAGCTCTGTGGGACCAGGAGGCTGGACCACTCCTACCTGCTGCTTAAAGACCCTTAACTAAGGACCAGAAGGTTAGATCTGAAGACCGATTCCAGAAGTTTTCTCACCATTATACATCTCGGGCAATCCATACATCTTATCAGAAAACTGGTCCCACACCAATCAACCAGTTTTTGTTTCCAAGGTCCTTGGACTGAATACGGGCTTTGGGTGGGAGTAGATCACTTTCTCTGATTTCAGGGAATCGCCCCTGTTTCCCAACTTGGAAAATCCCTAATCTTTCATCCAATTAGAAATCAGATCACCTAATGCTGTATTGTTTCCTTTTAATTAATTGGCCTTATTTGATAGGTTTTCATGTATAAAAGTCTGCTTCTTCCTGTATTCAGGGTCCAACCCTAAGCTGAGGAAGGTGATTTGTTGAATAATTGACAAGCATTGCTTAAAAAATCAAAATGCAGGACGGCTAGGTATCGCAGTGAATAGAGCACCAGCCCTAGAGTCAGGAGGACCTGAGTTCAAATGCAGCCTCAGACACAACACAAAAACTAGCCGTGTGACCTTGGGCAAGTCACTTAACCCCAATTGCCCTGCCTTCTCCTCGAAAAAAAAAGTAAAAGAAAATCAAAATGCTTGAAAGATCAGAACCTTTCCTTCTTCAGTCACTTCATCTTTCACTGGCCACAGAGCAGCACCAGCTAGTGTGAGTCTGTACTCTGACCTCCTGCCCATAGCCCATTGCCTTTTTCTTCCAAGCTCAGGTAAGTCACAGGGTGTAGTCTGATTTATGTTTTATTTTTGAGACTTGGTAGTTGCCCCAGGGATTGGGAAAGCATAGGTTTGGATCCAATTTCCCAGGGATTGGGGAAGTATATGTTTAGATCCAATTGTCTAGGGAAGTTCTCAGGTTTGTCCCAAGGATTGGGGGCCTTTAGTTTGTCAGAGGGATTGGGATAGTTTAGCATTAGGATTAAAATTTAGGTTTCCTTTAAAGTTTTCTCCCTGGGGTTGTAAAGAAAGATGGGTTCTAGCAATAATAAGATACCTGTGGGCTCCCCTGTGGAGAAGTTTTCGATGGTGTGGGTCCAGGGGATGCTCCCCACAGTTCTGGGAAGGACTAAACAGCAATGTTATTGAATTATGGACATCTGACATAAATCTGCAAGAGACTCAAATGGTAATTCATCTTGGTTTTAATTCATCTCTTTTTACTGTAACAAATTGGAAAAAAAAAATGAAGGCTAGCCGGCATGTGCCTTATCTGGGTTTTTCAGAAAAAAATCTATGCCTTGTGACTTGTTTAGTGTTTGTAGATATTGTTACCTTGAAAGCTTCCTAAAAGCAAAAATGCCGCCAGCCAAAAAACAAAAACCCCAGCTAAAAAGCTGCAACGTTTTTAAGATGCTGTGGAAGATTTAACGAAGTTCTGTAGAGAAGCAGCTGTCCCAGTAAGCAAGACTAACTCCCACTTCAAGCTTTCAGCAGGAGACTGGGTTATAAGAAAAGAGAAAACGTGAACCCATACCACGCTTGTCCTATGGACCCCAGACTGCTGAGGAAGCCTCCCACCACCCATCACCTCGGTTCCTCTTCTCCTACCTAGGTCCCCACTCAAACCGCCCCCTCCTCCTCCCTCGTCCCCTGACCCCCAGGGTAACAGAGTCAAACAAACTAGGCTGGTATTAGTTATGCTAGTCACAGCTCCCCTCCCTCAGGGCAGGGAACCAAAAATCCTCTGCCCTTGAAATACTCAGCCCAGAAGGAAGACAGAATCATGCTCCCATTGTGCTGCTGGGGAAACTGAGAACCAGGTCAGAGGAGTTACTGGTCCAGAAGCATCCTCCTACCTTGCCAGGCTGTGATGGATGAGGGTAGGGAGGAGGATGAAGGTGCTCTGCTGGGTCCTGCCCCTCTGTCAGCCCCAGCCCTTCTGATCCTGGCCCAGTCCTGCAGCTCAGGGAAGCAGGCCAAAGACACCTGGCCCTGCCTGCAAGCTGGTAAGAATGGATGAATATTCATGAGCCTCTTCTCCTGACCTCTGCTTGGCTGGGTGACCTTGGGTCACTTACTAGCCCTCCCTGGTCCTCTATTTCTCCACCTGACCTCACCCCACTGCCCTCAGAATTCTGGGAAGTCCTTTGGCCAAGGGCACCTTGGTTGTGACAGCAGGAAGCCAGCCATCCCTGGAGGGATGGTGTACCCAGCCAGGAGGAGGGAACCCCAAAGGTCCCAGCACACAAATGTGTGGAGTGGGTGGAGGGGTAACAGGGGCTCCAGACGGGTGGTATATGTCTCTGCCTGTCCAGCCAACCCCTGAACCCCAAACTCACCGGCCTCAGACTGTCAGGTCCTGCTTCTCCCAACAGCTAAATCACCCCAGACACTTCACCCAGAGACTGAGAATCAAAAACCCAACTAAAATCCAATATAGAGACGAAAAAACTGCTGATCTGGAAATCCTTGAGATGTCTCTGACTCTCCTTTCCCCCTCCCTCTAGTCATTCCCCAAGTCCCTTCCAGGCACAGCTCCAACAGCTTGCTGGCTGTATGACTTTGGGCCAGTGGCTACCCCTCTCTGGGCCTCCATATTCTCATGCAGAACGTGAGGGAGGGGGCTCTGCTGAGCTTTGAGGTAGGTCCCTGCCGACTCAGAAAGACTGAAATCTGTCATCTCCAGGACAAAATCCTCCTCCGTCCTTCTCCTTCTCCCCATTCACACTGCCTAGTCCAGACCTCCCCTGTTTCCTACCTGCCTGGACCACCACAATGTCCTCCTCATGGCTCTCCGGGCCTCTAGTCTCCTGGGCCCAATCCTTCCTGTAAGCAACTGCCCAAGCTTCTTCTTCTGAAAGGCACTGACCTCACCATATCACTCCCCTTCCCCAAAATCCTCCACGACTTCTACTGCTTAACAGGATTTTTTAAAAAAAGGCACCTCACCCTTAATATTGTCTACAAGTGCTGCCACGTTAATCTTTCTGAAACACTGCCTTCAGATTCTTAATGTGATATTTAAAAAGAGAGAGAGAGGGAAGGTTTAGGTTAGAGATGCCATCCTCAGCTACCAAATCTGGCTTTGTGGTTGGACTTTTTTGGTCCCCACCTGGAGGGCCAGCCAATGAGCAGGCCCCACAGAAGCCTGTCTTCAACTCCTAAAAGAACTTGTCTCTCCCATTAGAAGGTAAACACCTTGAAGCCAAGGACTATCTTATGTCTTCATTATTTAGTACATTGCCTGGCATATTGTAGGTGCTTAATAAATGCTGGTTGTTCATTGACTGAACTCTCTATATCCCCTTGGTAGACTGTAAATGCCTTGAGGCCAAGGACTATCTTATGTCTTCATTATCTAGTACTGTGCCTGGCATATAGTAGGAGCTTAATAAATGCTAGCTGATTGATCAATTGACTAGGAAGGAAGAAACAGAGAGACTTGTCCAGGGTCACAAGGAGAGATAGAAAGGGCCAGAGAGTCAACTCCAAGTCCTCTGACTAGAAATCCAGTGTTCTCCCAACCGACATGCTGTGAGCATCTATGGGAACCTGCTGGCCCAGGCTCCTTCACTGGCTTGCAGAGGGACAGCCTTCCTCTTACTAGCTTCTTACTTACTTACTTCCTCTTACCCAGCCTGCTCTATGCTTCCTGCTTCCAGGGCCCCAGGGAATTGCATTCAGTTCTAGGAACCACATCTACCTCCCTGGGGCAGAGGCTTAGAGCCAAGGCAGTAACAGGGTTCAGGGCTCCATTGTCCCCGAGTCCTCCCAGAAAGACTCCTGCAGGGGAGTCAGGTCAAGCTGTCCACTGTCCCCTCCCTGAAAATGAGGTGGAGTGCAGACCCAGGACGGAGAACTAGAGAGGGGCCCCTAGGGAGGCACCCAAGTGGCTCAAGAGGAAGAAGGGACAGAGGACCCCAAGGCCTGGGAGCTCAGAGACCTGGGTTGTAAAACTAGGCAGTTAGAGCAGGATTTCCAAGGCCTCCTCTGACATTATATGTTCAGAGTTCCATCTCACCTCTGACATCCCCTGTTCTCAGG
>NW_027187465.1:1570199-1577477 GCF_028583685.1 Petaurus breviceps papuanus | reverse complement strand
GCCCTGACATCCCCTGTTCTCAGGCCCCTCCCAGCCCTGACATCCCCGGTTCTCAGGCCCCTTCCCAGTCAGACATTCTTTACTAAAGTTCCTTACAGCTCTCAGTTTCCTCCTGGTGCTGACCTTGTGTCCTGTGTTCTATGATCATTCTGAGCTCTGACCTTCGAGAGCCCATATTTCAAGGTCCCTCCAGTTTTAACCTTTTTCTCTCTTAGAATATCACAAGTTCTGGCATTTCCTCCATCTCCTTCCAGGACCTGGAGAGTCCAGCCCATCTCTCCCCACCCCCACTGGGGGCTGTTTCTCTCTGCCTGCATGGATGGCTAGCTCAGGCACCTGTCACCCATCCTCTACTGAATCCACTAGGCAGAGATCTGGTGTCAGGCTCCGCAGCGGGGTGGTGTCGGTTACATCCTTGAACTGCCCTAGGAAGGAAGGGATGGGGGGGGGGGGCAGGAAGAACCCTGGGCTGTGTCAGGAGACCAGGATTCCAATACCTGATAACCATTAACTTGTTATGACCTTCCATCAGTCAACGCCAAGACATCCATCTGAGAGAAAGCCCTTTTCTTCTCTTTACGTCCCAAGCACGTCCTCAGGACCACACAAGACAATGTCTGGGAATGTACTTTGGATAAGACAGGAGGAGGGTGAGGGGCAGATTCTGGAGGCAAGTCGGGGGACAGTGGGGTCCCCAATGTGTGCTCCTCCCCACGGGCCCCCATCGCCAGATTCCAGGAGAAACAGGAACTCACTTAGACCAAAGAATTCCTCCCCTGGCTGACCACCTGAATGACCTTGGGACAGTTCATTCAAGGCCACAGACTTCCCCAGAGTTCCTGCCAGTTAGGATGCCCTGGCATCCCCACCTGGGTTTCTAGGCTACTCTCTGTTCCCTACCACACATACCCCCCCACCCATAACCACTGTAGGATAGCCCCTACTCAAGGAGAGAGGAATAAAGGCTCTCTTGACCCTCTGTGGGAACACAAGCTCCCCACCTGTGCTGATCTCATTCCCTGTACCTGGTACTCCAAGCTCTGCCTACATTCACCCTCCCAGAGGATGAAGGCTCCCGACAGGGAAGAGAACCCAAGGCATCCACCCTCCCCCTCTCAGGTCCTTGGCCTATCCCAATGCCTTACCCCATTCCTGGATCCCTGTTCAGATAAAAACTATCTTCAGTCAGAGGACCTAGGCTCCAGTCCTTCCTGCCGAGGCTTGCTACCTGTGATCCCTCAGGCAAATCATTTCAGCTGAAGGGCCTCAGTTTCCTTTTCTGTTAAAGGAGGTGGACGGAGGGCCTCAGGAGCTAGGATGCTATTCCCTTCTCAGGCACTCCTGGACACGTAGGAGGGACATGATGCAGAGAGCCTGAGCTCCTGGTGGGTCCCAGGTCCCCTTCAAAGGGCCAGCAGGCCAACCAGGCAAATTCTTGTTGATTCTGTCTCAGGCAGGATTAATCATTAACATAACTTGGCTTACCAGACCCTGGCACTCAGGCAGTTTATTTCTTCGGACAGATTCCAGGGAGGAGGATAAAAGGGAAAAGGAGGCAGTTCTCCAACCCTGCCCCCAGTCCCTTAGCCCAGAGAGGGTCCCCGAGTCCCTGGAGGAGGCTGTGGGGACAAATAGGGGCCTCCAGGCACACAACCCCCGATGCCTGCCTCACAGCCTTCTTTATTTTCTCCCTTCTTCTGACAGCTCCGGCAGGAGGATCTCAAAGTATATTTACCCTTTCTCTCATCCCCCCATTCACTTCCCCAGGGATTGGGGGTCAGTATAGCTTTTTCAGCTAAGTAGACGGACTATTGTCATGACCACTGGAGCAAGGGGGAAACTGAGGCAGGCAGAGGGCCTCCTGTAGGATCCTGCAACCTACCAGCAGAAGCTGCAGGAAATGCAGCATGCCTGCACTGAATTTGGAGCAGACTTGTGTTTGGATTTGAGATCTTCCATGGCCTGCCTGCTATGTGATCCGAGGGGAGTCCTCTTTCCCTCCCTGGTTTGCAGTTTCCTGAGTTGTAAAGTGGGGTACTGGATTCATTCTGGCCCTAGAACCAGGATCCTCTAAGCAGCTGTTAATTAGGGTGCTCCAGCCCCACAGGAGATGTCCTGATCCCACCAGCCTGCCAGGACGTATGTACATACCCTTCTCTCCTGAGATCCTCTGCGTAGGTCCCTGGTAGTGTTTCCGTGTCCTTTCCAGGGCCCTGGGAGCTCCCTGTGGCTGTCCAGCGCTGGTCTGGGGACACTGCTCTGTCCTGCCCCTGCATGGACACTTGGGCCCTCAGGCCCGCCTGGGCCAACCCCCCCCAGTGCCTGGGCGCCAGTCCTCCGGTGGGGCACAGGTGCAGGGCCAGGTTTCCTGCCTGGTCCCACCCTCCCTCCCTGGCTCCCTTAGCCAATGACAAGGCCCAGCCCCCGGCCCCTGGCTCCCTCCCCTCCCACTCCTGGGAACTGGAGGGGCCAGGCGGACGGCACAGAGAAGCCATTCACCTCTGGGCCAGGACCGGAGGGGCCCCCAAACAACAGACCCGTTTGTCTCCCAGCTGCGACTGCCCCAGCAACAGGGCCATTGTCCATGCTCAACTCCGCCTGCT
Source organism: Petaurus breviceps papuanus (assembly GCF_028583685.1). Lineage (NCBI taxonomy): Eukaryota > Metazoa > Chordata > Mammalia > Diprotodontia > Petauridae > Petaurus > Petaurus breviceps. Next base: position 1,574,874 of record NW_027187465.1, on the reverse strand, counting down.
CCAGGCCCCCGGAATCTGGAGCCAGCCAGGATGATCCCCCAAAGCATCCCTTGTGAAGGGGGGGTGGCTCTTAGGGTCACCCAGCCCAGCTCCTGGGGCAGCTGGCCAGGGTGGGGCAGAGGGCAGAGAGAGGCTGGGAACCGGCCCCCTGGACTTGACTCGTCCACCTTGCCCTAATTCACTTTGTGACTGGCTGAAACTCTTCCCCTCTCTGGGAAATGAAAGAGACAGCCTAGATGATTTCCAAGGCTCCTTCCCCCATTTCCACAACCCCTTGTACAAGCTACTTGGGGACGAGTACCAAAAGATCCCAGCTAATGTGACTCCAGGGTCCCATTGACCTTCCCCATCCATTTCTGACAGGTCTACTTCATTTAGGATTCCAGGGCTAGGATCTGCCCCTTGTTTCCCGAAGGACTTAGGGTCTAGGATGGGCTTCCACTCCCCTCACCCCTAAGACCAACCCAGATCTCAGTCTGGTCCAGTTACCCCCTTTGTTTCCTGCATTCCCCAGAGATGGGCATGACAGGGAAGACCCTGTGAGCAGTAACCCCCCCTCCCCCTAGACTCCACCCATCAAGGCCCAGCCACTTGTCTGTAGAATGGGGCTATTGTGTGGCCACCAAGCCTCTGCCTGGGACCTGAGAGCCTGAGCCCACTGATCTCCAAGGAGGGGAGGGCCGAACCCGGCACTGAGGGCTCCAGACGTCCCCAGCTGCCCTTCCTCCTTCCAAAGACTGGCTGGGTGGCTGTGCCTTCAGGGTGAGGGCAATGCCACCATCCTGCCTTCACTGCCAACCCCCTGGGCATCTCATGCCCCAGCCCACCACAGGGTCCCCAGCAAGAAAGAAAGTGTGCCAGGGGACTTCCAGGAGCGCCAGGGCAGCTGCAGGCTGGCAGAAAACCCCTTGCCTTGGACCACGTCAGAGAGCAGACGCCCCCGGCATAGCTGAGCCATTCTGGAATGGGGAAAATTCAGGGTCAGCACCGGCTGAGAGGGCCGGGTTCCCACAGGTCAGGGCCGGGGGTGGGATTCTCCCATGTCCGATAGGCTTGCTGGCCGGCCCTCGTGACTCTGGGGTGGCTGCAGGGTCAGATGGTTAGAAGAAACAGGGAAGAAGGAGGCTTCATTCATTCTGCCCTCCAGGCTGGGAGGTGGAGTTGGCCTTCCCCCCCGGGGGTGAGGGGGACCAGAGCCAGGGGGTAGAAGGCCCTAAACTGCTCAGTGCTCCTGCAGGAAAGACAGCTCACATCACCTGTCATGCAGCCAGTCAGCAAACAGGTGCCAGGGGCCAGAATGCCCTGTGATAATGCCGAGGCCCAGGGCACCCTTCCAGGTAGATGGGATGGAAGGAGCACCCTCACTCCTGTCACCCAAGACCTCATGAAGATGCCCCCCCATATATGAGCTCTTCCTCCGGTGGGGGGGGGGAGTTCAAGCAGAGACTAGCTTGCTTTCAATTTATCTGAACAACACTTAGCTCTGCACACAGTAAGCACTTAACAGTTGTTTTCTGTTCATTCATTCAGTCCTTTGCCTGACAGCCACTCTCCCCCTTGACCCATCTCATGGTGACCATGGGCTCCTGTGTGGAGGCCAGAAGGGGACTCAGAAACCATCTAGTCTGATCCCTGCATTTTACACATGCCCATTTTGCAGCTGAAGCAACTGAGCAGAGAGGTTAAGTGACCTACTTGGGTCACAGAGGCTGAATTTGAATTCAAGCCTTCCTGACTCCAAGTTAAGTTGTCCACAGTCATTCATGCAGAGGGCATCTGGGGCAGGACTGGAACCCTCTGACTCCAAGGCTGTGCCAGTTTTGTCCACAGAATTCTCCCAGGGAAATCCTTCTTCTCCAGAGTGGGAGAGGTCAGAGAACCCTGGGTCCCAATGTGTTATAGGCCCCACTCTCACTGCCCGTTGGCTTCCCCATCCTGTGTCTCATTTTCCTCCACCAAATGGGGCTCGTGATCCCAGCCAGACGTGTGTGTAGGAACCAAATCAGTCATGCATCGGGCTCCTATTATGGGCTAAATAATAAGATAAACTCTAGGCCTAGGGACGCAGAGAAAGGGAACCCACAAAGCTTCCCTCAAGGCAATCCTATTAGAAAAGACCTCCCTTGGCAAGGAGACCAAGCGCAAAGCTATTGCCATTTTCACTTTTTTACAGTTTTCTCCCACAAAATGACTAACATGGAAATGTTCCGCATAATTGCACATGTGTAACCTATATTGGATCGCTTACCATCTCAGGGAGGGGGGAGGGGACAGGGGACAGAGGGAGAGAATTTGAGACTCAAAACTTCAAAAAGCAATGAATATTTAAAATTGCTTTTATGTGCAACTGTGGAAAAAATTAAAATATTTTTAAAAGGCTATTGCAATAGTCCAGAAGTGTGGTAACAAGGGCCCGTTATCACGGTGTCAGCCACATCAAAGAAGCAAAGGTCCACATAGGAGACATGTGACAGTAGAAATGATAAGTCTTGGCCAAAGATGGGATATGTAGCGTGATTGTGAGTGGAGTGGAGAGCATCAAGAACCCAGGTGAGTGGGCAGGTGGGGGTGCCCTGAATGATAATAGGAATGTGCCGAAAAGCAGAGGGTTTGGGGGGGGGGGATGATCAGTTTGGGACACGCTGAATTTAAGATAGATATCTAATTCAAGGTCTCCAAGATGGAGATGAGAGACTGGAGTCCAGGAGAATGCCTAGGACCGAATGTCTGGGTCTAGGAATCATCCCCACTGGGGTGATCACTGAGCCCATGGGAACTGAGGAGATGACCAAGTGAGAGAGAACAGAATGAAAAGAGAAGAGTGCCCGGGACAGAGCCCACAGTTAGTGGGCATGACTTTGATGAAGATCCAGCACAGAAAATTCAATACTGGTGGGAGAGATGGGAGGACCAGGAGAGAACAGGGTCAGGAAAACTTTGAGGAGAGGGAGATGGGCAAAGTCCAAGGCCACAGACTGAAAAAAGCTCGTTGGACTGACTAGGCAAGGAGATCACTGGTGACTTTGGAGACAGCAGTCTGATTGGAGGGGTGAAGTTCAGAGATAGACCACGAAAAGTTTAGAAGAATGGAGGCAGAGACACCAATTCCATAGAAAGCCCTGTCCGTCCACGCCAAGGGATGCTGGCTGGTTTTCTCCACTGGGCTGCTGTCTGCTACCAGGTTTATTAAGGAGAGGCAGAGAATGAGGCAAGACCAGCTTAACCTCTGCGGGCCTCAGTTTCCCCATCTGTAAAAGGGGCTGCTACTGCCTGTAGGTCCTGCCTTTCAAGGGTGTCATGGGGATCAAAGAAGACAGATATTTTTGCAAGCCCCGAAGCAGTTACCCATTACTTCTCTTCCCATCTTATCTTCAATGACTTCCAGAGAGGTCACGTCTGGACAAATGACCATCCTGCTATCTATGTATCATTGTTTTCTATGTAACATTCCAAGGATGGTTAAATGGGTAGAGAAAATCATCGCTGTTGTTATTTTTTGTTTTGTGAGCAAATAAGAGTATTGAGAGGTACAGTCCCTGTAAGCATCCTTGGTCTATCTCTGGTATCAGACAGGAGCTCGGGAATCTCGCACTAACCACGTGGTTTTGATGTCTTCTGACAGAACTCCATGACTTGAGGGCTGGCCACCGCAGAGTTTGGAGAATTCCATAGGCAACATGGATTCTTGAATGCTGCTCTAAAATTTTTATGGGTCAGTGTCATCATTATTTTTCAGTTCCGTCTAACTCTGTGACCCCACTGGAGGTTTTCTTGGCAAAGTTACTTGAGTGGTTTGCCGTTTCCTTCTTCAGCTCATTTTACACATGAGGAAACTGAGGCAAACAGGGTGAAGTGACTTATCCAGGGTCGCACAGCCAGGAGGTATCTGAGGCTGGATTGAATTTCAGTTTTGCTGATTCCAGGGCCAGTGCTCTATTCACTATGGCACCACCCAGCGGGCCCCCCCCGCCCCGTGTTATTATTATACTGTGTGACCTCATACACTAGTCTCTCTAGCCTTCAACTTCCCATCTGTAAAGCAGAGCTATCTACCCCTAAGGGTTGCCACGAAGTTCAAATGAAAGAATACTTGTCAAGAACTTTGCAAACGCAAACATCGGCTGTCTGGCGTCGTCCTTCGGGCTCAAAGACAACCACAATGACAGCACTATGGGGCGGTCAAGGTCCAGGTGTGTCTGGGTGCGGCTGGCCTCGGAAGGCAGCGCCACAGGCCGGACACAAACAGTCCATCTGGGGCGGAGACGCCCCTCCATCGCGCGCCTCGCATTTCTTTGTGATGCAAACATTCCAGCCAAGTGTTTAATTAGAACACGTCTCTATCTTGCCATCACGCCTGTCAACTGTACGGTTCTTCAGACTATCACACAGGTAATTAAAATAACTGGTTGGCTGTTGTTTTATAGCTGCCGAAAAATATTAGGAAATAAGCTCAGCCTGCCTCAGATAAAGGGTTACGATTGGATAAAGGAGTTCTGGAGGGCAGCCTCCAAAAAGGGGGACATCTGTGAGCAGTGGCAGAATCCAGGATGTGGCCATCACGGCCTGAGGGACTGAAGTCGGAGGACGTTTCAGAAGCAGAGAAGGCGGGTCTGTCTGCACTCTGCTCACATCCCATCTCCTGCTCCAGAGCACTGCTCGGACCCTGCTCCCTGCC
>NW_027187465.1:1520357-1569799 GCF_028583685.1 Petaurus breviceps papuanus | reverse complement strand
CCCCCCCCCCCCCCCCCCCCCCCCCCCCCCCCCCCCCCCCCCCGCCCACTGCTCGGACCCTACCCCCCCCCCCCCTCTGCAAGCTCCGCCCCCCCCACCTCCTCAATCCCCCCCACACGACACCCGCTTCTTTTCCTTTTGCTTTTGGCAGCTCCTTCAGTGTGAGATGCTCTTCAGGTACCTGGGATCCCTCCAGGCTTCTCCCGCTTTGTTTTCCAGGCTACCCTCGAGGCTCAGCTCAATCTCACTTCCTTGTTAATGTCTCCCCTCTCACCATGTGCCAAGCGCTTCACAACCATCCCATTTGATCCCCACAACCTAGGGAGAAGGGGCTATTATCCCCATTTTACAGACGAGGAAACAGGTGATAGTCATCACCCAGTCAGATCTGAACTCGGGTCTTCACGCCTCCAGGCCCAGGGCCCGTCTTGCACCTGCTCTGTATCCATCCTTAGAATGAGGGAAGCCGGGACTGCTTTCGTCTCTGTGCCTGTTCCCAGGGCTTAGCACAGGCATTGATGACTGATGACTATTCACAGCCACAAGTGCTGGTCCTCAACAGAGAGGGTCGCAATGCTCCTGAATCCCCACTTCCACTCCCAGACTCTGTCACCATCATTTCCTCCTCTGATGTTCACACTATCCACATTTTCCACCAGATCCCAATGCGACGGCTATAGAGCATTGGGTCAGTCTCCCTCCTCTGCCAATGAGCTCAGCACTTGGCAAGGGGCTGAGACTGGTGGTGTGGGGAGCTTCAATGTCCCCTGGGGAGTGGGAGACTGACTAGCTCCTAGAGACCCTCCCAACACAGCTGCTGAAGACCCAGATCACCCATGTCCTTGGCGCTGTCAAACACTCCATCATCAGAAAAGGCTAGGGCTTGATCAGTGGAGATGCCGTGAAGAGGCATCACTGTCTGCTTTGCTGCTGGCCCCTAAGGACCAGGGGACCTTTGCCTTCCAAACCTGCTGTCTCCCGAACGGGAATGTGAGCAGGGGCTGTCCCACTTTCCCATTTACACATCCCCAGCTCTTTTGCAGAGGAAGAGCTTAGCAAACGTTTCACACGTTCTGATACTCTAGTGATGCTCCCGCAAAAGCCCAAGCCCCCAATTCCCCCCCAGTCTCTGAGGTCCCATGGCTGGCAGTTCCCATCAGCCGCCCACCGGAATGGCCATAACAGGTAGCTCCCCTGACACGGCTCAGCTTGACCATAACCTCCATCCAGGAACCTCTCCTTAAGCCTCCCCCTCCCAGACCTATTCTCTGCCCTCATCTCGACCCTGCCTTTTTCCAGGTCATTAGCCTGGATCACTTCACTTCTTTTCCCAACTCCACCCTAGCATCCGCTGGGTCTGCCCACACTCCTGTGCTCACCACCAGTCTCAGCCCCTTGCCAAGCTTCAGCCCGGGATTATTCCCATCACTCCCTTCTTGGAGAAGACATCAGCTTCCTTGGACTGAATCATCATCTCCCTGCAGATGACGCGCGTGACATATGCAGGCTCCCATCTCCCGACTTTCAGTCCCATGTCACCATCTGCCTATTAAACAACTCAATGTCCCAAACAGGACTCGGGATCTTCATTCAGTTGTGTCCGACTCTTTGCGACCCCACTGGGGGTTTTCTTGGCAAAGTTACGGAAGTGGTTTTGTGATTTCCTTCTCCAGCTCATTTCACAGATGAGGAAACTGAAGAAAACAGGGTGAAGTGACTTGCCCAAGGTCACACAGCTAGGAAGTGTCTGAGGCCAGATTTGGACTCCATCTATGCACTATGGAGCCCCCTAGTGGCCTCATCATCTTCCCTACTCCAAACTCTCCCTTTTCCAGATTTCCTCATTTCTGTCAAGGAGCCCTCTTCATTCCAGTCTCCCAAGTTTGTAGCCTCAGCATCACCCTTGACTGACTTCTCACTCTCCCACGTCCACTGATGTCTCACCAGTGGAAGAAAAATCTTGCCATTTCCACTTTCACACATGACCCCTTCTTGCTCCACATGCAGCAGCCACCCTTTATTCAGGAACTCCTCACCTTGCATACACCCAATTTCCCTGCCCTAGTCTCTCCCTGGGCTGCATCCTGCATCCGTGGGACAGCTCCTTGGGCTCCCTACTGCTTCCAGGATGTAATCTCCTCTCCTTGGCATTCAAAGCCCACCTCCAACCTAATTAAAGATCATTCCCCTTTCTGCATGCTGCCAAAGCACTGTCTCCTCGCTTCCCTAATTCCATCCCTCGACCAAGCTGTGAATGGTCTCCCTCTTCTGTCTCCTTCGAGACAAGGCTTGGTGACCAAGCCCTTCCCTCGGCCGACTCTCAGTGGCCTCTGCCCTGGCTACCCCATATGTATTTGTCCTGCAGACTTTCAGACGCACCTGTGCTGGGCGCATCCCTAGCAGCTACCACAGAGCAGTACCGATGTCTGTGGCTGGACTGCAGGGCACCTCCTGCCCGGGTGAAGGATGGGGGGTGGGGGTGGTGTGACACCACCACTGGGGCCAAGGTGATACTGTCCCTCCCAACATTTGCCTCCTTGTCCAGCCCCTTCTTTAAGAGGCGAGGACAGTGAGGCCTGAACTGGGGAGGGACGAGACTCCATGTTCTCAAATTCTAAACCATGTCTCCCCAATCAGCCCCCTTCTGGAGGGGGGGTGGGGCAAACCCTAGATTAGGCCTTTGTTACTCCCAAGCACTCCCTAATTGGCTCTGGCTCCAGAGAACCTGGACGAGAGCTCTACCCCTCCTCCAGCCTCAGTTTCCTCATCCAGATGGCCTTGGGGGTCCCCTCCGGCCCAGGTTGCTTTTGTCAATCCTTCCTTAGCTTCCAGAACTATCCTTCTAAAGCAGGGGAGGTCTTAGCCTCGTCCTCTCCAATCGGCTTCCTTCACTAGTCCCTTATTTTATTTTGGGTGACCACAAATATGCTGCTGGGAAAGGCCAAGGCTGGGCCACATCCCAGGGGCCTCCCCAAAGCCAGGCACAGCTTGGTCTTTCTCCACCTCTGCAGTGCCCCGCCTTCCTCACCCCTCACTTCCCTGCTCCCCTCCCCGTCATAACTGCTGTCCCTCCTACAGCCCAGCACAAGCTCCTTGGACCGTAAGCACCTAGAGGCTGCCAGGGGCACCACAGTGCCCAGAGGCAGGAAGACCTGGGTTCAAATCCTGCCTCAGACACTGACCAGCTCTGCTTGACTGTTCTTCACCTGTAAAATGGAGATGACAGCACCCACCTCCGAGGGTTGTGAGAAGCAAATGAAACAGTATCTGTAAAGTGGCTGGCACATAGTAGGTGCTTTGGAATAACCACAGTGGGACCTCCTCTGTGCCGGCATTCCAGGGACCGGCCCCACAACCCGACTGCCTGGGCGGGACGGAGGCCCCTCAGTGTCCTCTCCAGAAGCTGAAGGTCCCAGGACAGAAAATCCAGCGGGCTGCATCAGTCCACAGATTTATTTGGAAACCTTTTCCTCAGATATAAAGTAAGAATCACCAAGTCCTATCTGTACAGACCGAAGTGGGCAGGGGCCTGGAGATTCAGACTGTGCCCAGGGAGCAGCCCTGGACGCCTTGGCCACCTCAGGGCCTCTGAGCCACCTGCCATCTCCCCACCTCGAGGACAAGGCATCAGCGGTGCCCATGGCACAGGATCCTTACCACTGAAGCCATTGTCTGGGAGCACGGAGGGGGCACCAGTAGAAGCTGAGAGCCCCCAGGCCAGCAGGGCCCAGCACAGGAAGAAGCCCCCCAGGAAACCCCTTAGCCAGAAAGTCTGAGGCCTGAGCACTGGCCAGATGGGGAGTTTGGAAGAGAAGGTGGAAGCTCCTTCTGCCAAAGTCTCCAGCAGGGCCCCGCCCAGGAGCAGCCTGGTTCCAGAGCAGGGGCCCAGGCAGGCCGGGCTCAGGCCTGAGCCCCCTGCTTCTTCTTTTTCTTCCTCTCGGCCTTCACAGCCTCATCGTGGGCCTTCCTCTTCTGGGCCAGTTTGTTTGCCTGTGAGAGGGAGAGGAAGCACTTTAAACAAGGGAGAGCCAGGAGTCCAGAGACATCCCCCTCTCACAAACGGTCTTGGGCCAAGGGCATTCTGATAGCCCTAAATGAAGATTATTGGGGAAAATCAACATGCCACTTGCCCTGAAAAGGTTCATATATATATATATTGCAGGCTGTCTGGGAAGATAGAAAGTCAAGGCTAGGAGGGGCCTGAGAACAGGGGATGTCAGAGCTGGGAGGGCCTGAGAACAGGGGATGTCAGAGCTGGGAGGGGCCTGAGAACAGGGGATGTCAGAGCTGGGAGGGCCTGAGAACAGGGGATGTCAGAGCTGGGAGGAGCCTTAGAGATCACTTAGTTCAAAGCCCTTATTCTAGTCATTTGCACTCTACAAAGAGATTTTCCTTTGAAAAGCCACCAGCACCAAGAAGCCACCAACTGCCAAGGCCCCTGGGGCCAGCTCACCTCCCGCACTTTCCGCCTCTTGCCGAACATGATCTTGTCATACAGGTACTTCTCCCTCTTCCTCATGGTCATGATGGCCAGCCTCTTTGCCTCATTCTCCTCCTCCTGCGGCAGCTGACGCCTCTTGTCCAAGGTCCCCATGGTCACCTGTGGCTTCTGGGGACACCCGAGCACCTCAATGACCTCAGCCCAGCCCTGCAGGACCCATGAGGTGCTCTGGAGGACGGGGGAAGGGGGAGTGAGGCCCTACAGCCCGATGGGTTAAGTCCACCTTTGATCCTCACAATGATCCTGGTGGGGCAGGAGCCGCTCTCATGCCCAGTTTACAGCTGAAGAAACTAAGGGTCGCTGCTGACCAGCTGGTCATCACAGCAGTGGTTCCCACTTGTCCACCAGGGGAAGCCTGGACACCCTTGTATGGGTGGGTGTGGCCAGGATCCAGGGGGGCATTCTTGCCCCTACTCACTGTTCCCCTGATGCATGTAAAACCCCTTCACCAAATGATCCCAAGAGAGGGTCTCTTATGGCCATTTTAAAGCCAAGGATGAGGAGGCCTTTGCCCCAGGTTACCTGGGGAGTGAGAGGGAGGCCTGGCATCTAAGCCCAGGCCCCAACCCCAAGGCCAGCCCTCTTTCAGCTCTAACAGGCTGAGAAGACAGAGATGGGACACCCACCACCTGCTGGCTTCCTGGGGGCCCCAAATGCTGCCCCCAGGAGCAGGGACGGGCCAGAAGAAGGGGGGCCTGCAGGTGGGAGTCGGGTCTCCCCAGGGAAGTGGGCAGTGCCCGAGGCTCTGCCAAGATGGTCCAACCCCATCATGTCACCCCTGGGGGTCGTGAGTACACCTGCCCCACACCGTACTTCCTGAAGGACGGCTCCCTGGCAGTGGGTGGGGGAGTCAGAGGAAGCCTGCCCCAGGAGGGTGGGCCCCAGTACCTTTCCTTGAGTCCTCTGTTCTTCCATCACCTTCAGTCTGGCCTCGTCTTCCTCCTCTGAACCTTCCTCTTCCTCTTCCTCCTCCTCCTCCTGGCCATCACCTTCCTCCTCCTCTTCCTCACCCTCCTCCTCAGACTCATCCTCTGACTCGATCACATTCCCTACAGGACACACATCATACAGGTGGTGGCTGAGCGAGGCCTGGGGGCCAGGGAGCACCTCACAGCATACCTGACCCAGGCTCCCTGCTCCCCCCGCCCCAGGAGAGCCCCACTCCCTGCCCCCACCCTCCACCAGAAGACCCCAGGGTTTTCTCATTTCACCAGATCATCACCTGAGCCAAACCTTTCATTTCAAAGATAGGCAAACTGAGGCCCAGAGCTCGTGGCCCACCCGGCCTGGCCTGCTGAGCCCCAGCCTCTGCAGTGAGAATGCCGCCTCCCCTCCCCGGGTGCAGGGGCAGGGACGTGGCTTACCTGGGGTCTCCCCCCGCTGCAGGGCCAGCAGCTTGAGCTTCTCAGGAGGCACGTAGTCTCCTTCCTTCTCGGTCACAAAAGGTGAGAGGTGCGGGGGCAGGAGCACCCCAGGGAAGTAGTCCTCCACGGGCAGCCGGAGGCGGGCATTGACTGAGTCGAACACCCACTGGGGCTGGACGTAGCACCTGGAGGGGCAGGGTAGGTGAGGGCCCGAGGCCCAGTCCTGGCTAGGGGGACAGGGGGAGAGGCCAGGCCGGTGCCAGTGAGGGCTCACCTGCCAATGACAGGGGTGGGCTGCATGGGCCGGTCCACGATCTGATGGGTGATGGAAGGTTCCTTCTCGTCGTATGTGGCTCCGATGCACAGAGATCTGTCCCAAGACACTTCCCCACCAAAGCTCCTGTGCAAAGAGGGAGGCTGGGTGAGGCAGCTGCACAGGGAGGGGCTCTGACGGGGGGTGGAGGGAATGGGGATGCAGAGGAGAGCCACTGATCGGGGTGCTGGGTGGGGTCTGACAACCGGACCTCCAGACACACTCAGGCTGAATGTGCACTACTGACACATCTCCATTGTGCTCCTGCGTCTGGGCGACCCACCAACCAATGGGGCAGAGGCGGCCCCTGCCTGCTGCCCGCCAGCAGGAGCTTCACCTTCTGGTGCCGTACCCCTCACACCCCCACATCATGCACAATACACACATTCACACTCTGACACAGACAGACACACACACACACACAGATAACACCGACCTGATGATGAAGGCCAGGGCCTCGCGAGGGACCTCCCTGTTCAGAAAGAACTTCAGCCCCTCAAACAGCCTCTTGTGCTTCTCCAGGGCCTCATGCTCCCTCCTCAGGCCCTCCTCCTGCTCAGCGGTCTCCTGTGGGCACAGGATGAAAGAGGCCACTGGGGCCCAGTTGTCCCCAGGGTCTCGGGCCCAGGGATGAGCAACAAAGACGCCTCCCCTCTCCAGACCAGGGGCCCTGGCTTTTAGTGGGGCAACTGGGGCCACTTAACGGCTGTCATTGAGCCTCCGTTTCCTCGCCTCCCACCCTCCCTGAACCAGAGAGCCCAATCACCCCCTCAGCAGGGAACTCGTCTATCTCCGGCTCCTCCTCTGCGACGGGCACCATCACACGGGCCAGGCTCGCACTCAAGGCCGACAGTTTCTGGAGAAAAGTAACCGAAACAGCTGCATGAGACACGGCCCAAGGCCCAGAAGTCAGTAGGGGGGATGCGAGGCTGGTGAGCAGCCCACCTTCCCCCTCAGTGCCAGCAGGCCCCACCTCCCCATAGCTCGAGGCTCCTAGAGGCCAGAGCCTGAAGCCCAAGCTTCAGATACAGGAGAAAGGGCCTGTCCCTCTGGTTGCCACAGTGCCAGCCTCAAGGTCCCAGGAAGCCTGTGAGCACAGGGATAACTTGTGAGTAGGCGGGTTGGGGGCCCCAGGCACACTGGCCCCCACCCGGCCCCACACCTCACCTCCAGGGAGCTCTCTGAGTCCATGGCATAGGCCTCATCTGCCTGGTCTTTGTCATTGGGCCCCTCGAGCTAGAAGACAAGAGGCCAAGGGTAAGAAGAGGAAGAGGAAGCCTGTGCCCTTTGCACCAGGTGGCAGGAGAGCCCGGCCGGCCCCAGCAAGAGGCCCAGGCTGCACTCTGCCAAGGCCTCTCGGCTTCTGTGTCTGGGCCTGCGCAGGGAAGGCGCCTCACCCTGGGGGGATACTGGAGGTTGAGTGTCTGGTAGAGGCGGAAGTTGACGAAGCCCAGCAGAGTGGTGTAGAACTCGGTGAAGGTGGCCATGACTCGGTAGTCCACGTCAGTCGGATGCTGGGGAAGCCAAGAGTGAAGGAACATGAGTAGGCAGAGAGCCAGGAGCCCCAGGTCCCCCAGAGCTGGGCCCTGCGAGCTAGGCACAGGTGGCCATGTGGAAGCTCCCCTTGGGCCTCTTCCGGGACTGTGGTCCCAAGAGAAGGGACCCCCAACAAAAGCCAAAAGAAGCATGCCTGCCTCTTCCTCTGAGTCTCTGTCCCAGCCTTCAAAAGACAACATCATGGACAGGTTTCCAATGCTCTCTGCACTTAAAGGATGGAAACAAACAGTTCTCAGAAATGAAAACTATTAACCATGTGAAAAACTGCTCCAGCTGGCTACTGACAGGAGAGATGCAAGTGGTAACCACCCGAGGTTTCAGCTGACACCCACCCAGCAAAGCGGCAAAGATGACAAAAGATGGGAATGTTGGCGAGGTCATGGAAAGATAAGTCCACTCATGCATTGTTGGTGGAGCTGCGAAGTAGTGCAGTGTGGAAAGCCATCTGGAATCATGCGATGATGGTGACCAAAAGGTCCAAGCCCTGTGATCTAGAGATCTCACTCCTAGACAAATATCCCAGGGACAGTCCCACATGCACCACTGTTTTCATGACGGAACTTTTCGTGATAGCAAAGAACTAGAAACAAGGTAAATGTCTCGTTGATAGCGCAATGATTAAGCCGTGACAAGAAAAACACAGAGAATGTGTGTAAACTGAGGCAGTGAGGACAGGGCGCCAGAAAACAGCAAGCCGGGGACAAGAGCCCGTGAGAAGGGGAAGTGAGCCGACCTTGTGTGGTTCTAGAGAAGACATGAGCAAATGGGCCTCCTGCTCCCCTCTGAACACTGACACCCGGCCAGACAAGGTCAGCCGGTCAGTTCTGCTGAACTGCTGCTTCCTTCTGTCTTTTTAAGCCCGACTCTAGGAGCCACACGCTGGGGAGGGGCAGGACACCTTCCCAAACAAACGTGACACAGGAAGAGTAAAAGATGTCCCAGCTGTGCCCTGGGGCAAACAGGTTCTAAGTGGGTGCAGCCCAGGGCACCCTGACTCAGGGGCAGAGGGGATGAGGCCAAGGTCCCGACAGCCTGGGCCTCTGGGCTCCAGGCGGGGCAGCCCCATCCTTCCATAACCAGGAAGATCAGGGCCAGGAAATAAGCTCCAGCCAACCGAGGGAAGAGGCTGGGAAGAATGGGCTGCCCCCTCAGTCAAACGTTCCAGTGGCCTTTATCTAAGCCTGCTATAGCCCTGAGGAACAGCCCCTGCCACCAACCCAACCAGGAGAAGGATCGGGGGCCACGAGGGTCCCACAGGCCTGGGGCTCCAGCCCAGGCCGGCCACTCACTACAAATCCAGGGCAGGGGGAGGTGGCGGGACGACCCAGACCCTCTGCCCAGAACATTCTCCTTCCTCACCCCCACCTCCGGGCTTCCTGAGACGCCTCAAATCCGCTTTCTGCAAGAGGCCTTGCCAGGACCCCACTGCTAGCACCTCCCCTCCGAGATTGCGCCCCATCTACTCCACACACACAGAGTTCACTTTGCAGACCAGGAAACTGGTGGCTGCCAGTGAGTGAGCCTGCAGTGGCTGGGCCGGTGCTCCTTCCCCCTCCCTGGGCAGGGGCAGTCATCTCCTCTGCCCTTCCAGGACTACCAGGGCTTCTGATCAAGGGAAATATAAATTTCCTGTAAAATTCCTGTAAATGTCAAGTGCCGTACCATCACCAGCGTTACTAGAGAAGAGAGGCACCCTTCTAGGCATGGAAAGGAAATTACCTGTGCAAAGTCCCTGCCCTTTCTGAGCCAGGGAGAAGGGACAGAATGAACTCATCTGTGAAATGGGGCATTATCATCATCAAAGGGTGAGAGAAAGGAGTCCCTGGAGACCATGGGCCTCAGAAGGCCAGCAGGGCCAAGGCTGGGGCCAGACCATGATGGACGGCTGCCACCAAGAATCCCTCTCCTTAGCTCACAGCCCGCCCCCACAAGCCCCCAGCAGAGCCATGAGGGCCACAGACAGGTCAGCAGGCAGCACCAATGAGAGCATACAGCCAAGAAGGTAAGAGGAAGAGAGTCCCTGCTCATGGTACTGGAAAAGGCAGGGGGTCATGCAAGAAGAACAAGGGAGGACACGGGGTCCCCACACTGTCAGCAGGCCCAGCTCAGGGGCCAGGCCCAGGATGAGAAAGGCCTGATCCCAGTACACTGAGAGATCACCGATCCCGACGTGGGGACGAGTGAGCTACAATGGGTGCCAATGAGAGCGTCTGGGACAGAGACATCTTTAAAACAGGACCGCCACAAACCACAAATCCCCCGTGGTCTGGCTGAGGGCAGCCTGCCCACCGAGAGTCTGAGACAAGAGAAGGGGGGCAGGGAGAGCTCCGGGGGGCCCAAGGCAGAGAGCAGAAGGACAGAGTGCCGAGGCACCTGACCACTCCCCCTGGCCCACCCCCGCAGCTCTATCCTCTCCTGCCCCTTTCACTGGCTCCCTACTTCTCTGCCCTGGAGAAACTGCTTCTGGAGCAGGGGGTGGAAGGAAGAGGAGGAGGATGAAGCCAGCCCTGGCCAAGCCTGTCCAGCTGTCAGGAAATGAAGCCTGGGGCCCCTCCCCCTCCTCCCAGCCCATCCAGAACCTGCAGGCTGAGGCAACCTGGGAGACATGAAAGAGTGAGAGAGAAGGCCCCCACAGGGCCCCCTCCCAAAGGGCCCTTCTTTCTGGGGGCCGGCGGCCTCTGCCACTGCCAGCTCACCTCAGTGTCTGTGAACAGATCCTGGCTAAGGTCCTGAACCTGAGGCTGCCGTGAGATGGGGGGGAGCCCACGGCACCAGACGAGGCCCCCGAGGCTCGGGTCCTTCCCTCACACTGCCCCCCAAAGGGAGGAGTCAGGAAGATGGTCAGGGACAGACAGCAAACAATGACCCCCAACAGCAGAAAGAGAACTTGAACCCAGGCCTTCAGATGCTACAGCCTGTGACTAGCAGGAGGGAACTGACTCACGTTGTGGGAAAAGGCATAGGGGGTGATCCACACGATGGGCTGGCCCAGCACCTCGGCCTGGTAGTAAATCCCTTTGATAGACAGGAAGACCTGGGGGGAAGAAGCTCGTAAGGAGATGTGTGCAGGGCTGGGGGAATGAGGTAGCAGAGAGCACAGGGCTGAGTGGGGGAGGGGGCAGGGCTGGGGGGAGCAGGAGGGGGAGCAGAATCTCGGGGGTTGCGGGGCTCACCTTGCGCAGAGCCCGGGAGGCGATGATGTAGTTGAGGAACTCTACGGTGAGCCTCCGGCACAGCTGGATGGTCTGAACGTGGCACTTGCCAGTTCGGGGGAAAGTAGAGAACAGAAAACACATGGACAGGGCATCGTCCAGGTCTCGCAGGGCGTCAATGAAGGTGGGGTACCTGGGAGCGACCAGGGCAGGGAGGCAGGAGGGGAGGGGTGAGCAGAGAGCAGAGGAGCCTGAGCCCTCTGCCCTCACCCCAGCTCTCATTCTTGCCAGGCCAGGCCAGGCCAGGCTGTCTCTTGGCCCACGGCCCCTGGCCTCCAGCCCCCAGCCCTCACCTCCGGCCCCCCGGCCTGGCTCTGCTTCCTTGCCCCCAGCTGGAGCCACAAGGAGGGGCTCAGGGCAGGGCCTAAGACCTTTGTTTTCTGGAAGAGCCAGGACAGGAAGGGAGGCCAGGAGGCTGAACCCCTTTACTCCTCCTCCTCCCCATGGCCTAGGTCATCCAGGGGCTCTAACCAACTGTTTCCCAGACCAAAACACCAGGCTGCAAGGGGGCACCATCATGGCCACCCACAAGTCAGGAAGACCCAGAATCCTGAGTCCAAGTGTGGCCTCAGACACTTCCTGGTTGTGTGACCCTGGGCAAGTCATTTCCCCGTTTGCCTCAGTTTCTTATTTGGGATGGAGAAGGAAATGACCAGCCCCTCCAGTGTCTTTGCCAAGAAAAGCCCGAATGGGGTCAGAGCGTCAGACTTGACTGAACAACAACAAACGCCTGCCAGCACGAGGCAGGAGGCCTCCTGGCTCCCAAGGGAGCAGGATGGAGCTTAATCTTTTGGGGGAGGAGGAGGAGACCCTCCCAGTCACCCCAGAGCTGCAGGATCCCAAAGAAGGGATGTCTCTACAGGGTGAGACTCGGCTGGATGTGAGTTCACAGAGAAGGTTTTACAAGGAGCCCAGAGTCCAGGTCTGGGAGTCGGGACAGGAAGAGCTGAGACAGCAGGGCTTGGGGAGAACAGGGGGAGGCAGAGGCCAAAGAGACCAACTGAGGCACGAGCAGGCAAGTCCAGCCCATCCTCCTGCCTCTCCTGAGCCTCAGTTTCCCCACCTGCAGAACTCTCCCTTGCACTCGCTCCTTCCTTTCATGGCTGCCTCCATGAGGGTGCTCCTGCTGGGCTGGGCCGCCCCAGGGGTGGGCTCACCTCTCCTTGATGATGTGGTCAAGCTTGTAGATGGGCTTGTTGTCCTTCAGTCGCTCCACCGTGCTCCACTCACTCTTCCCATAGGCTTTCCGGAGCTTCCTGACAAACACCTGCGAGGACACAGACCCAGGGACACCTTTTAAAGAGCTTCACTTACCCACTGAACACAAACCAGAAAGAGTCACTTCCACAGAGCCCAGCACTAAGGAGGCGCTCCATCCCGATTCCCCCTGGAGGGTGGCCTGCCGCCTGCTGCCTGCCCCCTGAGCCCTGCCCCGCTCTGGCCCAGGATTCCCTGAACCACATCCTCCCTCGTCTCTGAGGACATCCCCAAGCCACAATCTTCTCAGTCATTTCCCCAATGGACAGCCACCCCCTAGGCCCCAATTCTCTGCCTTGCAGGAGACACTGCTCAGGCTGCCCTAAGCTCTCTACCCCCCTCCCCCAAGGGCTACATCCATGTGAGCTCTGGGGAAGGGGGGCTGCAAGAAGCTTCCAGAGTTCTGGTGGATGGGAGGAGGGTCAGGCCTGACAGGGCCACTTTTTACTGAGACTTCAGGAGCAGGGAGGCCAGGCCAGGGGCACAGCATCAGTAGGGGCTGAGGAGACCTGATTTTGCAGCCCCCATTTCATAGATGAGAAAGAATGAGGTCCAAAGGCCTCCACAGGACCCTCAGGAGCATTAGCTTCTCTGGTAGCCCTGATGTGTGGCTCTGCTGAGGCTTCCCCCACTACCAGAAAAGCAGAAGCTTCCACAGGTCCCCCCAGGGCTCCGCACCAATGGCCTTAAATACTGGCTGACCGACTGCCCCAGGAGAGGCAAACAGCAGAAAACCTCCACCCAGGGAGAAGCCTTGGTCTGCCTCAGTCTCCCTCCCCCTCAGCCTGCTCAGGTCCCTGCTGAGCACGGTCGTCCAGAGGACAAGGAGTACATGGGAAGGGAGGGAAAAACCACTGGGAGAGAAGCTTGTTTTATCTCAGACCCCAGGGGAAAACATGCCCTCCCAAATTATTCTAGGCCTTTATACTCCAAATGTAGCCATTGCACAAGCAAATCAAGTCACATATAACATACTACTATGGTCCTAAACAGGGGGCCCAAGGGCTCAGGGGTCATTCAAGTTCCTCAGAACGCATAAGAGGGGATGTCAGGGTTGGGAGGAGTCTGAAAACAGGGGACGCCAGAGCTGGGAGGGACTTTAGAACAGGGGATGTCAGGGCTGGGAGGGGCCTGAGAACAGGGGATGTCAGGGCTGGGAGGGGCCTGAGAACAGGGGATGCCAGAGCTGGGAAGGGCCTGAGAACAGGGGATGTCAGGGCTGGGAGGAGCCTGAGAACAGGAAATGTCAAAGACCCCAGATTAAGAAGGACTGATCTGGTCCAACTCCTTCCCTTTACAGATGGGGTGGGGCAGGGAGAGAATCACTTGCTTGAGGTTATACAGAAGCAAAGGCAGGACTTGTATCTTCCCCATTTTTCTCATCTCTCCCATTCCTTCTTCTCTTCTTTCTCTACCAGAAAAATCTTCCTAATGCTAAACCCTCATCTTACAAACCCCTCCAGGAATCCCTGCAAGGAAAAGGCCAGAGCAGGAAAAGCCTGCATTTTACAGAGAGGACACTGAGGCTCCACGGATCTAAGTAATTTGTCCAAGAGCAGAGTTAGTCTCCCCCCCCCTCCCCCGCCCCAGCAGGATTCACACCCAGGCTCTCCCACCCTGGAGAATCCCTGGCTGTTGGGTTCTCTGTCTCCCTGCTCACTGAGCCCTATCTGCCCCACTAGACTGAGGGCCCTGAGGAAGGGCCTGGAGGGACCATCCTTAAGTGAAACCAAGAAGCCTTTGGTGAGGGTCAGGCCCTAGGCTAAACCCTGGGTACAAAGAGAGAGAAGGGACAGGTCCTGTGTCCAGTTCAACAGGGGAGAGAGCCTCCCCCAGCCAACTGTGATCCAGACATTAGTGCATATGGCCGGCGTTAAGGAACGTCTCCTGCCTCCAATGTGAATCCTGACCTTGTAGTCCCGGAACTTGTTGACGATGGGCTCGTGGAGAAGAAACTTGATGTCCTTGAGCAGGTAAAAGGTCCTGGCAGCCGTGGAACCCTTGTTAACCTTCTTCTTGTGTTTGGGCTCATGGGGGTAAATGCCCTTCAGGATACACAGACGTCTGGAACAGATGCAAACCCACCCAGAGCGATCAGTGCCTGGATCCTCGTAGGGCTAAGGGGCCCAGCTCAGACCCGCTGCCCCTACTGCTGCCAGGACCACAGGCTAGCAGGATGAATCCTGGGTCAGATCCCAGCTCTCCCACCCATGAGCCACATAACTTCTAGTCTAGGAGGGGGGAATGAGCCAGACAGCAGGGCAGACAGGCGAGGTAGCCTGGGGGCCAAGAAGGCCTGGGTTCAAGTGGCACCTCTGAACCAGACAAGGTGTGAGACCCTGGGCACTCTTCCACACCCAGTACACAGAAGGCCCAGACCCACTGCAGTGGGGGAAGGGCAAAGAGGGCCCCTCCCATTCCCCACACCCTACAGGGAGGCCCAGAAGATCAAATGGGGGCAGTCAGTCAAAGGGCTCTGGTACCTGTGAAACACCACAAAGATTAGAACCACCATTACCAATAACTCACTGGGGTTATGGAAAAAACAAAGTTTAGAGCTAGCAGGGGCCCGAGAGGAGCAGGGTGATGGGTGCAGAGACCCAGAGGCTTGGAGCCTGGGGACCTGGGTTCGAATCCAGGCTGACACAATAACAGCAGCTCATGTTTTAGGAGGATTCTGTGGCTCACAAACCTCTTCACAAACACTATCTATCTCACCTGATCCTCCTCTAAGAGGGAGGCGCTGCGGCTGACCCACCCAGCTGCCACCTCTTCCCTCTGTGCCTCAGTCCCCCCTCATCACACAAACCAGAAAGCTGAGGGCTGGGGCCCTGGCCTTCCTGCCGCCCCCACGGACTCCTGGGAGACAAGGACCAGAGGCCAGCTTAATGCTCATCAGCAGCTGAGAAAGGAGGGGAGACCTACAACGGTGCCTCTGGCTCATGCCTACACAGACACCCCCCAACAGCCGGTGCTGGCCCTCACCTGAAGTCAGCCAGGCTCAGCTGCAGCTTCTTCCTGGCTTTGTTTCTGGTGATGTAGTTGGTAGCAGACCCCCTCTCATACTTTTTGGGGGAGGGAGGAAGAAAAAGAACAATTTTTTTTGTTAGTAACAATGTCTTTCAAAAAGCTATCTTTGGGCATAGCAGGCAGCCCCTGACCACCCAGATGTGCGAGTCCATCACAGCCAGCGGGCCTCCCAGGCCAAGCAGGGTGAGAACAAGGAGAGAGAAGAGGGGAGGGGGGAGGGGAGGGGAGGGGGGGGAGGGGAGGGGAGGGGGAGGTGGGAAGGAAAGGGGAGGACAGGGGAGGGGAGGGAAGGGAGAAGAAAGGGGAAGGCAGAGAGAAAGAAGCCTCAGCGTAAAGACACCCAGAAAGGGAGAAGCCGAGCCCAGACCGCTGCTGGGCCCGTCCCCACTCTGGGTGTGAGTTTCCTCTGTGAAACAGGGGGCTGGACAAGATGACCTCGGAGGTGCCATCCTCTGACCCTCCCTTCCGGCTCCTAGAGCCCTGCAGCCAGCCTGCGAGGGCCGAGTCCGGGCTGCAGAGCTGGAACTCAGCTGGGCTTGTACAGCCTCAGCCCGTGAAAGGACAGGATGGAGAACGTGGGGCTGGAGGGTGCGCGGAGGCCTCCAAGGCCAAACCTTCACTTTACAGTGACTTGCCCAAGGTCACAACGTCAGCATCCGAGGCAGCATTTGAACCCAGCTCCTCCGAGCCTAGTGCTCTGTGCATTAAGGTAGCATGCCCTCAAGGAAGTGAAACGGGCAGGAAGCCCTAAGACATCGCAAAGGCCGAAGATCTCATGGGGAAAAACGGGGAAACTGAGGCGCACAAATGCTAAGGAACCCGGCCTAAGCGGCTAAAGTCACAGACAGCGAGCGGGGCCGTTGTCTGAAGTCCAGCACTCTGGGAGCGTCGGGACCCCCCCCCCCCCCCACCAGAGCCCTTCCGCCGTCGCCTTCCCGCCCCCCCCCGCGGGGCACCCATCCGCCAAGCCCCGCTCTGCCTGCCCCCTCCCCCCTGCCACCTCCCCGCCTCCTCCTGCTCCTCCGTACCTTCTTCTTCTCCAAGCCCCCCATGGCGGCCCCCTCTCACGGCCCTGATCCCTGCAAACACCGTAACCGGGGCAGCTGCAGCCACTTCCGGTCCACGCGGCCCCGCAGGCCCACGTGCTTCCGGGCGCTGAAGGACCCCGCCCCGCCCCCTGCCCCTGTCGGTCCGCGCCTGCTCGGAGCTACCCAGGGCTCGGACCGACGGTCCTTTACCCTCCGGGAGCCAGAGGGCTGCCGGGTAATGAGCGCTTCCGGTGCCCGGTCCCGTCCCCGGGAATCAGAAGCGGCTTCTCAGGCAGCACACAGCAGCTACCCTGAAGGCAGGAGGGTGGCGCGGGGCATGCTGGGATGCAAGGGGGCGGAAGTAGCGGCGGCAGTGAGAGTTGCCGGGCCGGAAATGGCGATGTGCGTGGCATGGTGCATGCTGGGACGCAAGGGGGCGGAAGTAGCGGCGGCAGGTTGTGCGCGGGGGATCATGGGATGCAGCGTGGCGTCGGCCCGGGAACGCAGCTGCGCCCCCCGAGGCCGCGGAGGTGTGATGGCAGGGCCTAGTCCGGTCTTTGGATTGTGACGGACCACCATCTGCCACCGTTTACAGCGGGAGCCGGGTTCAAGTCCTGCCTCGGACATCGGGCGCTTCCCAGACCGCGCTGAGCCCGGTGTCTCATGGACGCCCCGTCCCCACTCCCTTCTCAAACCGTGCCCTCGAGTGCACAACATCACTAAAATACGTACCAGGCGCCGTGCAGATACCACCCTTACAACATCCCCGGGAGGCAGGGCCTGTTGTGATCCCCACTTTCCAGATGAGGAAACAGAGGCAGGCAAGGGACTCGCCCAGGGTCACCTCGCCAGGCTGGATTTGAACTCCAGGCCTTCCTGAATCCAGACTCAGCCTCTGCGCACTGGGGCGCCCCCCTGGCCGCTCTGACTGTAGAGGGATAAGGGAAGGAGGCCGCCTGCGTTGTCCGAGGTCGCGTCCTCTCTGGATGAAGTCTCAGGGCCGGTCCTCCCTGGAGGAGGGGATGCGGGTACCATGGCCAGCGGGCGGATCCGTTTTGTAGCCTCAGTTTCCCCCAGCTGCTAAATGAAAGCAGAGGCTTGGGTGACAATCTTAGGATTTTCGTTAGAACTCAAAACCCGAATCCAAAAGACCTGAGTCCCAGCCCCATCTCTGACCGTCTCTATAAATCACTTCCCTCCTCTGTAAAATGGGCACAACAAGGAATATTCATCCTGGAAGTTCTGATGGGAAGAAAGTGACTTGGGGGCAGCTAGACGGGGGAGACTTGGAATCGGGAAGACCTGAGGGTGAATCCTGCCTTAGACACAACTGTGGCCCAAGGCAAGTCACTCAAGACTTTAAAAACAAAATTGGATTTTATAATTAATCATGGAGATAATAGGGAGTTTATTGAAAAGGGGGTGACCGTGGTCAGACTTGTGCTTCAGGAAGATCACTTTGGCAGCTGAGTAAAGAATGGATCAGAGCAGGGAGAGACTTGAGGCAGGCAGCCCCCCACCCCCACCAGCTTATTGCAGTAGTCCCTGTGGGAGATGCTAAGGGTCAGTCCTGGGGCAAGGGCAGTGTCAGAAGAGGAAAGGGGGCATATAAGTGAGGGTGGACAGCCTTGACTGTCTTGGATGGGGTGATGAAGGTGAGGAGTCCTGACTGAGTGATCTGTCCATGGTAGTGCAATATTAAGGAAGGTCAGGGGGGAAAGGGGAAGGATTTGGGGTCCCATATCTGCCCACAGCATGTGCTCCCCAGGATTATTCTGAGGACAAATGAGATAGCTTATGGAAAGCACTTTCCAAGCCTGAAGGCACTGTATAAAATTAAACTAGCTATTTTAAAACTGATTTGTAAACTTTAAAGAATTCACAAAACAGGGGTTAGTGTTAAACACCTACTGTCTGCAAAACCAAAATGCTCATGGAATTTTTTTAAGTCTTGCTGAAGCCTGTTGTTTGTGCTTTATGGTTATTTCTGGAACCTCACTGTCTCCGAAGATTTCATGACCAAACAAAAGGTAAAGCGGGTCGAAGAAGATAAAACTGACAACTTTGATTGCATGAAATTGAAAAAGTTTTGCACAAACAAAACCAATGCAGCTTAAATTAGAAGGGAAACTGTTAACTGGAGAAAAAAATCTTTGCCACGAGTTTCTCTGATAAAAGTCTCATTTCCAAGATAAGGAAGGAATTGATTCAAATTTAATAAGAACAAGAGAGCCATTCCCCAACCTGTAAATGGTCAAAGAGTATGATAGGCAGTTCTTAAAAGATGACATCCAAACTATTATCAGCCATATGGAAGAAATGTTCCTTCCTCATAAGATAAAGTGAATCATTTTTATTACATAAAATTGAAAAGGTTTTGCACAAACAAAATCAATACAGCTTAAATTCAAAAGGAAGCTGTTAACTGGGGAAAAAAATCTTTACAGAAAATTTTTCTGATTAAAGTCTCATTTCCAAGAGATAGAAGGAATTGAGCACATGAGGGGGCTTACTAAGCCCTCCTAAATTAACTGATTCCCTGTTTTCAAAGCACATTACTCTCAAATGCCATGTAGGTAGATTGTATAAGGAATAATCTCTAGCAGGTACCAATCTCTATATAGATGAGCCTTGAGCCAAGTACTTCACAAACATTATCTCGTTTGAACTTTAGAAGCTTGTTTTTATCTCTGTTTTACAGATGAAGAAACAGGCTCAGAGAGAAGTGAATTGTCTATGGTCACAAAGCTAGTGAGAGTCAGAGAGGATTTGATTTCCTGTATTCAAGCTCCAGCATTCTCTCCATTACATCATGTTTCTCCATGATAGTATTCTTTAAGAAGTGTTATCCCCATTTCTCAGATGAGGCAGTGACTTCTCCAAGGTCACATGACTAATAAAAAAGGGAGTCTAGACTACTTGGGGTGATCTCTCTCCCCAGATGTACCTTATGCTGCCTCTCTGTTCTTGTCCCAAAGGGGTCTCTCAGTCTTGTTGAAGAGATGAGATGGAGATACCCCAAAAGGTTCTGTGTCCCTGTAAGGCAGAGTGCAGAAGATGCTGTCCTGGGTGGGCAAATCCCTTGAAATGCAGGGGTTGAAAGGAGGGACATCAGCATGCGCTGGTCCTGTATCAGAGGTGAGGTGGGATTGGGGTGTTTTCTAAGGGCCAGGTGGGGCTCAGGGAGTGGTGGAAGGGAAAATACTGACCTTTATAATGGGAATGAACAAAGCTACTTGAGAAGTAGTGAGGAGGTGAGTCTGGCTGCAGAGAAGGATTTCTAAGAAAGTGGGGAGAAATCAGGATCTTGAATGCCTGGATGAGTCTGGTCTTGACTTTACCACCCTCGAGCTGTGTAAGCTCATTTCTCTGCTATGAACTTCAGTTATTTTCTCTAAAATGGAAGAGCATCTCACCCAATGCCCTCCCTCACTCTCCTTGGCTCAGTCTCTAAGGAAAAGGTGGACCTTCTCACCAGGGCCAAGCCCTCTGCTTTTGCCCTTGATCCCCTCCCTCCCAACTCTTCATCCTCTTCTTCTTAGTAACCTGCAACCTCTCTAGGTCCACTGGCTCCTTCCCTACTGCCAGCACTTACCCCAGTGTTTTCACATTGATTATTGCATTGGTATGGGGAACTTCCAGATCATGAAATCTGCTAGTGAAGGTTGGAACCTTCTCTGTAACCTAAAGCCTTAGTGGTCTGGAGCACTTCACTGGTATACGTCAGGTATGACTTGAATTCATATCTTTCTGGCACCAAGGCCACTATGCCACATTTCCTCTTTTCAGGGCACATAGTGGGTACATAAATCCTTTCTGATTGATTGCCTACACATCTGCCCATATCTCCCCCACTGTAAGATAATCTTCAGTGGACCCTGCCATCCCCTCAAGCTATCTTTCTAGATTTCTCCTCCCTTTCCCTGCCTAATTCCTAGAAAAAGCTACCTACACTCATTGCCTCTGTTTATTCACCTTCCACTCACTTCTCAGTCCCTTGTAGTATGACTTCTCATCCCACCACTCAGTAGAAACTGATCTCTAGGGTCATTAGTGACCTCCTGATTGATATAAAGGAGGAGGGGAAGGAATTGATCAGGGTGTCCCAATGAATTTACCTCATCCCAATTGAGGTAATCACAGAAAGTAAAAGTCCGGTAACAGCTACAGTAGGGTGCTAAGATCTTAAATAAAGTGCAAAGAAATTAATCTAGTTCCATGGAATTAAACAGTTTATAAGGGGAATGTTGTGTAACTATTCTTCTTACAATGCCATCTCAGAAAATGTCTGCTTTGAGCTAATCATGTCTCCTGGCTGACAGTTAAATGAAAGTGCACCAGTGGGGGCTCAGGAGTCAAGTCAACAGGCAGGCATTATTAAGCAAATATTATGTGCCAGGCACTGCACTGAGACTCAAGATATGCATATAGGCATATTCTAATGGAGAAAGACATGTAAATGAGAGCTGAAAACATGAGGGGAGGGAAATGCTTAAGAGCATGTGGAAAAGTCCAGAGTCAGAAGGACAGCCAAGCGAGGAATGACAGATAACTGACCCTGGGCCCTTTTCAGGGGGGAGGAACATCCCAGGATAAGAAGACCACAGGGGATGAGGGCACTTCAGGGTGAGAGAGTCTGAAGAAGCAGAAGCAGATCTGGGAGAGAAATGTGACTCGAGTTTTAGGAGGACAGACCTGCAGAGGGCCTTGATCCCAAGTAGCCGCCATCTTGGGGACACAACTTACAAATACACTGGGGGAGTGGGGGCAAATGACTTAGCCACATCATCATTGTCAGTGCCCCTCTCTGTCTTTCCAATTGCCTCTATAAGTCAGACAACAAGCATTCATTAGACTCTCACTAGGGGTGTCTTCAAAGGTTGGGTATATATTGAAAGGCAAAAAGAATCCCTGCCTTTGGGAAACTTCCAGTCTAATGGGGGAGACAACATGAAAATAACTGGGTAGATACAAGGCATCCATTGTAGACAAAGGTGACCTGAGAGAGAAGGCATTAGAGGCGGAGAGACCAGAGAGTGCCTCTGGCAGAGGGGTGTGAGAAGGGACAGCGTTGAGGATGTGGGGCTGGACAGTTATTGTCCTTCTTGCTTGCAGAGGACCAGAATGACATCAGCGTGCCAGGGTCAAGGTCCAGTGTGTCCAGCTGTGGCTGAGCAGACCACCTGGAGCTCAGGAGGCTCTCCCACAGGTCGGGCACACAGAGTCCACGTGAACATTGAGGGTGCAGATGTCTCTAAATTTGTGCATTTCAGGTTTCTTTTGAGCTACTGCAATTCTGCTTTCCTCACAGAGCACAGTACCTTCTCTGATGAGGGCACAGCAGCCTGGGCGGTCCTGTGCCAGTCTCCCATGTCACACTATCAATGCCAAAGTTCTTCTGAGAGACCCTGAGAGGGTCCCTGTATCGCTTCTTCTGACCACCAGGTGAGCACTTGCCCTGTGGGAGTTCTCCATAAAAGAGTCTTTTAGGCAAACGCACCATTGGCATTCAAACAGCGTGGCCACTCCATGGGAGTTGTGCTCTCTGAAGCAGAGCACGAATGCTTGGCAGTGAGGACCTCAGTGTCTGGTGCCTCATCCTGCCCGGTGATCCTCAGGATCCTCCTAAGACAATTCACATGGAAGCAATTCAGGTTCCTGGCCTGGCACCGGCAGACTGTCCAGGTTTCACAGGCACACACAGTGAGGTCAGCACCATGGCTTCATAGACCTTCAGTTTGGTCTGATGCCTCCTCTCCTGCACTTTCCTTGGGAGCCTCTCAAACACTGAGCTGGCTCTGGCAATGGGTGCGTCAATCTCGTCATCTATGCAGACATCCCTGGAAAGGGAAGTGCACTTATCCACAGCATTCAATATTTCTTTAGTTGCTGTAACTGATGGTTCCACATATGGATGGTGTTAATTGTTAAGCCAAAATTAGCATAAGTAGCAGAGAATTGATCCATACTTTGTTGCCTCTCAGCTTCAGAGGCTATATTAAGTATACAATCATCTGCAAGCAAAAAGTCATGTACCAGCTTTCCCTCTACTTTAGTCTTAGCTTGTAGCCTTTTCAAGGTGTGATAGCTGACTTTAATACCATTTCTGCCCTCATTGAAGATGTCCCACAACATCACAAGCCTTGTTTCACTCCATTGGTGACTGGGAGAACATGAGAGCATTGTCCATTATCTAGAACCTGGGCAAGCACGCCATTGTGGAATTGACGTACGATGCTAAAGAACTTCTCCAGGCAACCAAATTTTGCCATGATCTTCCACAAGCCCTCATGGCTGACAATGTCAAAGGCCTTGGTCAGATCTACAAATGTTGTTACAGACCTGTTCTGCTCCTGGCATTTCTCCTGGAGCTGTCTGGCATCAGACACCATATCAGCTGTTCCTTGGCCCTTTCTGAAGCCACACTGGCTGTGGGGTAGGTGACCATCTTCCAGGTGAAGGATCAGCCTATTGAGGAGGACTCTGGCAAGAATCTTGCCAGCAAAGACTAAGAGAAAGACCCTCCCTCCCCATGATTGTCACAGGACAGTTTATTTCCTTTACCTTTATAGAGATGGACAGTGGAAGCTAACTTACTCTGGCCATACAACCTAGAAAATTTCAGCTATTATATGAGCAATGACCCCCCCCCCCACCAGCACCTTGTAAATCTCAGCTGGAGTAGAATCAGCGTTAGGTGCTTTGCCACACAAGAGGGACCTAATGGCATTCAAAACCTCTTCTTCAACTAGAACTAAAGCTAAGGAGGAATTGACTTCAACCTCAGGCAAACAGCCAAGGGCTTCAGCAGTGATTGGTGAGGACCTGTTGAGAACACTATGGAAGACTTCAGCCCATCTCTCCAGGATCACGTCCTTATCACTAACTGATGCGGCTCCATCAGCAGAGTAGTCGAGATGCCCCAAAGATCTTTTGCCCACAAAGAGTTGGGGCATCATGGATTGTTACTGTCAACAAAAACCAGAATTTCTTCTGCCTTCTCACGGAGCCAAGAATCCAACATCTCTCTCAGTTTCACTTACACTTTATTATTGAAGGAATTAAGCACTACCTTCTTAGAGATGGACTAACTAGCCTGCTGGTAAACCCTTGTTTTTTAGTCAGCAGCTGCTGAATTTCCTCATCCTTTTCTTCAAACCAATCTTGATGTTTGTGTGTGTTCTGGCCCAGACGAATAAATGCAGTGCTGTCCACCAGACCTCCATGTACATGGCAAAGACAAGAAAGCCAGTGTAGACAGATCAGCTACAAAGGCAGGAAGAGGCCAGACTGTGGAGAGCTTTAAATGCCAAACAAAAGACTTTATGTTTGATCCTGCAAGTAATAAGGAGCCACTGGAATTTTTTGAGTAAAGGAGTGATGTGGTGGGACCTGTGCTTTATAAACTCCACCTTGAGTGGGGAGAGACCTGAGACAGAGAGAAGGGATTTTGCAGTAGAAATGATGAGGGATTAGATTAGATGGGCTCAAGGAGAATTTCTGTGCAGATTATTCAGAATTCTACAAGTTCAGGGAGGTGACGCCTGGAGGCAGGAAGATCTGAGTTCAGGACCAGCCTCCAACACTTCCTCGACCCTGGGAGAGTCACTTAACCTCTGTTGACGACAGTTTCCTTAACTGAAAAATGGGGATAGTAACAGCACCTAGTGAGGGTCAAATGAATGAGTGTTTGTAAAATGCTTAGCCCAGTGTCTGGCACACAGTAGGTGTCTGAGAAGTGTTTGCTTGCTTTCTTCCTGGACTCTGCTTCTGAGCTCTCTCTGGCACCAAGTCCCCGAGAGGCATCTCCAACTCGCCATGGAGAAATCAGAAATCGTCATCTTCTCTCTGAAAACCCACTGGTCTTCCTGCCTTTCCTGTTTCTGTTGGGATGCTGCCATCCCTTCAGGGCCTCAGCTCCTCATGCTCACTCACCCCCCACCCTGCACTATTCTGCCGGTGTGATCCACTCCCTCCTCTCCACTCTCATCGTGGTCTCTGCCCAGCTTGGCCTTTTAGCACCTCTCACATAAACTATTGAAACAGCCTCCTCAAGAAGGTTCAGTGGCTCACTACTTCTAGCACCTCTGTTCATAACTGAAAACCTTGAGCAGTGTGGTCCCAATCTGTCTCAGTAGATTTGGAGCTCACCTTCCTCTCCCTGACACATTCTCTGCTCCAGCCAAACTGGGCTCCTTGCTGCCTCTCGTTCATGGCTCTCTATGTCCTTTGAAATACCTACCCAGTTCTTGTTAAGGGACCCCTGAGTCATGGGACTTCACCCCAAAATCAGCTGGAGAAGAAAAGCAAACCACTGTAGCATCTTTGCTAAGAAAACCTCCTGGACCTCATTTCTAAAATAGAGAACTGAGTCAAATTTTTAAGAATACAAATCATTCCTCAATTGATAAATGGTCAAAGGATATAAATGAACAGTTTTCAGAGGAAGAAATTAAAGCTATCTATAGTCATAAGAAAAAATGCTCTAAATCACTATTGATTAGATAAATGCAAATTAAAACAACTCTGAGGTAAACATCACACAATCTTATAATTGGCTAACATGACAAAACAGGGAAATGATAAATTTTGGAGAAGTGGGAAAACTGGAACACATCATTGGTGGAGTTGTGAACTGATCCAACCATTCTGGAGAGCAATTTGAAACTATTCCCAAAAGGCTATAAAAATGTGCATACCCTATAACCCAACAAGACCACTTCTAGGTCTATATTCCAAAGAGATCATATAAATGGGAAAAGGACCCACATGCACAAAAATATTTATAGCAGCTCTTTTTGTGGTAGTCAAGAATTGGGAACTGAGGGAATAAGCATCAGTTGGAGAATGGTTGGACAAGCTGTGGTGTATGAATGTAATAGAATACTATTGTGCTATAAGAAATGATGAGCAGGCAGATTGCAGAAAAACCTGGAAAGATTTACATGAACTGATGCAGAATGAAGTGAGCAGAACCAGGAGAACATTGTACACAGTAACAGCCACATTGTGCGATGACTAACTTCCATAGATTTAGCTTTTTTCAGCAATGTAAGGATCTAAAACAATTCTAAAAGACTCATGATTAGAAATGCTATCAACAGGGGCGGCCAGGTAGCGCAGCAAGTAAGAGAGTTGGGATGTCCTGGGATCGAATCGGGGCTCAGACACTTAGCACCCACCCAGAAACACCTGGCCGTGTACCCTTGAGCAAGTTACTTAACCCCAATTGCTTAGGGGCAGCCAGGTGGCTCAGCGAGTAAGAGCACCAGCGTCCAGTGTCGGGATGTCCTGGGATCGAATCCGGGCTCAGATACTCAGCACCACACCCAGAAATAACTGGCCCTGTAACCTTGAGCAAGTTACTTAACCCTGATTGCTTTAAAAAAAACAAACAAACTGCTATCAACATCTAGAGAAAGCACTATGGAGTCTGGATGCAAATGGAAGCATGCTGTTTGCTCTCTTTTTTCTCTTTTGTGTTTCTTCTTCTTCATAGTTCCTCCCATTGCTTCTGATTCATCTTTGCAACATGACTAATGTGAAAATGTTTAATGTAAATGTACGTATCAGATATCAAATGTACATAGCAGCCTATATAAGATTGCACGCCATCTAGGGGAGGGAGAGAAAATTGAAAACTCAAAAGCTTAAGAAAGTAAATGTTAAACTAAAAATTAATTAATTAATTTTTTAAAAGTAAACCTCCTGGACAGTGCGATTCGACAGAGAGCTGGACATGACTGAACAGCAAAGTCAACTGGAAAATTGTCCCTTCTTTATACAGTAATTGTGCCTCGATCACAAATGGCCAGAAACAGGCTCAGACCAGGGGAGTTACATGGTGAAGTGGAAAGAACACTGGCCCTGGAGTCAGGAGTTAAATCTGACCTCAAACACTTAGTATCTGTGTGACCCTGGTCAAGTCACTTAACCCTGATTGCCTCAGAAAGAAACAAAGAAAGAAAGAGACTTAGACCAAGCTTCCAGGTGGTTACTTAGGCTGGACCCGGGCAAAGAACATCCGAACACACTCCAGCAACTGGCCCAGTTCCCCATAGATCGGCCCTGCCTTTGTACGTGCCATTTTCCCCAAGTAGGCCATAAACTCTGTGGGGGTCAGGAACTTTCACTTTTGTGGTTGTCCAATTACGACCAAGCACATAGTAGGCACTCAAAAAAAAATCTTGTTAAATTCAATTATTGAATTGACTTTAAGGTTTGCCAGCTCTGACCTTCTGTGGTTCTATGACTTCCATCAGATCTCCGAGTGACCCTGAATAAGTATATTCTGTTCTCTCTGTGGGGCCTCTGTCCGAAAAGTGAAAGGAATGAATTAGATCAGGAATTCTTAACCCAAGACCATGGATAGGTTTCAGGAAGGGGGAAAAAAAAAGACATTTTTATTTTCAACAACCCTTTTTTGGGGGAAGGGAGGGAGTCAATCCAATGTATTTTATTTGATGCATTTAAGACCTTATCCTGGGACAGGCTTCACTAGACCTCCAAAGGGGCCCATGACACAAAAAAAGTCAAGAACCCTGAAGTAGACAATCTTTCACTTCCTGTCCAGCTCAACACTTGTGCTTCTTTATGCTCATAAAAGAAAGTAGGAGCCGGTGAAAGCCACTGAGGCTGGCACCCAGGTCGGCAGAGGGTTAGGAGAAGGCTCTGGAAAAGCCTGTCTGCTAACCCAGGAACCAGACAGCTAGGACAGGAGAGAAGAGCCATCGTATCAACCAGAGCTAGGGAGTGACGGATTTCCTAGAGACTAACAGGTCTGGAGAGCTGCCTGATCTTTTCCTCTCACTGTCCCTGCCTGTCTGTCTGTCCTCTTAGTCAAGACAGTAGGACAGTCAAGGAGGCCCTGGAAGAGTCCTCCAAAGAATAATCTCCTTGGCCCTGTGCCCAGAGAGAAGGCCACAGGAAATTTCCCTGTTCTAATTGCACCCAAATGCATCTGTCTGCCATCCCTCCCTCTCACCCCCAGCTTTTCTGGGAGTGTCATGGAAAGAAACTGATCTGAGCGTCAAAACATCTGGCCTAACCTGCTCTACTCTGAATCTCGGTATCTTTATCTGAAAAATGAGAAATGAGTAGAATTCATTAAATCCTCTCTAAGGTCGCTTCCCGGGGTCCCTTCTCATTGTCTGATCCGAGGTCTCAGAGGTGGATTTGGAGCTAGAAGGAATCCTGGAAGCAGACACCCTCTCCATGAAGGTCTCCCTCACCCCCCCCCCCCCCCGCCCCCCGACCCGCCCAGCTGCCCAGACCCGAAACACTTTAGACGCCCAAGGCTGGAGTCTCTTCCCCCCGCCCCCACCCCACCAGCCTGGGCCAGCTGGAGTCAGACGGCCAGATGACGATCATGTGACCCAGCAGGCAAGCCACTGGACCCTAAGAGGGGCCCCACTCCCGCCCGAGCTCCTCCCCTCCTCTGGCTCCCAGCGGGCCCTGGGCCCCCAGCTCCCATCCGGCCCTCCGGGAGCCAGCTTGTTTTTTATCTAAGGTAGTTCCAGGCAGGAAGACCTAGCTCCCCCGCCCTGCTGTCATCTGGCACAGCTGGGCGGGACATGGGCACAACTCTCTCATTACCCTAACTGGCTGCAGAGCTCACGGCCTCCAGGACGCTGCTCCCCCAGCCGGGGGGCTCCAGGAAGCCGAGGGCCAAGGTCTGTGCCACCCTGGGAAAGACAAGTTAGGTCCCTAGTCAGGCCCCGGGAGGGCACATGTCTTGGGATCTCCGCTTCCTTCTCCTTCCCTCCCCTTCTCTCTTCTCCCTGGCCAGGGCTGAGCCAAAAGCACTGCAAGGCCCCCTTCCTTTCCACACCCTATTTCCCCCTTCCCCAACCTCCCCCAAGACTAGGGCCTTCCCTGTGGTGGGTGGGATGGAGGAAAAGCTGGGAGCTCAGTTCCATCCAGCCCACAAACCTACTGTGGGCTGGTCACTGTGCTAGGCACTGGGGCATCAAACACTCTACCTATCGATCATGGAACATTTTTCAGTACCTACTATGTGCCAAAGCACTGTGCTAGGCACTGGGGCTATGAAAACACACATGGCCATCAATGAGCAAGTGTTTCATAAGCACCCACTATGTGCCTGCTCTTTGTGTGTTAAAGGCCAGGGAGACAAGCAGACATGAGAGGCTTGTGTTCGCCAACCTCTGGCTTCTTCCTCTCTGCGTTTCCCTTTTTGCTGACTTAGCCCTGACCCATCCAAGGGGTGGAAACGTTAATCAGTGACCAAGGACAGAACTCTCCTGGGCTCCGGGCTCCTGGATGGTCAGCCCTTAGGCATCGGCACCATGGAATCCACCGTGAAACTGCTGGTCTTCCTGTCCTGCCTGGGAGTGTCTGCCCCGCTCTGTCGTGAGTCACCCCATCTTCTGCCCACAGCACCACCGGGGGGGGTCCTGAGCCTGAAGGGTCCCTAGAGATCCTGGCAGTGCCAGGTTGGGGCCCAAACCCCAGCATCCCAGGTCTAGCTTCTGGTGTTTTCATTTTACTGATAAGGAAACTGAGTCCCAGAAAGGCTTGCCCAAGGGCACAGGCAGGGGAGGGGAAGGACCCAGGACTCCTGAACTGACCCCCCTCCCCCAGCTTCACCCTAGGGAGTACAAACCAGGGCCCCCTCTGGAATCAACCAATCAGCAAGTGTTTTGGGGGAGTATATGAGGCCCTACAAGACAGTCCCTGCCCTCAAGGAGCTTATGTCCTGGGACAGGGAAACCATGTGTACTGGATACAAAATAAATTCAAGGTGACTTGAGGAGGAGGAAGGCTTCTGCAGCTAGGAGCCTCAGGAAAGACTCTTGAACTGAACTGTGAAGGAGGCTAGGGATTCTAAGAGTCAGAGGAGAAGTGGGAGGGCATCCCAGGTAGAAGGTACAGCCTGTGCAAAGGTTCAGAGACAGGAGATGGAATTTGGAGTGTGGCTGTCAGCAAGAAAACCAGTCTGGTTATGCTGTAGAATTAATGAAAGGTAGTAATTGTAGCCAGATTGTAAACAAGCAAATATTTGCGTTTGATCCTGGAGGCAATAGGGAACCACCAGCATTTACTGAGCGAGGTAGTGACCCTATCAGTCCTGTCCTTTGGAAATAACCTTCTATCGGCCACGTGGGGGAGTATGGGTTTGTCATTTTTTTCTAGTTGCCTTCCAGGGAGTGAAAGCACTCCAAGAGTTCTGAGCCTGGTTGGAAGGTGCTGCTGAGCAGGAAATCCCCTTATTGCCACCTCCCATGCACCCGAGCCTGTTAGAGAGCACCTGGATTCTCCAGACTGGAAATCGGAGAACCTGAGTTCAAGTTCTCTCTTTGTCTCACTATCTGTGTGACCTTGGGCAAGAAACTTCCCCCAAATCTCTGTTCCTCAGTTTCCTCATCTATAAAATAAGGGGGACCAGCTCGAGGCCTGCAGTTAAGGTCTCTGCTCCTGCTCCCCCAATGTTAGTAGCCCTTGGGGCTGTGAAATGAAAAGGGCAGTGAAAGTATTGTTGCCCCCATTTTATGGAGGTAGAAATCGAAGCCAGAGAAGGCCAAAGAGGAAGGAGAAGAGCTGGGACTCCAGCCTAGGCTTCTGACTCCAGACACAATTAACTCTCTTTCCAATACACAGGACTTCTCTCCCAGGAACTGCCTGCTCTAGACTTCATCCTATGGCACAATGCTGGGCCCAGGGACTTTCTGAATTGGGACCCTAATGGAATCCTAGAACATCAGGCGTGGGAGGAGTCTTAGAACCTAGAATATGAAATGTCAGAGCTGGGAGGGGCCTTAGAACCTAGAATGGCAGCTGGGAGAAGCTTCAGAACTGTCAAAGCTTGGAAGGATCATAGAACAGGGAATACTAAGGTGAGAGGGCCCTTAGAACAAGAAATGTCAGGGCTGGAAGAAACCTTAGAACCCAGAACATGGAATGTCAGAGCTGGAGGGGGGGGTCTTAGAACCTAGAACATGGAATGCCAGGGCTGTGGGAGGGGCCTTAGAACATGGAATGTCAATGCTTGGGAAGACCATAGAACAGGCATGTGAGGGCTGGGAAAAGCCTTAGAATTTTTCTATACTGCAAAGGAAAAAACCTTCGGAGGAGGAAGGCCTGCCCCTGCCCTCAGAGAGGAAACAGTTAATGCTCCAGTTAGCCCTGCTCATCCTCGGGGGCCCTGCCGGGATTCCTCACCCGCCAGCCCATCCTCAGCCGCTATCTCCCGTCTTATCAGGGTGGGGACCTGCCGGGTCCTGTGGGATGACTCACCAGGTGTTCTCCATCCAGGTGCAGGGGCTGCCTCCAAGTTCAAAGAGCCCCAGCCTGGCTCATCTCAGGCCGCTCCCTCCAAGAGAGGAGAGATGGGTGACCTTTGTGCCTCCCCCAGCCCCACCCGCCATGTCTACCACATCCCCAGCACTGCTAATAACTGTTTTCCTTTAAACAGCATTTCCCTTCTGCTCCCCGGTCAGGCAGGCTTTGAGAGCAGCGGGCTCATTTAGTAGATGAGGACACTGAGGCTCTGCCCAGGGTCTCCCAGGAAAGTCTTCTGACTCCCAGGCCAGCGACTTCCCCCGCTACACTAGGCCTTCCCTTCTTTCGCCATTTCTCAACTCGTCCTAAAAGAACTCCATTGAACTGAAACTTTGGTGGGTGAGGCCTGGAGCTGGCTGCCTCAGGTGAGGCTTCTGGGCCCAGAAGACATGGTCCCCTCCCCGGAGGAAGGGCAGACTGGCTATTGGTGCCTGCCCCTTCCCGCCCCCCCCCCCAACTCCTTTTTTGACTTTACTTTTTTTTTTAATTGCTTTTTCATTTTTATATCACCTTGTTTCTCAACACATCCCTCTCTGAACCCCACCCCTCAGATTATGTCTGAGCCATCCCCCGTGGCACAGGATAAAAAGAGAGGGGAAGAAGACATTTCAGCAAAAGTAAGCAAGTGTGACAATACCCAGAGGCCCCCACCTCTGCGAAGATTTTGTCAAATCTTATTCTGGACAGAGGCTGGTCATTATGATGAAAACATCCAATTTCTTTCTTCCTTCTTCTTTCCCTCTCTCCCTTCCTTCCTTCCCTCCTTTCTTTTTCTTTCTTTCTTTCCTTCCTTCCTTCTTTTCTTCCTTCCCTCTTTCTTTCTTCCTTTCTTTCCTTCTTTTTCTTTCTTCCTTCCTTCCTTCCTTCCTTTCTTTCTTTCCTTCTTTCTTTCTTTCTTTCTTTTCTTCTTTCTTTCTTTCTTTCTTTCTTTCTTTCTTTCTTTCTTTCTTTCTTTTCTTCCTTCTTTCTTTCCTTTTCTTTCTTTCTTTTTCTTTCTTTCTTTCTTTCTTTTTCTTTCTTTCTTTCTCTTTTCCTCCTTTCCTCCCTATCTCCTTTCCTTTTTTTCTTCTTTCTTCCTTTCCTCCCTCCCTCCTTTCTTTTCCTTCCTTCCTTCTTTCTTTTTTTCTTTCTTTCCTTCCTTCCTTTTTTGTTCTTTCCATTTCCTTTGTGATTTATTTATCACATTTGATGAATTACACACATGATGCATTTATTTATCTATAATTGTTGTCATGTATGTTACCCCCTCACACAGAAGTTAGGGGGTCTAGCTGCCCAGGATCACAGAATCCCCAAACCCTAAAGTTGGAAAGGGCCTCACAAAGTTCTGTCCAACACACACCAGAACAGAAAGCCCTTTACACCTCTACAACAACCCCCTATAACTGGTCCTCTGAAGACCTCCAGGGTGGGGAGCTCACTACCACTGCTGGACAGCTCTCACTGGCAGGACCCCAAGCCTCAGTTGTTCTGTTGGCCATTTCCATCACTGTTCCTGGTTCTGCCCTCGGGCTGGTCAAGCAGAGAAGTCTGGTAGAGGGAACCCTTGTCAGGGCATGGTTTGGAATTGCTGGCTTCTGGACTCTTGTCCTGCTCTGGAGGCTTATGGTCCCATGAGGGTATGACATGGGTGTAGGAGTGGTCCAAAGGGTACAGACAGCCAGAAACTAAAGACAGAATGAAGCACTTTGACCCCCTGGAGATCTGGGCTTAGGAGGAAGCAGCTTCCCAGCTGGGCCTTGAGTAAGGACCAGAAAGGGACGGCTCTTAAGTCATAGAGCTAGGACTAGAAGGAACCTTGGAATGGAGGCACCTAATCCAACCACTTCATTTTACAGATGGGAAAACTGAGGCACTTGGGAGCTGGGGTAGCATGCCCAAGGTGGTCTCAACTCACATCTCTTCCTCTTCTTCAGAAATACCCCCTGCAAACAGCAACCTGGTGGGGCGTGTCACCCGGCAGCTCCTGGGATGGATGGACCGGCGATCTCCTTCAGAACTGAACCCTAGTGTCTATGTGGGGCTCCGTCTCTCCAACCAGCCAAGCCAAGACCAAGATGACCTCTATCTAAGTAGCCTCATGATCCATTACCAGGAGGCCTTCACCAGGTGTGGCTGCTCACCCCCCATCCCTATCCTCTCCCTTGCCCAGTCCATCCTGGGCAGACTCTGGGCAGGTTTCTTTCCTGGCATAGTTTAGAACCATGGTTCATTTCAGTTCCACCAACGGCCAGTCATTACCTGTGAGGGGTGGGGGCTCAGAGGTAAGGAAGAAAGCTTCTAGCCTTGAGGAGTTTCCCCATCCCTGTCTGGATGTCCTCAGCCTCCCCCAGGGCAGCTCTCAAACTGTTTGAGAGAGGATGGTGCAGTTTCCTTCCCTGAGAATTCCCACTACCAATGAAATCACATGTCCAACCCACATGTTCGAGGCACGGAGCTAGACTCTAATGATACAAAGAGGCCCTTCCCTCAAGGAAATTATAATCTAGTGGGGGGCGGGGGGATGTGCCACTGACATAGAGAAGTATGAGGCCACATGGGGAGAGTGGCAGGCCTGAGGAATCCTAGCCCTGCCCCTTGATACCAGGAGGAGGTGGGACAAATCAGCTCCATTTTCCTCCTTTGTAAATGAGGGGGTTGGCTCAAGGCCCTCTTAGCCCTCCATCCCTAGTCCTGTGACTCCCCTTGGGGAATGGGAAGGAGCAGGGAAGAAGAGTTGGCCTGGGAGCCACATGCCAGCAGACTGCTCTGGTGGTTCTTTGGCTAGTCTGAATGTTGCCTTTGTCCTAGGCTTGCACAAGACCATCAAGACAGACCCCCCATGGGCCAGCTGGCCTTGTACCTGCTGGCTATGAGGGGCGGCTGTAAGGATATTGGCACCCGGAAAGGAAACATGCTGGTCACCCAACTCAAGGCTTACCTGGAGGAAGAGAAGCATCGTATAGGTGAGTGGGCTGGGGAGCCCAGGAGAGAGGAGCTGGCAGACAGGAGAAGCCTGCCTGCTGGAACAGACATCCGGGCAGCAAGAACCCAATGCAGCGTGTGCTGGTGAACTGCCTACTCTGCGCTAAAGCCCTTTGTGCCTGGTGGAGGAGAGGGGGAGGGCCTGGGCTCTGGAAGGAGGGTGGGTGGAATCTCTGGCTCCAGCTCCAGGCCTCACAGTGGTCCCAGGAAAGCCAAGTGAGGGCAACTCCCAAAGCCGGCCTGCTGTGCCCCAGGAGGGCTTCCATCTGGCTCTGTTGACGGGCCCCACATCAAGGAAATCACAGCTGCCTGAAATAGAGAAGGAAGGGGAGCATGTTTAAGACCCCAGGATGGCTTGTAAAATCATATAATCCTGCCCTCGAGGGGCCTGCATTCTACTGGGTAGGGCTGCAGAGAGGAGTGTAATCTCTCAGCCAGTGGGCACTTACTTGACATCTCCTATGTGCCAGGTACTGCCTGGGGATACAAAGACAACAGCCTCTGCCCTCAGAGAGCTTACATTCTCTCAGGAGAGACACTATGTAGCCAGCAAATGCAACAGATTGTAGACAAGGCAATTTTGTAGGAAGACAGTTGTGGTTGCAGGGGAAAATGAGAGAGGGCTTTGTGTAGGAAATCCAGCCTCAGACACTTCCTAGCTGTGTGACTCTGATCAAGTCACTTTACCCTGTCTGCCTCAGTTTCCACATCTGTAAAATGGGCTGGAGAAGGAAATGGCAAGTCAGTCCAGTATCTCAGACAAGAAAACCCCAAATGGGATCACACAGAGCTATATACAACTGAAACAACTATCATTAACAACAATTAAAAACAATTATTAAAGATAATTACTGGAGGAGAGGAGACACTTCCAGATTTATAATTTCATTAGTATAAGAACTCTCTCCACCCAAGCAGATCTTCGCCTGACCGTTTTAAGAGTTATTGAGGGGCACTGAAAAGTTAAGTGACTGGCCCAGGATCACAGCCTGTATGTTCAGAGGCTGCATTTGAACCCAGGCCTTTCTGGCATTGAGGCACTACCCCATACTGCCTTCCTTTAAAGATAATACTCCCCAAAAGTGAAAGATTGACAATAACAAAACAAAACACCAGAATTTCACAGCCATCCCTGAGACCAGAGCCCAGGAAGCCGAGCTGGAATTCACCAGGGTGGAGGGAGAAATCGTGACCGCCTGTGGGGGCCTCCCCTCCAGGGCACGAGCACAAGGGCCACCCGCTCACCAGCTATTACCAGTACAGCCTGGCCATCCTGGCACTGTGCATCCATGACAAGAAGGTGCCTGGCCACGTGGTGGAAAAGCTGCTACATGCCGTGGAGCACGATGTCTTTCTTCACGGGAGCCAGTACTCTGTGGGTGAGTGACTACTGCGGCCCCCAGGCTCAGGCAGGAGGGAGGTGGGTCAGAGGGGCTTGTCCACAGCAACTCATTCATCTGGCACCAGGAGGAAGAACTCATTACCCTGGGGTGGGGGAATTGATGCCCCCTCTGAGATGCCCCTGACTGCCTGGTGCAAAGCCCAGCCTCCTGATGCTGCCAACTCTGAACAATGAGGGCATCACAGATTCAGACCTGGGAGAGGCCTTAGAACAGGGGATGTCAGGGCTGAGAGGGTCCTTAGGACAGGGGATGTCAGAGCTGGGAGGGGCCTTAGGACAGGGGATGTCAGGGCTTGGCTTGGGGGTGGGGATGGGAGGGAAACCTTAGAACAGAGGCTGTCAGAGCTGGGAAGGACTTGAAGGTTTTAAAAGCACCTTTTTTCTCTTAAATTTATTTACTTTTAGTTTACAGCATTCAGTTCCACTAGTTTTTGAGTTCTAATTTTCTCCCCCTCCCTCTCCTCTCCCCTCCCTCCTCCCCACCATGATAACATGCAATCACATATAGCATCTGCAAATACCTTGACAACTAAACATTAGTCAGAATTATAAACAATGGAATTAATAACAAGGAAGAAGGAACAAAACAAAACGAAACGAAAAAGAGAGAGAGAGCCAGTCGTTTGCTTCCATCTGCATTCAGACTCTGTAATTCTTTCTCTGGATGTGGACAGCCGTCTCCATCATGAGTCTTTTGGGGTTGTCTTATAGCAGGGCATTGCAGAGATGAGCCCGGTCTATCCGAGTCAGTCATCACAGATATGATGTGTCTGTAACTGTGTACAATATTCTCCTGGCTCTGTTCCCCTCACTCAGCATCAGTTTCTATGTCTCTCCAGGTTATTATGAAGTCCATCTGCTCCTCATTTCTTACAGCACAATAGTATTCCATTACATTCATATACCACAACTTGTTCAGCCATTCCCCAATTGATGGACAAACCCTTGATTTCCAATTCTTTTCTACCACAAAATGAGCTGCTATAAAAATTTTTGTACGTACGAGTCTTTCTCTCACTTGTATGACCTCTTTGGGATACTGCCCTAGAAGTGTTAGGCACATTTTTATAGCCCTTTGGGCATAGTTCCAGATTGCTCTCCAGAATGGTCGAATCAGTTCACAACTCCACCAACAATGCATTAATGTTCCAATTTCCCCACATCTTCTCCAGCATTTACAATTTTCCTATTTTATCATGTTAGCCAATCTGACAGGTGAAATGTGGTAACTCAGAGTTGTTTTGATTTGCATTTCTCTAATCAATAGTGATTTAGAGCATTTTTTTATATGATTATAAACATCTTTAATTTCTTCCTCTGAAAACTGCCTGTTTGTATCCTTTGACCATTTTTCATTTGGGGAATGACTTGTATTCTTATAAATTCGACTCAGTTCTCTGTCTATTTTAGAAATGAGGTCTTTATCAGAGACACTGGTTGTAAAAATTCTTTCCC
This sequence comes from Petaurus breviceps papuanus, assembly GCF_028583685.1. Classification (NCBI taxonomy): domain Eukaryota; kingdom Metazoa; phylum Chordata; class Mammalia; order Diprotodontia; family Petauridae; genus Petaurus; species Petaurus breviceps. The sequence continues at coordinate 1,533,415 of NW_027187465.1, read as the reverse complement.
AGTTTTCTGCTTCCCTCCTAATCTTGGTTGCATTGGCTTTGTACAAAAACATTTTAATTTAATGTAATCAAAATTATCTATTTTGCATTTCATAATGCTCTCTATCTCTTGTTTGGTCATAAATTCTTCCCTTCTCCATAAATCTGACATGTAAGCTATTCCTGTTCTTCCAGACTGCTTACAGTATCAGCCTTTATCTTTAAATTGTGAACTCATTTTGTCTTTATTTTGGTATACGGTGTAAGTTATTGGTCTATCCCCTGTTTCTGCCATTCTTCCCAGCAGTTTTTGTCAAATAGTGAGCTCTTTTTTTTTTTTGGAGGGCAATTGGGGTTAAGTGACTTGCCCAAAGTTACATGTCTAGTAAGTGTGTCAAGTGTCTGAGGCTGGATTTGAACTCAGGTCCTCCTGACTCCAGAGCTGGTGATCTATTCACTTCACTACCTAGCCACCCAAATAGTAAGTTCTTATCCCAGAAGTTGAAATCTTTGGGTTTATCAAACAATAGGTTACTATAGTAACTGACTGCTAAGTGTCATGTACTTAAACTGTTCCACTGATCCACCACTCTCTTTCTCAGTCAGTACCAAGTAGTTTTGATGATGCTGCTTTATAATAGAGTTTAAAGTCTGGTATGGTTAAGCCACCTTCCCTAGCATTTCTTTTCATTATTTTCCTTGATATTCTGGACCTTTTGTCCTTCCAGATGAATTTTGTTATTATTTTTTCTAGCTCTATAAAATAATTTTTGGTAGTTTGATTGGTATGGCACTAAATAGATAAATTAATTTAGGTAAAATTGTCATTTTTATTATATTAGTTCAGCCTAACCACAAGCCACTGATATTTTTCCATTTACTTAGATCTGACTTTATTTGTGTGAAAATGTTTTGTAATTGTATTCATATAGTTCCTGGGTTTGTTTTGGCAGGTAGACTTCTAAATATTTTATAATGTCTACAGTAACTTTAAATGGAATTTCTCTATTTCTTGCTGTTGGGCTTTGTTAGAAATACATGGGAATGCCGATGATTCATGTGGGTTTATGTTGTATCCTGAAACTTTGCTAAAATTATTTATTATTTCAAGTAGTTTTTTACTTGATTCTCTAAGCGTATCACCCTATCATCTGCAAGTAGTGATAGCTTAGTCTCTTCTTTGCCTAATCTAATTCCTTCAATTTCTTTTTCTTCTTTTATTGCTGCAGCTAACATTTCTAGTACCATATTGAATAGTAGGGGTGAGAGTGGACACTCTTGTTTCACCCCCAATCTAATTGGAAATGCTTCTAGCTCATCCCCCTTACATATAATACTTGCTGATGGTTTTAGGTAGATGCTACTTATCATTTAAGGAAGACTCCCTTCTTTCCTATGCTTTCTAGTCTTTTTAATAGGAATGGGTATTGTATTTTGTCAAAAGCTTTTTCTGTATCTATTGAGATAATCATATGGTTTCTACTAGTTTGGTTGTTGATATGGATCAATTAGATTATGCTGATAGTTTTCCTAATATTGAACCAGGCTTGCATTCCTGAAATAAGTCCTACCTGATCAAAGTGTATTATTCTTGTGATAAGTTGCTGTAATCTTTGCTAATATTTTACTTAAAATTTTTGCTTCTATATTCATTAGGGAAATAGGTCTATAATGTTCTTTCTCTATTTTGGTTCTTCCCAATTTAAATATCAGTACCATATTTGTATCACAAAAAGATTTTGGTAGGACTCCTTCTTCACCAGTTTTCCCAAATAGTTTCTAAAGTATTGGAATTAATTGTTCTTTAAATGTTTGATATAATTCACCTGTAAATCCATCTGGCCCTGGAGATTTTTTCCTAGGGAGTTCATTGATGGCTTGTTCGATTTCTTTTTATGAGATGGGGTTAAGTATTTTACTTCCACTTCTGTTAAACTGTGTAATTTATACTTTTGTAAATATTTACATTTTATTAAGATTGTCAAATTTATGGGCATACGACTGGGCAAAAATAATTCCCAATTATTGTTTTAATTTCCTCTTCATTTGGAGGTAAATTCACCCTTTTTAGTTTTGATACTGGTAATTTGGTTTTCTTTTTTTTAATCAAATTGACTGAAGGTTTATCAATTTTATTGTTTTTTTTTTCATAAAACCAGCTCTTAGTTTTATTTATTAGTTCAATAGTTTTCTTAATTTAATTTTCTTAATTTTTCTTTTGGTTTTCAGTATTTATAATTTGGTATTTAATCGAGGATTTTCAATTTGTTCTTTTTCTAGATTTTTCAGTTACATGTCCAATCTATTGATCTCCTTTTTCTCTATTTTATTCATGTAAGCATTCAGAGATATAAAACTTCCCATAAAAACTGCTTTCACTGCTTCCCATAAATTTTGGTATGTTGTCTCATTATTGTAACTCTCTTGAATGAAGTTACTGATTATTTCTATGATTTGTTGTTTGACCCACTCATTCTTTAGGAAAAGATTATTTACTTTCCAATTAGTTTTTAGTCTCTCTTTCCATGGCCTTTTATTACACTTGATTTTTATTATATCATGATCTGAAAAAGATGCATTTAATATTTCTGCCTTTCTGTACTAAATTGTGAGGTTTTTGTACCCTAGTACATGGTAATAATTTTTGTGTATGTGCCATATACAGCTGAGAAGAAGGTATATTCTGTTTTATCCCCATTCAGTTTTCTCCAGAGGTCTATCATATCTACTTTCTCCAAAATTCTATTCACTTCCTTAACTTCTTTCTTGTTTATTTTAAGGTTAGATTTATCAGGTTCAGCAAGGGGGAGGTTGAAGTCCCCCACTAATATTGTTTTGCTCTCTATTTCTTCCTGTAACTCCCTTAACTTCTCCTCTAAGAATCTAGATGGTATACCACTTGGTGCATATGCCAGCATATTCTCCAGTGGAAATAGCCCTGACTCAGGAGTCAGAGGACATGGGTTGGAATCTGGCCCCTGATGGTTACTACCTGTACTGAGGCTTTCTTCATCTGTTGAAGGAGATTTTTGGATAAGGGGGCTCCCAAGGCCCTTTGACCTGGGCCCCTCTGAGTGTATTCACTTGGGATTATCCCCATTTTATAAGTGAGGAAGCCAAAGACTCAGCAATTCACCCAGAGAAGTCTGGCCAAAAAGTGCTGAAGCCAGTATTCAAACTCAGATCTGCTGACACTGAGGCCAGTGTTTTTCTCCAAGGTTCCTTCCAGTTCTAAGACACTCTTATTCTATGAACTTCTAGGCAGATCAGTGTTGTGCAGGGCCTGGAGCCAGAAAGACATGAGTTCAAATCCAATTTCAGATACTTCCTAGCTCTGTCACTGTTGGCCTCAGTTTCCTCATCTGTAAGATGGCAACAATAATAATAGCACCTCAAGAATTATCTAATGAGATAACATTTGTGAAGTGCTTCGTGTAGTGCTGGTACATAGTAGGCACTTAATAGATGCTTGTTCCCTTTCCCTTCCTCTTCTTCCTGTGAAAGAACCCTGGGTAGGGTTCTAGGAGGCCTGGGTTCAAATCCCACCTCTGCTATTGGTTCATCTTGTAAGCACCGGCAAGTTGTTTCCTATCTCTTGGCCTCGGTTTCCTCCTCTGTAAATGAAGCTATTGTTCTTGATTTTTGAGCTGCCTCTCAGCCCTGACATCCCCTGTTCTAAGGCCCCTCCCAGCCCTGACACTGTTCTAAGGGCCAACCCATATGTGACGTTCTCTGTTAGAAGGTCCTTTCTGGGTCTAACATTATATATTCTAGGTTCCCTTTCAGTTCTGAATTCTCTCTACTAAGGCCCCTGTAGCAGCAAGCACCCCAAGCATCCTCAGGGTTTGCTGCCACCACAGGTTCTTGGATCTGCTTTGATAAAGGAAAGCAACTCAAAATGGGTTAACAAGCTTACTTTAATCAGTCAGACATATATCGTTTACCTTGTTCAGGGGAAAAGGTCAGCACCCCGAACTTCAAAGTACACAGACAGAATTATCAAGACAGAAACAGATCTAGTAGACAGATTTCAAACTGTCCAACCATTATATCCATACCCAGTCAACATCTGGGTTTCAACATCTGGGTTTTTTTTCAAAGCGGGGGGGCTCAGGACAACGGCTTCCCAGAATTCAGATCAAATCACAGAACACTTCTCAAAGTGAGCCCCCAAAACAAAGCTACACATCAGGGTTTATATAGCCTTCTCCTGGCTCAGAGAATGTAACAACCTTATTGACCCACTGGCCAATCAAGAAGTATCTACTGAAAAATAAGCCTCCCTCCCCAGGCTCCAGGTGCACTTTAGCCTAGGGGCAAGGAAGATCTTTAAAATTTACATTCCCATTACAGCCCCTCACAGTTGTGATGTTCTATGCTCTTAAGATCTCCTCCCATATGTGGTGTCCTATTTTTTACTTAATTTTTTTCACTTAATCTATTTTCTCTTTCATTCCATTCCCAAATTTAGAAAAAGGAAAAAAACACACCCTGGTAATAAATATGCATAATATGCATAGTTAAGCAAAAGAAACGCCTCATTGACCATATACCAAACCCCGCCCCCTCCTCTCTCTGTCTCCCTCCTCTCTGTCTCTGTCTCCCTCCCTCCCCCTCTTTTCTCTCTGGAGGTAGGTAGCATTCTTTTTCATCATTCTTCTGGTTGATTAGAGTTCCCAAGTCTTTCAGTGCTGTTGGTCTTTACAACATTGTTGTTACTGTATACATTATTCTCCTGGTTCTGCTCGCTTCACTCCGCATCAGTTCACACAAGTTTTCCCTCCTTTCTCTGAAGAGATCCCTGTCCTCATTTCTCACAGCACACTGGTACTCTGTCCTGTGTGTACCAGTTTGTTCAGCCATTCCCTAATTGATGGGCATCCCCTCGATTTTGAATTCTTTGGCACCACAAAAGGCTGCTTTTTATCCAGATGGGTTCTTTCCCTTTTTCTTTGTTGTCTTTGAACCATATGCCTTTTACTAGCATTGTTGGGTCAGAGGGTATGTACAGTTTGTGAGTCATAGTTCCAGATTGCTCTTCAGAATGGCTGGCCAGCCCTCTTCTCAGCTCCAGCAGTCTAGCAGGTGCCTGTTTTCCCAAAGCTTTTGCAACTGTCAGTTTTCCTTTTTGTCATCTGATAAGTATTATCTGACATTCCAGGTTTTAGGTTCCACCCCCAGCCCCGGCAACCAATGTTCTAGGTTCCACATGGCACTGGCATGTTAGGTTCTAGGTTCCCTACCAGCTCTGTTGGTCCATGTTCTAGTGCCCCTCCAAGTCCTGGCATCCCATGGTCTAGGTTCCCTTCCAGCTCTGGCATTTCATGCTCTAAGGGCTCTCTCATCACTCCAGCCCCTTCTACTTCAGTATGTCCAATAGGCTGCTAGTTGGGGGCAGGACCTGCCCTCATGGAATTCAGAGTCTTACTGGGGCATGGGCTTTCCTGCCTTCTCCAGCCTGTTCTGAATCTGCTCAGGTCTTTCCATGGATCCTCCCCAAGCATCTGCACTGCCCCTGGAGGCTGCCCTCCGGGCCCTTTAATATCTCAGGGGTGTGATCTAATTAGAGCAGGAGGAGGCCTTGCCAGGGCTCAGCCTCATCAGGAGGGCTGCCCAGACATTACTGGCAGGGATCTGGGCCGGCTGCCTGCTGGAGGAGGGGCCAGAGACCCCAGGGGTCATCAAGGCCAGCCCTCCCCTCCCCCCAGCCTTCGACAAAGGAAGAAATTGGGGCCAGAAAAGGAGAGGGGACTTGTCCAAGGTTACTCAGTGATGATGCAGGAGCAGCACCATTCAAACCCATGAACCCACTTCCACCAACTCCAGATTACATCTCATTTAGAAACTCAGGATATGAAGTATGTAGGCCCAGGGAGGACCACAGCCACAGAATAACCCAACAAGGACCACAGGGAGAATGAGGGGGCTGAGGGGAGCAATGAGAGGGGGCTAGCTCCAGACCACCCTCCCTACCAGGGCTTCTCCACTTTTTCCACTCGAGACCCTTTCATTGCTTCTTAAATTGTGGTCTCCACCCCACATGGGGTCCCGACCCATGTTTAAGAAGCACTGCTTTTAGCCCTATGTTGCATTCTTCTCCCCAGACACAGCAGCGATGGCCAGTCTAGCCTTCTCCTGCCTGCAGGCCTCTGCACTCAACCCGGGCCTGGAACCTTGGATATCCAGGGCCTTAAACCATGTGCGGGACAAAATTCTGAAAGAAGAAACCCCAGAAGGTTACTTTGGAAACATATACAGCAGCCCTCTGGCTCTACAGGTAGGAGAGGGCATTTGGTAGTACCTGGGAGTTGGGTTAGTAAGGGCTTAAGAAATGTTCTTTCTCTGTCTCTGTCTCTCCCTCCCCTCTCCCCTCTCCCCTCTCCCTGCCTCTCTCCCCTCTCTTTCTCCCTCCCTATCTCTCTCTCCTTCTCCCTTCCACCCTCCCCTTCTTTCTCTCTCCCCCCTCCCTGTCCCTCCCCCTCTCTATTTCTCCTACTCCCTTCCTCTCTTCCCCTCTCCCTTTCTGTCCCACTCTCCCTGCCCCTCTCCCCTCTCTTTCTCCCTTCCTATCTCTCTCTCCTTCTCCCTTCCTCCCTCCCCCTCTCCCTCTCTCTCCCCTCCCTGTCCCTCCCCCTCTCTATTTCTCCTACTCCCTTCCTTTCTTCCCCTCTCTACTCTCTCTCCCTCTTTCTCTTCCCCATCTCACCCTCCCCTCTCTCTCTCCTCCCCCTCTCTCTCCTTCTCCCTTCCTCCCTCTCCCTCCTTTCTCTCTACCTCTCTTCCCCCCCCTATTTATCTATCCATCTATCTATCTGCTTCCTCCTCTATAAAACGAAAGGGTTGAGTTGGGCCACCTCTGAGGTTCCCGTCCTTGATGAAGCCGTGACCCCTCTCAGGCTGGGTGGCTGGACTCCTTGGTCTGACTTTTCCTGTCATTACCAGGCCCTGATGGAAGCCCCTTCACCAGAGTCGGAGCTAGCCTGCCTCCGGGCTGGGGATGCTATCATGAAGGGCCTGGAGGAAGGGGCCTTCCAGAATCCCATCCCCCTGTCCCAGCTGCTGCCCGTCCTGCACCACAGGACCTACCTCAGCCTCATGCAGCTGGATTGCAATGATGAAAGAGGTTGGAGAGACTGAGGGGCCTGGGAGAGCAAGGAAGGAGGGAAGGAAGGGGAGTGGGGAGGGGGAGCCAGCCCCTCAGGAGTCCACTACACACTCCCAGCTTCTTCTGTGCCTGCTTTTATGGGGGAGGAAAGCATACAATACTGTACATTCATTAGGTGCTTAATAAAAACTTGCTCCCATCTTACTAAAGGCCTGGCTCCCATCCTCATAGACTCCTGGGCCTATAGCTGGAGAGCTGGGAGGGACTTCAGAGGCCATCCAGACCAACCCCCTAATTTACATAGAGGGAAACTGAGGGCCATCAGTGACAAAGTGACTTACCTAATTTCTCACAGGGAGGGACAGAAACAACATTTGAACTCAGGGCATCTAACTCCAAAGGGAGCGGCTCACTATCACTAGTAATAATAGCTAACTTCATATAGCTTGATGACAAAACACTTTACAAACTGTCTCATTTGATTCTCCCAACAGCCCTGGGAGGTGGATGCTGTTATTATCCCCATTTTACAGATAAGGAAACTGAGAGTGGTTCTAGATGACTTCTGGCCTATGATGAGCCTTCCCTGACCACCCCAGGCCTGGGGGTTCCTTCCCTGAGGTCCACTGAGTCCTGGGCACAGACACTTGCATTCTTCCTGATTATTCCAAGTCCTTGCAGGGGAGCGCCAAGGGAGTCTCTGCTCCCTGAGATCTCCCCCAGCCTATGTGGGGCACTCAGGGCACCCAGTCACAGCCCTTTGGACTGAACCTGCCTTGGCCCCTAGGGGCCATGGGACTCCTCACTGCCTTGTTTTTCCTGCCCCACTGCCAGGTCTCCTGGAAGCAGACACCACCACCCCCCTGACTCAGGAGCCACAGAACATTGAAGTCAGGCTGAGGGTCCAAACAGATCCCCAGCTCCTGCTCCTTCATGATCAGCAGTACGTTGTCCCTGAGGGGGCCACACTACAGGATGTCCTGATCAAGGCCCAGGAGGATGGCTGGTTCACGTAAGAGACTCTCTTAACGCTAATGAAAACAAGCAGCCCCCATTTCCATGGCCCTTGTAAAGTTTCTAAGTTCATGGGAGACAGATCCTACAAGTGTGATTATCTCCATTTTGGAGCTGAGGAAGCAGACCCAGAGAGCTCAAATGACTGGTTTAGGGTCACCCGGCTAATAAATGGACTGGATTTGAACTCAGATCTTCCTACTCCAAGCACAGCATGCTTGCCACTTCCCAACAATGACTTCATTTCTGTGAATTCCTGGAGTTAGAATTATGGTGGGGCCTGGGGTAGGGTACAGACCCAAGAAAACCTAACAGTGACAGACAGACAGACAGACAGCGAGAGTAAGTGAGCACTTATTCAGTACTCCCTGGCATTGTGCAGGGCATACAGACAAGACACTCCTTGCCCTCAATAAGCTTATATTCTAAAGAGGGAAGGGAAGGTGGAAAGTCACCTCTCAGAGCCTGGTGACCTGGGATCAGAGTCCAGCTTTCTGGTGAGAGATGATTGACAGCGATGGTGTGCAGCCCTGCCTGAAGGCCTCCAGGGAGGGGGCCCACCATGTCTTGATTGTCAGAATGTGTTTCCTGACCCCCAAGCCTTTTTTGCTTCCTGGCCACTTCCCTTCTTTACTCCTGGTTCTGGCCTTTGGGGCCAACAGAAAAAGCCCAAGCCCTTCTTCCTGAGGTAGGCCTGCAGATACTTGGACATCCTGATCACATCTTCCCCAAGTCTCCTCTTCCCCAGTTCCTTCAGGCAATCTTAATTGTTTCATCTTAATTATTTCAAGACTCTTCCCCATCCTGGTCACCTCCTCTCCTGCCTGCCAAGGCTATTCTTAAGCTGGGATGCACAGGACTGATCAAAGTCCTACATGTGCGGCCTAACCAGTGCAGAGGAGTGGAATTATTCCTTCCTTAAGATACCTGTGTGACCCAAAGGACAGTGCCCACAATGAACAGAAGACAACAGTTTCTTTGTACAAATTTGGTGGGCCGCTGTTCTCCATCTGCATTTCACATAGTTGGTGATTTAAGGACCTTTAATAGTGATGGTTCCCATGTGCGTATTGGGATTTTGAAGTTTGCCCAGTGCCTCACTCAGTCCTTCCAGCAATGTTCTGGCTGGAGGTATTCATTTTACAGACAAAGAAACTGAGGCTTGGAGAGCTTTAGTGCCTTCCTCAGAAGTTGCAAGCTAATCATGTTTGAAGTAGAAGGCAAACATGGGCTTCCGTGTCCAGGTCCAGGGTGTCTTTTCACTATGCCAGCTTGCCTGGGGTGCCTGGCTGCTACTTACACATGCATTTCTGCTAATAATAGCTGGGCTTGGCATCTCCTTTTTTCATGTTGGTTTGGAAGTAGTGGGAGGATCACTAGATTATAAGCCAGCGGACCTTGGTCCAAATCCCTGGTCTGCACCTTTACAAACTGTGTGACCTTGGGCAAGGTGACCTTCCCCTCCCTGAGCCTCAGTTTCCTCCTTTGTAAAATGAAGGGATTGGGGCTGGACTCAGTTATGTCTGAGGTCCCCACCAGCTCTAGATCTCTGAACCTCTGGGCCTCAATTTCCTCTTCTGCAAAATAGGGTTAAGAGGAGACAGGAGGGTCTCTCTGGTCCCTTCCAGTCCCAGCCCTGTGACCCTGGGCTTCTATGGCCCTAACAAAAACCAGTTGGCACATCAGCCAAGGTTCTATATGGCCCACAGTGTTCCATCTCCACATGGACCTCAAGCTTCCCCTCCAAGGGGGAAGAGGAGACAAGGACCCAAGTCCCAGGACCTCTGTGCCCTGGGCAGGAATCAGGCTTCCTCAGTTTTCCAAAATCTCCCAGCAACTCACTAGGTTACCCAGAAGAAGGCATTCAGTGAGGTGTGGTGGGAAAAGCCCTGTATGGGGAGTTTGGAGCCCTGGGTTCAAGTCTTGACCCTCCTATTATCTATCTGCTATCTTGGACAAGCCTTCCTACCCACCCTTCTCCCACCCCTGGCCTCAGTCTCCTCATCTGGAAAATGCAGATCACAGCAGCCCTATTTATAAAATGAGAAAATGGATAAGGAATGAGAAGTGATGGAGGAGGTGAGTCCCCCTCAGCTCCCTTTGGGTCCTAGAAGGCGCCATGCTCAGAGGGAAGGGCTGAAACTCTGGTCTTCAGACACATCACCTGGCTTTGCTCCTCCCACTTTATGGCCACTAAGGACTATGGGACTGAGATACCACCTCTCCCACTTCCTGCCTCCCTTCCTTCTCGGCCTCAGCTTCCTCCTCTTTATAGGGCTGGAGTTGGACAGTGATTGGTGCTGGACTGAGGTGCCTTCCAGCTTGGGAGCTAGGATCCAATGGGCTGCTTCTATTCTTGGCAGGTACCAAACTCAGACTACTTCGTCTGGTCCCTTTCTAAGCTCAGTGATGGGCATAAGCCCCGGAGAACGACAGTACTGGCAGCTCCTCCGTGCCCCAGACACTCCCCTGCTGCAAGGTGAGGCTGGAGGTCCCTGGCTGGGGAGCCTCTCCCCCCACCACATCCTTAGGAGGGAAAGGGAACATCTTCATGGGAGAGGGGGATTGCATGACCGAGGGTACCCTGCTTCCCTCCTGGTCTCCTGGCACCCGCAGTCCCTCCCGACCTTGGCTGCAGCCCTGGTGCTGGGGTGGACAAGTAAAGTTGTCAGCGGCCCTCTTGGGCATACTGATTCTCCCTACTCCTGTCTTTATAGGTATTGCCAACTACAGGGTCCAGGACGGGGAGACCATCCTTCTGAGCCTGGCCAGCTGGTAGGGAGGGCCGCTCCATCATCCCAAGGCTCCATCATCCAGAGACCTAGCCACTCCTTTGGGCATCTATTACCTTTTGAGTAGGAGAGCAGGAGAGTGGGGAGGGAGGGACCTTTTTCAGAACCCATTATAACCTTCCTACAACCAGCCAAGGCCAGACGATGTCAAACCCTGAGGTCTGACAGTGACCACGGAAGGCCCTCCCCTCCCCCCCAAGCCTAGCTGTCCCCCTGTCCCTTCAACCTCTCCAGATCCAGAGACATCCAGCCACCAGGGATCTCCCATCTGGAGACCTCAGTGTGCCTGCAAAACTTGGGTCCCTGGGTGCCCGCCCTGCCAACAGCCCACCTTCTATGTCAATGTAGGGCTCACCAGGTGGAATCTGGTGAGAATCACTTCATAACAGCCTTAGAGGTCCAGCTCAGACCCTCAGACTACTGAGGAGGAAAAGACCAAATCAAAGAAGGGTCCCCAAGGGTGGGGGTGGGGAGATAGAGCTGGGATCTGAACTCAGGTCTTTAGACTCTCAGTCTCGTGCTTTTCTGGGCTGTACATTTTGTGGACCCTGCTTCACAGGCCTCAAAAGAAGAACAGATTTTACCAGGATTCCCTGCAGCAATTTTTTTCTGCCAAAATTCCTGGGCAGTTGATTTCCCAGGGTTCCTTGGAACTGCCTGAACCAAGATTCAGACCCAAGCAAGTCTCCTTCTAGGGTGGGCCTTTTAGCAGTCTGCTGGTTTGGGGGTCAGAGCACCTGGGTTCAAATTCTGATCACCCAATGGGAATCTTGGGCAAATCTCTTAATCTCTCTGCACCTCTTGTAAAATGGAGCCATTGCACCTCTGAAATTGCTTCCCTCTCTGAATCTACCAGCCAGCTGTGATCTGAAGTGCTTGTGGCCCTTCCTGCCCCTGCTAGGATCCCCTAGAACCACTGGACCTCAGAATCAGGAGCCCGAGCGACCTGCTCATCTCCCACCCCCAGTCCCATCTCTGTCCTGGCCTTGTGCTGGCTCCGAATGAGGCCATGCCTGCTCAGCCTTGACACGTTATGCGCTCAGAAACACCAGTGTTCCATTGCAGTGGATCTTGGCCTCTGGTTCTATCAAAAATGATTAAATCACTGATGTTTAAAACTGGTGATTGCTGCTCATTAATGACGGGGAACAGTGGCTTGAGTCACATCTAGGAAGGTGGAAAGGCTGAATCTGCCTTCCAGTGACCACCCACCGGTGGCATCTCCCAGCCACACAGAGAAGATACACATCCTAAGGAAAGAAGGAACCAGGGGATTCCTGGAAGAAAGAAGCAGAAAAATTCATTCCATACAGCCTTAGAGGGTATTTTCCACGTGGAGCTAAGTCTGGGCCTGGTCTCTTCCTTGACCAGTAGGGGGAGGCTGCTGCCAAGACTCAGACCAGAGCCAGGCAAATACAGCCTTGACCTGGGTGGGCCCCTGGATCCTGGATCCCCCAAAGGCTCTGAGTCTTCTCTTGAGGTGATGAAGCCCAAAGTGGTGGAATTTACAGCCCTGAGCTGGTGTCTGGGATTCAGGAGCTGTGGCCTGCCCAAGCCCCAGCTGCCAGTGACTCAGTTCTCCCTACACCCAGACCCAGGAGGATGACTCTCCTTCCTGTTGTGGACTGCGTGTTCCTGCCCAGAGGTGGGTGCATCCCTGAGAGGAAGGACCAGTGATGCCTGGCAGTAGGCCCTGAGAAGAGAGGTGGGGCTGCAGCTGGGCAGGCCTGGATGTGATAGGCAATGTCAGGGGAAGGATGTGGGAAGGGAGCTGGGGCCTCCCTCCTCTTCTGAAAGCTCCCAAGGAGAGAGGAGATGGGGTGAGGAGCTCTCAGCATCCTGGGGCCAAGGATGGGCAGGGCCAGCTGGCATGAACGCAGGGTTGCCAGGCCTCCCGGTGCCTTCCCGAGAGCCCTCCTTCACTGTGAAAACAGTGTGGGGCAGAGGGTGATCCAGTCCCATCATGTGACGTCCAGAAGTCCTTAGCCTAGAGCTGATGCCGCTGGGGGGTTGGGTGTGGGGGGGTGGGGGAGATGCTTTCTAAGATTCTGAGAACTACTAGGGAGGGGCTAACACCTACAGAGGAGGGGCTGATGCTGAGCCTGAGATTGACGGCCGATGGAGCCACAGAGGGGAAGGGGGCCTCTCTCTCTGTGGCTATGGCTGTCC
>NW_027187465.1:1512242-1520257 GCF_028583685.1 Petaurus breviceps papuanus | reverse complement strand
TCTGGCCCATCCCGTGCGGGACCCAGACCCACTCTCTTCTAGCTTGGGCTTCCCTCCCATTAGATCCTAGTCCGAATCTCACCGTCACCATGGCAACTGGCAGCTTCAGCCGGGTGGGGAAGGATGGGGAGGCCTCCTGCAGCGCCTCTCCCTAGGCGGTTTCCACGGCAACCAGGCGGCTTTGGCCAATGTGGGCGGCACCAGCCGAGCCGGGGCGGAGAAGGGGGTGTGGCCATGACCTCGGAGGCTGGTCTCTGGGCGTGGCCAGTTCTGACCCCGCCCTCCCTCCGCCGTACGCCAGTCCCGGGTGGGGGAGGCGGGGCCCGGCGCGGCTGGAGTAGGAGAGCGGCGGCAGAGGAGCCGGAGCCCGAACCCCCCCGGGATCCGCCGCGGCAGGGGGCATCGGGCCGGAGCGCGAGGCCCTGCAGGGCCGGGCCGGGCATCGCCGCCACTGCCCACCCAGAGGCCGGGGCCCAGCGCCAGCCCTAACCGCGCTTAGAGATCCGGCCGGGCGTGGGACACAGAGGACGCCCGGCCCGGCCCAGGGGGCAGAGCGGAGCTTGTGCCCGGGGGCCGGGCACCCCCTGGGCGGGGGGAGGAGCTGCCCGTCAGACACCCGGGCCCCCTGCCCCCCGGCCCCCATGTGCGTGTGCTCCCGGAGGAACCATGAAGCCGGAATGACCTCTGCCGATGGAGCCCCGGCCACCACGCTCCTGCTGCCCTGGAAGCTGGCCCTGCGGGACCAGGGGCAGGGCCGGTGCCCGGCGGGCAGCCCCGGCCGCATCCTGGCCACCGTGCTGGTGTGGCTGGTCACGGGCACCAGCATGTCCAGCCTCAACAAGTGGATCTTCACTGTGCACGGCTTCCGCTACCCGCTGCTGCTCTCCTCCCTGCACATGCTGACCGCTGTCCTCGTGGGCTACCCGCTGGCCGGGCACCGGGCGCGCGGACCTCTCCCTTCCCGCGCCAGGAGGAGGGTCTTCTTGCTGAGCCTGACTTTCTGCGCTTCCATGGCCTGTGGAAACTTGGGCCTTACCCACGTGCATTTGGACTTTGCCCAGATGGTCTACACCACCACGCCGCTCTTCACCCTGGCCCTGTCCAAGGCGATCCTGGGCAAGCGGCACCATCCGCTGCAGTATGCGGCCATGGGGCCCATCTGCCTGGGCGCTGCGTGCAGCATCATGGGCGAGATGCACTTCCACCACGCCGGCTGCTTCTTCCTCTTCGCGGCCACCTTCCTCCGAGGCCTCAAATCGGTGCAGCAAAGTGAGTACCCACGTGCCGGTGAGCAGGTGCGAGCCACCAGGCCTGGCTGGGCATTCCGTGCGACCCTGCGCAGAGGGCAGCGGCTCTGCAGGCCTCCGGCTCCACAACTGTACATGAAAGGGGTTAACCATGCAGGTCCGTCAAGGACCCTCGGAGCCCTGACATCCCCTGTTCTGAGGCTCCTCCCAGCCCTGACATCCCCTGTTCTGAGGCCCCTCCCAGCCCTGACATCCCATTTCCTAATGGCCCTCCCAGCCCTGCCATTTCCTGTCCTAAGGCCCCTCCCAGCACTGATATCCCATGTTCTAAGTTCCCTCCCAACCCTGACATTCCTCCCCTGTTCTAAGGCCCCTCCCATCCATGACATCCCCTGTTCTAAGGCCCCTCCCAGCTCTGACATCCCCTGTTCTCAGGCTCCTCCCAGCCCTGATATCCCATGTTCTAAGGCCCCTCCCAGCCCTGCCATTTCCTGTCCTAAGGCCCCTCCCAGCGCTGACATCCCATGTTCTAAGGCCCATCCCAGCCCTGACATACCCTGTTTTAAGGCCCCTCCCAGCTCTGACATCTCCTGTTCTGAGGACCCTCCCAGCCATGACATCCCTTGTAAGGGTCTTCCCATCCATGACATCCTCTGCTCTGAGCTCCTCCCAGACCTGATATTTCCTGCTCTGAAGTCCCTCCCAGCTCTGAGGCCCCTCCCAGCTCTCACATTATCTCTTCTAAATTCCTTCTTGGCAGTGACATTGCCTATTCTGAAGCCCCTCCCAGCTCTGACATCACTTGTTCTGAGGCCCCTCCCAGCCCTGACATTCTCTAGCTACCTCTATATAGAAGAGGAAATAGGCCTGGAGAAGGGAAAGGACATGTCCAAGGGTTAGGATTTGAACCTAAGTCCTCAAATTCCAAATCCAGCCCTTTTTTCCATTGGGCTACAAGATAAATTTTTTTCTGCTTGGCCCCAGAGGGCAGAGCTATAGCAATGATGAGTTAAAGAGAGTAAAAGCCATTTATATGTGATATCAGGATGAGAAGAAAGTAAAAGAAATGGCTGATCTCCTTAGGTCATGGTTCCCGCCTCGGGAGGTCTAGAACCTTGTCTGAGGATGCCGTAAAGGGGATGTGAGTCCAGGCTGTGCTGAGGTCCTCTGAGGTTATGCCGTGCCTGCCTCTGTAGGTATAAGCAGCTGCCCAGAGACCAGACCCACAGAGGTGCCTGGTGGGGTCCTGATGATCTGGATACACACACAGAATCTAGGACTCTGCTGGGGAGTAACTGGTCCCTTCCTGTTCTTGTCTGAAGTCCTGGGATGGGGAAATGCTTTAGTCGTGCCCTGCCCAGAGGGGAAGGTCTGATGTCCTAGCACTGAAAGGTGAGGTGGGGTGGGGAGGATGCTTCATTTGAAGGATGCCTGAAAAGAAGCAAAACCACATCCCTGCACCTCCATCCCAATACCTTCTGGATTTCCCAGACTTTATTGCCAGCTAGGCCATCCTCTTTTCTCTCTTTTCTCCTCCTCTTTCCTCTCCTGCTCTCCTTTTCTCCTTTCTTTTTCTCCTCCTCCATCTTTCCTCTTTTTTTCTTTCGTTTCCCCTTTTTCTCCGTCTTCCTTTCTCTCTCCCTTTCTTTTCTCCCTCTTTCATTCTCTTTTTTCCTCCCTCTCTTTTTCTTTCTATTTGCATATGTACATTACAGACATATGCTGGTTTCTACAAACATGTTCCCGGGGGCACCTGCATCGACACGTGCCCACACACATGTGTGTTCTCCTCACAACATTTACGTGCTTTCATGTGCTTGTACATACTCATAGAAACACATGTTCTGTGTGAGCGTGTGCAAACACCCACACTCCCAGGCATGTGGGGGAGCTGCCTGGACAGGCATGCCCGGATTACCAGTTTGCTCAGCCCCAGCTCTATGGGCAGACCCCTGTACCTCATACAGACATGCCAAGAGCCCGGGGAACACGGTCTATATGTCACTTGGTCACTGACCGTGCATATGCATACATGCAGAAAGCCACAGGTAGACATGCATCCAGTTACCCACACATATGCCAGCTTAATTAAGCCTCCCATTGTGCCCGGAGGAAGCCACCCCGCCCTCTTGTCCCTGGGCAGGGAAGGGTTCTGCCCTGGCTGGCAGTCCCAAAGCCCCAGTGTCTATTTTTGCCCTCGGGTTACCTGAGAAGCCAAACAAGGAAACAGAAATGTGATACTTGGGCCAGGCCTGTGCAATCGCTCTCCCTATCTGGCCAGGGACTCAGGCATTGTATTTGGTGGTGGGTTTTTTGTTTGGTTTTCATTTTTTGTCTTATTTTGACTTGGACCAAGAGTAGACGCTGGCTGTACTCCAAAGTTATTGAGAAAGCTCCTGGCTCTCCCCTGAGTCCCATGCCCACTTCCCTTCCCCCCACAGTAACCAGATTGCCCCAAGGAAAGTGCCTCCAAGAGGATATGGCCAAGGGGCTGGGATGATGCCCGGGGGCTGGGATGATGCCCGGGGGCTGGGATGATGCCCGGGGGCTGGGATGATGCCTGGGGGCTGGGATTCCTGGGGCTCCCATTGCCTACCTACTTGCCTCACTTCCACTGTGGGTGGGTGTCTCTATCCCTTCCAACAGGCCCAGGCCAGGGCCGGAGAAGGTACCTGCCAGGCCCTGTCACCCTGATTCTGCCCAGAGAATCCAGAGTGGGAAGGGGCCCTTGGAGCATCAAGTCTAAAGCCCTCCTTTGACAGAGGGAACTGATTCCCTGGAGAGCAGAGCCGGGGTCTGAGCGCTGAATGGAGATTCCAAATCCAGTGTTTTCGCCACGACAGCCCCCTTGCCACACCATGCACCAGCAAGCAGGCGGTCAGCATGCATCGCTCAGACAGCAAGGGGCCTGGAATCAGGAAGAGCTGAATTCAGCTCCACCTCCAGGCACTTGCTAGTCACTTAAGCTCCTCTTGCCCCAGTTTCCTCATCTGTGAAATGGGGAGCATATCTGCCAGAGCTGTCGCAAGGACCAAACGAGAGAATATTTGTAAAGCACGTCATACATACTTGGCTTATAGTAGGCTATCTGTAAGTGTTAACTATTATTGTCATATGTAGGAGCACTGTGCTAAGAAAGAGTTAGCCTTGACGTCCAGAAGCCCACCTTCTACTGGACACGACTAACATACGTGTAATACGTGTAAATGGAAGGTGGGCTCAGAGAGGAAGGTCCTGGCAGCTGGGGGACAGCAAAGGCCTCCTCCAGTTGGGGTCTGAGCTGAATGGAAGGAAGCCAGGAGGTGGAGGTGAGGAGGGGGTGCGTGCCTGCATTTCAAGTGCAAGGCACAGCCACCTCGAAGGCCTGGAGTTGGAAAAGGGAGTAGAGTATGAAGGCCAGGGTAGGCCAGCTGAGCCAGACCACAGGGTGTGTGAATGGAAGGCCGAAGCCCAAGAATCTCCCTCCTTCACACCCAGGGGGGTCTCCCCGCCATTCTGCTGGCTGCCCCAGATCTCAGGAGTCAATGCTCAGGACAGGGACTGGCTGAGGCAGCCCACTTTCATGCATTCCTGGCAACCAGAGTCCCATTGGGGGCCAGCGACTGCTAAATGGGAGTGTTGTTCCTTTCTGGGTGACCCATTTTGGGAAGAACGTTAATGAGGTAGCGAGGCCTTATGCAGAAGAGAGCAAAGGGTCCTGGAAGTCAGGCCACAAAAGGACACTGAAAAGAAACCTTGGAATTGAGAGTGGCCGCCTTCGCGGGGCATCCCCAATATCTGAGATGCTTTTGGTGGGGAAAGCTGGCTGCTCCCTGGATGGAGGATCAATGGACTGGTGAGGAAGAGGAGATTGAGGCTAGGTGTCAAGGTCAAAGAGGAGTCCCTGGCACTCAGAGCTCTCCCAGGACGGCTGGGATGCTCCCAAAGTGGGGGGTGGGGTGGGTCCAGGCTGTGCAGAGAGGATCAGGCCTTAAACAGTGGCAGAATGTGCCCCTGCCCTGCTCCCCAACACCCACTCCACTCTCCTCCAATAGGGACAGGTCCTTTCCTTTCACCAGGAGACCACAGACACACCTCTAGGAGAGCAGTGATATTCAGGCAAATCCCAAAGGCCTTCCCGAGCAATTGCTCAATACACATTTATTAAGCACCTACTACATGCCAAACACGAATTAGGCACCTGGAGAAAAAGACAGAAGTGAAATGTTTTTATTGAGGGAGAGAATGTCTGTAGGGTAGCTCGGTGGTCAGGTCTAGGAGGGTAGTTGGAAGAGAAAGGCAGAGTTTCAGGGGCTTTGTAATTTTTGCTGAGGGCCATCCTCGACCCTGGCACCACCCAAAGCACTAAGGACCCCTGTGTGACAAGTCACTTCACTTCTCTGGGCCTCAGTTTCCCTGGCTGTAAAGTGAGAAGGGTTGGCCTGGACAATCTCCACTGGCCCTTCTCACTCTCCGGCCATCTGAACTGACCTTTACTTAGCTCTGTGACCCTAACCGCCTCCCTGAGGACCTATGAATACATCTGTCTGGTCTGTCTGTGCCTTGTCTGTTCTCGGTTGTTTGAATGTTGTCTCCTGTGTTAGATTGGGAGCTCCTTGAAGGCAGGGATGTTTTTGCCTTTCTTTGTTCCCCTAATGCTGAGTAGAATGCCTGGTATATAGTAGATGCCTAATAAATGCTCACTAGCAAAATGATCCAGACTTGGAAGCTGAGGCCAGAGAATGGGGAGATTTGGTACCAGCTAGAGGGAACGCCAGGCATGTCCTGTTCTGGCCTCCCCACTGTGGGGCCTTCCAGCCTGCTCTGACACCTGCTCTCCTCTCCTGGTTTCCAGGTGTCCTGCTGCAGGAGGAAAGGCTGGCCTCAGTGGCCCTGCTGTACCTGACATCCCTCCCCAGCTTCTGCCTGCTGCTAAGCGCGGCCCTCGTGCTGGAGGTGGGCGGGGCCGGGCAGGCCCTGGCCCCTGCTGACCATCACCTCTGGCTGCTCATTCTGCTCAGCTGCCTGGTCTCGGTCCTCTACAACCTAGCCAGCTTCTCCCTGCTGGCCCTCACGTCGGCCCTCACCGTCCACGTGCTGGGCAACTTCCACGTGGTGGGCAACCTGGCCCTGTCCTGGCTCCTGTTTGGAAGCCGCCTGAGCGGCCTCAGCTATGTGGGCATCGCCCTGACGCTGCTGGGGATGTTTCTGTATCACAACTGCCACTTGGTAGCCTCCTGGTGGACCCTGTGGTGGACAGGCCGGCCTGTCAGAGCCCTGTGAGGTGACCGCTGTGCCCATCTGGGAGCTGTGCTCACTGGGCCAGCTGGGCCTGAGCTAGTCCATCCCTAGCTTGTGCGGGGCCTGGCGGCTTCAACCAACTGCCTGGAAGAAGAGGGGGCTGACGGGGATGGGGGGGACCCCATCCGAGAAGTGTGGGGGCAGGCAGGGAACCTCAAGGTTACAAAGAGCTAGTGGGAGGATTATCACCCTCATTTTACAAAGGGGGAAACTAAGGCTCTGTGCTGACATGGCTTGTCCAGGGCTCGGTCCCTGCCCCTCTTGGTCAGGGGCAGCAAAGCCCCGAGTTCAGCCAGTCCTCTCCCCCGATCTGTGCCTCAGTTTCCCCTTTTGATCTCTACAAAGGGTCAGAGGAGAATGTAAATGCAAATGAGTATTGTGATTAAAGGAATAATTATTGCTATTCCAGCTGCAACGCACACCTGCCACACTTGTTAAAATAAAATGGATGACGGGGAGTTCCCAGTGGTATCATGGAGAGGGCCCAAAGGGCTGCCGGGCGCCCCTAGACTGAGGCAGGGCTGGGCCAGGCTGGTGCTGGAGGCCTTACTGCTCTGAATAAGCCAAGTCAGGCAGGCTTCTTTTAGAGGCACCCCCCCCCTCTGCTGCTACAGACTGGGGGAGAGGGAAAGGGAGCTGTTTCTCTGGGGGGGGCCACCCCTGCTAGGGTTTCAGCAAAGGCCAATGTGGTCCCTGCCCACTCTCAGGACCGTGCCCAGAGGGCCTCTGACCCAGGCTGTCTGGCCACAGACAGGGATCTCCTTTGGCAGGTGCCTGTCGTACACAGAGGTGTAGCCCCTCAGGAAGCCTGGGGGAGGGGCTATTTCACTCCTCAAATAAAGCACTGTTTGGTTCTCTCTGTCTCGTTTCCTTGGGTGACACAGCTGCCTCTTACCCAGCAGGAGGGCAGCCAAGAGTGGGGCAGAACAAGGTGGCCCCCAGAGACACCTGCTCTTAGAGCCAGCCCATGCCCAGAAAAGGTTGATGAGCTCAGCTTGGAGGCCCCACCTGATGTCCCAGGGTAGGAGCTGGGAGGAACATGGGCCTTGGGGGCTAGCCCAGGCACTAGCCCAGCTGGGAACCTGGGCTAGCCCATGGGATCTGTAGTAGAGAAGAAGCCTGAGCTGGACATCACTAAGTGTGGCTTTGCAATTGACTGGTTGTGTTGTGTGTGATGTTAGGGGGAGGTGGGACGACAGCCTGACCTTGTGAAATGTGAAATGGCCGAGGAGTCATAGGAAGAGCCTGTGTGGAGGGGCCTTAGAACAGGGGATGGCAGAGCTGGGAGGAGCCTCAGAACAGGGGATGGCAGAACGGGGAGGAGCCTCAGAACAGGGGATGGCAGAGCTGGGAGGGTCCTGAGAACAGGGAGTGTCAGAACTGGGAAGGGACTCAGAACAGGGAATGGCAGAGCTGGGAGGAGCCTCAGAACAGGGGATGGCAGAGCTGGGAGGGGCCTTAGAACAGGGATATCAGGGCTGGGAGGGG
>NW_027187465.1:1450959-1512232 GCF_028583685.1 Petaurus breviceps papuanus | reverse complement strand
GCTGGGAGGGGCCTTAGAACAGGGATATCAGGGCTGGGAGGGGCCTTAGCATGCATTTAGTTGTAAGATCATAGATTTAGAGTGGAAGAGTCCTAGAACTCATTTAATCCAATCTCCTCATTTTACAATTAAAGAAACTTAGGCCCAGAGAGGGCAGGTGGAAAGGGGCAGAGCTCTGATTCAAACTCAGGCCTCCTGTCTCTAAATCCCCTGCTTTCCCCCTCAGCCTCTCACGCCCATGCAGAAGGACCCAGAGCAGGTGCGAGGCCTTAGGCTGGGGCAGGCATCATGAGGCCATCTGGTGCCCTAGAAAGGAGGGGATGGGCCAGTCCTGGCCTAAGCCAGTCCCCCTCCTCTGACCCCTACACTGGGCCTGCCTAAGGTCACATCTCAAGGGGAGAGGGAAAGGCTCTCTCTGGACCCCAGTTTCTGACAGAGAGTAAACTCCCTGAGGTCAAGGCCTATCTCCCTTTGTATCCCCAGTGCCTAGCAAAGTACCTGGCTCCCAGTCAGGGCTTAATAAGTTGTTGTGTTGGAATAAACAGGACATAGAAATAGGGGGAGGGGGATTGTAAGCTTTGGCTCTGACATGTCTCAGCCTGTGGTGAGACCTTCCCCTGCACCCGAACTCCACCCTTCACCCAGGCTTAACAGCTGGGTAAAGATGATGATGAGGACAGATGTTATTTATATATTACCTCACTTAATTCTTACAACAGCTCTCGGGGCTATCATTGAGTTGTTTCAGTTATGTCTGACTCTCTGTGACCCCATTTGGGGTTCTCTTGGCAGAAATACTAGAGGGGTTTGCCATTTCCTTCTCCAGCTCATTTTACACATGAGGAAACGGAGGCAAGCAGGGTAAAGGGACTTGCCCAGGGTCACACAGCGAGGAAGTGACTGAGGCCAGATTTGAACTCAGGAAGATGAGTCTTCCTATCTCCAGACCCGGGGCTCTGTCCACTATACTACCTAGCTGCCTTAGGTCTATTATTATCCCCATTTTATAATGAAGGGAACTGAAGCTGAGACAGACAAAGAGACTGGCCAGGATCATACAGGTGGTTTCAGAGACAGGATTCAAAGTTAGGTCTTCCTGCCTCCAAACCCAGACCTCTGTCCATTTCATCATGAGATGTGGCCTTCAAAAGCACTGGACTGCATTGTGAGATGGCATCAGGAGGAAAGGTTGTGGTTGAAGACAAAGGCCTCAGGAAAGAAGGAGGTACATGGTAAGAGTGCCAGTGACCCAACTCCCTTGCCTCTACCTGACTCTATGGATGCTGGCACAGGCAGGGAACGCTAGGCACACTCTGCACTCAGCTCCTAGCACCTGAAAGCCAGAAGCTGCTTGAACCTCACAGGCTCCCCAATCCCATGGGGCCTGTCTCGAGCTGCATGGGTAACAGGGACTTCAGTGTGCCTGAGCTGAGGGGACGCTGGGCAGGAGAGGGTGGTCTGGAGACAGTCAGGACAAGCTCCAGCCCTAATCAATCAAATAGCAATGTGACGTCTTGCAAAGGAGACCGAGGGATGTTTTGCTTGGATTGTAGCCTAGAGGGCTCCTAGTGAATGGGGAGCAGGGCAAGAAGCCCTGATTTGAGTGGGTGGTAGGAAACACTGAGCTGAAATGCTGGAAGACCTTAATTCTGGTCACAAAATCACTGTGTGACTTTGAGTAAATCCCTGCCTCCCTCTGGGCTTTTCTCTCTTGGTCAAAATGAAGGGCCTAGACTCTCTCTGATCTCTAAGGGGCCTCCCAGCTCTGACATTCAGTGAGTCTCTGGATGGGGTGTTCTATTTCCTTCCAGCCCTGGGAGGAAGGAAAGTGTGGCCCGGCCTGAGTCACCCCTGCTGACTCAGAGTTGCCACAGGCTGGTGGCTCCTGCCAGATTCCTGCCCAGCCCAAAGCCTGCACTGAGTGGGTGCCTCCCACTGTGGCCTGCTGGCATTTCCATTCTGACTCAGGGTCCCCCAGCTCGGCTACACCTCCTCTGTTGTCTTGTCATCTGCCTGTGATTCAGTGCGGAGAAGTAAGTGGGGAGCTGAGTACCCAAGGAGGGTATCTGGAAGACAGCAGCATTACAGAGTCCTGTACTGTAGGAAACAGTGACGGTTTTGGAAGATGCTGAGAGTGGACCTCGGAAGGTTTGGGCATGAGCAAGGCCCCTGCGCCTCTGCCCCCTGGCTCCTTGGCTCTCACGAGTCGTGACATCACCATCTGCCAGGGAGCCGAGCTTTCAGACAGCCCCAACCCCACCTCCCTCAAAAACGCATCTCCAGACACGGATGCCCTGTTGGGACCTGATGCTTGATGGTTGGCATGCTCCCCTTACAGCTGCCATCCAATGATTCTGAAGCCCCAGCTGCCAATGTCAATGCCAACCCCTCTCCCCATCCCCAGCCTGGCCCGCCCCCTTTGCCAGTTCCCACTGCGGGATTCCCTGCCCCCTCCATCATGCCCTCAGCCTGTGCCAGAAGGAACAAACTTCCTTTACTCTAAAACCACTTTCTTCCTCACTCCTTCCATGTTAAGAACTGGGTTCTTTTCCAATGACTCAGCTTCCCTCGTCACCCTGTCCTGGACTGGCTACACTTTGTCTCATACCTCCAGACTCCCCTGGCTGCCCTGGAGAAATGGAAATACTCCTTGCTCCCCATTGTCACCTTCTCTCTCTTTCTCTGTCTCTCTGTCTCCCTTCCCCAGCCCGTCTCTCTCTTCTCTCTCTGTCTCTCTGTCTTTCTCTCTGTTTCTTCCCCCCATCTTTCCTCTCTCTGTGTGTGTCTCTGTCTCTCTCTCCCTCTGTTCTCTCTTCTCTCTCTGTCTCTCCCTCTCTCCTCTCTCTGTCTCTGTCTCTCTTCTCCCTACCCCACATCACTCTGT
Organism: Petaurus breviceps papuanus; assembly: GCF_028583685.1. NCBI lineage: Eukaryota > Metazoa > Chordata > Mammalia > Diprotodontia > Petauridae > Petaurus > Petaurus breviceps. The sequence goes on along the minus strand of NW_027187465.1, from coordinate 1,509,348 downwards.
ATCTCTCCTCCTTTGAGGTTCATACTATCCAAACATATCACCCAAGGCAGATCTTGGTGGCTCTTATTTGGAGATTTGGGCTCCCCGCTCCCCCCCCACCCAGTATTCTACTTTCTTCCTCAATGAATTCAGTCATTGGCTCACGATTGATTGGTGGGGAATTATCCCTTCTTCCCTCCTCGTCACATCACTCAGACGCCTCCCTCACTATCTCCTTCTTCATCACTGCCTCCCATGAAGAGATGGCCCTCCCTGTGCCAAGGCGATCCCCTCTGCATACACCTCGACCTGAGTCCTTACCAACTTCTCCAGCAGATTGCCACCATTATCACGCCCACTCTTTTTTTATCTTCAGTCTCTCCCTATCTACTTATTAGCAGTATGACCTTGGGCAAGTCACTTAACCTCTGTCTGCCTCAGTTTTCCCTCCCCCCCCCAAGAGCTGTTGTGAGTATAAAATGAGATATTTGTAAAGTGCTTTTCAAACGTTCTACATTATATAAATGCTAGCCATCATCATCACCCCTGGCCGCTTCCCTGTTGCTTACAAAATATACCTCTGTTTCCTCCATTCTTTAAAACAAGTCCTCGCTTCTTCCCACCAGTGAGAATAGCTATTGTCCACGCTTCCCCTTTCAGGCTCAAACTCCTGCAGAAAGTCGTCTCCATCGGATGCCTCCCCTTCCCCTCTTCTTGTTCTCTTCCAGCTTCTCTGTGACTCGGTTTCTGACCTCACCTCCAGAGTTCCCAATGACCTCTTAATGATCACACCTAATGGCCATTTGGCAATCCCCTATGCAGCACTTAGCAGGCAGTCAGGAAACAGTCAACAAGCATTTATTAAGCACCTTCCATGTACCAGAGTGTATGGTAAGCACCGAGGATATACCTTCTGATGGGGGAGACAACCGCAGACAATTATGACCTTACAAGATGTGATTGTGACAATAATGATAATAGCTAACATTAAATAGCATTGGCTATGTGCCGGGTGCTATGCTAATAAGCCCCTCATAATTATTTTCTCATTTGACCCTCAGAAGGTAGGTGCTATTATTATCCCCATTTTACAGATGAAGAAACTGAGGCAAGCAGAGATTAAGTGACTTGCCCAGGGTCACACAGCTAGTAGGTGTCTAGGGCCCAATCTGAACTCAGGTCTTCTTGCCTCCCAGCCTGCTGCTCTGTCCCATGGAAAGAATGGAAGTGTATTCTCTAAAGAAGGCACTGATGTGTGTATATGGGGTGAGGGGAGGGGATCAGGGGAGCGGGGAAAGGTCTCTTTCTGAAGCCAGGAGGTAGGGGGGAGGAGGAAGATCATGCCAGGTACAGGAGAGGGCCAAGGGAAGAGGGTAGAACTAGGATATTGAGAACGGCAAGAAAGCCAGGGTGCCTGGACTGAGCTACTGGCAAGCAGACAGCTGGTCTCTTTCACCGTCCTCCCAGACCGGCTTTCCCCCTGGCTCCCCTCCTACCGGCTCAAGGGCTCCTCCTTGGTCTCCCTTCCTGGTTCATTATTCATGTGAAGGCCATTAACCATGAGTGTCCCACAGGGCTCTGTTCTGGCCCCTCTTCCCTTTTGACTCTACAATATCCCACTTGGTGATTTCATCAGTTGCCATCATTTCAATGATTATCTCTACGCAGCTGAATCCCAGGTCTACAAATCTAGCCCTAACCTCTCTCGAATGCCAATTACCCATCTCCAGGCAGGCTTGGAGTCAGACTCATCTTCCTGAGTTCGAATCCAGCCTCAGACACGGACTAGATGGGTCACCTGGGCAAGTCACTTCACCCTGTTTGCCTCAGTTTCTTCATCTGTAAGATGAGTTGGAGAAGAAATGGCAAACCTCTCCAGAATCTCTGCCAAGAGAATCGATTTGATTGTCACCATAGACTGGGAGGTCAATGATATCATTATTCCCATTTTGCAAATGAGGAAACTGAGGTAATCAGAGATTAAGGGATTTGCCCAGTACCTGAGGCAGGATTACAAGTGATGCCAGTTCCAGCACTTTATCAGCTGGGCCACCTGGCATGCCAAAGCAGGGTGTGGTCCTTTCTAAGGACAGCATAGAGAAGGCTGAGGTTCAGAATAAGCTGAGATTGGCAAAGAAGGCGAAGGGGAACAAAGCTATCCACATTTCTGCTTTCAATGGAGAAAAGAAGACCCAGCCTCTCAGGGAGGCAGGGGTGGTGATAATGGAAGACATAGAGAAGGCAGAACCAGTCTGTTCCAATTTCATTTCTGTTTTCTCTGCCATGGAAAATAGTCTTCAGAGTGGAGTGGAGAGATCAAGGGCTAAAATCCAAGATAAGTAAGAAGAAAACTGGGACAGTTGGCTGTCCTCAAGTTCAAATCATCTGACCCAGGTGAATCCTGTTCCAGGCACCCCAGCCTTTTGCAAATGTCCCAGGACTTTAAGGGGGCTTTGCTGAAGAACTAGTCTAGTAAGATGTTTAAAAGTATTGACCTTTATTGGATGGAGTTTAACTCACACAGGGAAGGCGTAGGCTTCAGGGTGGGAGTACAGAGACAGCAGTGGAGGGATATGAGGCCAGCATCTGTCCCGCACTTCTCCCACTAAACCAACACCTCCATCAAGGCAGGGAAGGAACAACCAGGACATTGGCTATGATGATGTTCAGGCTGTGGCAAGAGAAGAAAAATGATCTATCATGGCTCTATGAGACATCGGTTGTCCTCTGGACTTTCTGCATTAGGTTAGATCCAAGAGTTTTTCATTTTCCCAGTTCTGAGGCAGAGGGACACTGTAGCAGCAAACACCCCAAGCACGTCCTCAGGGTTTGCTGCCCATACAGGTTCTTGGATCTGCTTTGATAAAGGAAAGCAACTCAAAATGAGTTAACAAGCTTACTTTAATCAGTCAAACATATATTGTTTACCTTGTTCAGGGGAAAAAGGTCAGCACCCCGAACTTCAAAGTACACAGACAGAATTGTCAAGACAGAAACAGATCTAGTAGACAGATTTCAAACTGTCCAACCATTACATCCATACCCAGTCAACATCTGGGTTTCAACATCTGGGTTTTTTTTCAAAGGGGGGGGGGGCTCAGGACAACGGCTTCCCAGAATCCATATCAAATCACAGAACACTTCTCAAAGTCAGCCCCCAAAACAAAGCCTCACATCAGGGCTTATAGCCTTCTCCTGGCTCAGAGAATGTAACAACCTTTTGGACCCACTGGCCAATCAAAAAGTATCTACTGAAAAACAAGCCTCCCACCCCAGGCTCCAGGTGCACTTTAGCCTAGGGGCAGGGAAGATCTTTAAAATTTACATTCTCATTACATTCAGCCCCAAGATCTTTCATGCCCATAGCATAGACAATTTACTTTTGAATTAGCACTAAACATCTCTTAGGTCACATTTTCAAGGTACAGAACTAAAGTTACCAAAGTGGCCACTGGGCCTTAAACAAACACAAAGTACATATCACTTCAGTTCAAAACAAGAGTTCAAATAAAGTTCTCTGGGGGGGGGTGTGTCCTTCCCCTCACACATCTCCAGCCCCTGCATCCAAGTACACAGAGGGGGCTGGGCAACAAAACCAACAAGGTGGGGTCCCTGGGGATCCGAGGCACTTCATCCCACCCACCATAGTCACAAGTCCATCCTCCCCCTGGGTCCCAAACTGTGGGAAGCAGCAAGGAAACACACTCAGTGCCCCTGCTTTGCTGCTCAGTTCTTTTTTTTTTAATTAATTAATTTATTTTTTGATTTTAAAACTTTCAGTTCCAGATTCATTCCCTTCCCCCCCCTGCCACCCACCCCCACTGGGGGGACAAGCAGTTCAGTGTAGGTTGTACATGTGTGGCTAATGCAAAACAATAACATAGTAGATGTATTGTAAAAGACTGACTATTTTTCCCTCCCTCCTATCCCACCTCCCACTTGTTCTATTCTCTACTTTGATCCTGTCCCTTTTCAAAAGTGGGTGCTTCCAACTTCCCTCCCCCCCAGCCTGCCCTCCCTTCCATCATCCCCGCTCACATCCCCTTCCCCCCCTATTCTCCTGGAGGGTGAGATCCCCTATTTAGTGTGTATTTCCCTCCCTTCTCAAGCCAGATTCAATAGGAATAAGGTTGACCTATTCCCTTTTGCCTTCCTATTCTTCCCCTCCATTGTAACCATTTTCCCTTGCCTCTTCTGTATGAGATAGTTTGCCCCACTCTATCTCTCCCCATTTCCTCCCATTATATTCCTCTCACCTCTTAATTTCACCTTTTAAGTATCATCCCTTCCTGTTAAATTGGTCCCGTGCCCTCTATCTGTGTATACCTGTAAACGTATATATACACATTCACATATGTATTCATATGCCCGCATACCCTCATATAAAGACATATATATATATATATATATATATATTTCTAATCCCTTCAACTACTGAGAAAAGTTTCATAGGTTACAATTATTGTTTTTCCATGTAGGAATGTTAATAGTTCAACTTTGGCCAGGTGGCTCAGCGAGCAAGAGCACCGGCTCCAGTGCCGGGACGACCTGGATCAAATCCGGGCCCAGAGACCCAGCACCACACCCAGAAACAACAACTGGCCATGCAACCCCGAACAAGCCGATTACTTCAAACAAAAAAATAGTTCAACTTTGATAAGTTCCTTATGATTTCTTTTGCCTGTTTACCTTCTCATGCTTCTCTTGCTTCTTGTATCTGAATGTCAAATTTTCTATTCAACTCTGGTTTTTTCATCAAGAATGTTTGAAAGTCCTCTATTCCAATGAATGACATATTTTCCCCTGAAACATGATACTCAGTTTTGCTGGGTAGGTGACTCTTGGTTTTAATCCCAGCTCCCTTGACCTCTGGAATATCACATTCCAGGCCCTTCAATCCCTCAGTGTAGAGGCTGCCAGATCCTGGGTTATCCTGATTGTGTTTCCACAATATTCAAATTGTTTCTTCCTGGCTGCTTGTAATATTCTCTCCTTAATCTGAGAATTCCAGAACCTTGCTATAATATTCCTAGGAGTTTTCTTCCCAAATGCTGGGGTTCTCAGCTGCCGGAGGTATTAGATGGGTGCCCTCTCTGAGGTCTCCACACGCTCTGGCAAGCTGGACACACACCCCAGGACCTCCACCCTAGACTGCAATCCAGATCCAAGCAGGTTAAAGCAAGAGCTATTACCCCTCAGACTGGTGCTTGGTCCCCCTACACTCTGCAGGCCAGGAGCTGAAGCCGCCACATGGCGCTGGCAGGCTGTGCTGGTGTCTCAGCGGTTTCTCGCTCAGGGGGTAAAAGCCACGCACTCCCACTTCCTGCGTCCCAAAGTCCAGACTGCACTGGCCTCTCACCTTGTCCTTCGCATCTATGTATTGATAAATCTGGAAAAGGCCACAGCTGCTGCTGATCTGGAGTCCCTCTGGCTGGCGGCTGGTCAGGCCCGCCCTGGGGCTAAAGCCTCGGCGTGGTGCTGGGCTCAGCTCCCAGAGCGCTGTGCTGGCCGATTCCTGCCTTCCTGCCGGGCTGTCCTCAGCGGGAGGTTAGCTTCTCTGTGTCATTTTGTGGGTTCTGCAACTCCAAAGTTTGTTTAGAGTCCCCTTTTTACATGGATTGGGGAGGGTGGAAGCTGGAGCTGCGGGAAGGTCGTGCTTCTACTCTGCCATCTTGGCTCCACCCCTGCTCCTCAGTTCTTATCTTTTCCTGTGGCTGAATTCCGACCTCCTGGGTTCCTTCTCCTCCCGCAGGCAGCAGCCCCTCCTGGCTTCTGCCCAGGTCCCGATTCAGGCTGCTCACCATTCCTGCTCTCAGCTCAGTGAAGTCCGCATGCAGGTCATTCTTCTCTCCTGGTCCACGGCTCCACAGAGTCACAGCTACCACAACTGGGAAACAAACAATTATCCCAGTCCCCATACTTTCCTTTTACTCTGCAGATCCTGTTCGTGACACCATTTTGTAGCAGCAAGCACCCCAAGCACGTCCTCAGGGTTTGCTGCCCATACAGGTTGTTGGATCTGCTTTGATAAAGGAAAGCAGCTCAAAATAGGTTAACAAGCTTACTTTAATCAGTCAAACATATATCGTTTACCTTGTTCAGGGGAAAAAGGTCAGCACCCCGAACTTCAAAGTACACAGACAGAATTATCAAGACAGAAACAGATCTAGTAGACAGATTTCAAACTGTCCAACCATTACATCCATACCCAATCAACATCTGGGTTTTTCAAAGGCGGGGGGTGGGGGTGGGGGGGCTCCAGACAACGGCTTCCCAGAATCCATATCAAATCACAGAACACTTCTCAAAGTCAGCCCCCAAAACAAAGCCTCACATCAGGGCTTATATAGCCTTCTCCTGGCTCAGAGAATGTAACAACCTTTTGGACCCACTGGCCAATCAGAAAGTATCTACTGAAAAACAAGCCTCCCACCCCAGGCTCCAGGTGCACTTTAGCCTAGGGGCAGGGAAGATCTTTAAAATTTACATTCTCATTACAGACACGGGTCCATTATCACCTCCATGCTGCAAGGCAACCTAGTCAACTGAGTCTAAGAGAGATTCCCATGTGGGTTTCCAGGAATCTATGTCCCTGGACCAGGGGTGGGGTCTTGCTTAGGCCTATCTGATTAGTTTCCCAACTCTGATGTCAAAGGGAAGCATGAATTTGTTTTGTTGGTCATTTGCTAAACTTAGGGGAGTCACACATACATGGAGGTGAAAAAGAAAGAGACAGAGACAGAGAGAAAGAGAGTTCAGTCTCAATAAATACAATAAATAAATGACAATATAAAATCAAAAGACATCAATATAACTTATGGAAAAAATAACAGATCATGTAAGACTAACTTCATTCCTTTTGTGACTAGGTCACTTAACTTGTAAATCAAGCAACAATTCAAGTGTAATTTATCTAGATTTTAAGAAAGCATTTGGCAAAGTGCTTTATGCTGTGGACAAGATGGAGAGATGTTAATCCAGGCAGGGGAGATAGAACAGGGAATGGCAAGGCCCCCAAAATACTCATTAATTGTTCCATTCTACCTTCCCTTCCCCCTTCTCTCAGTGCATCCCTCTTTCTCACCCCTTAATTTTATTTTAAAAAAATCATCCCATCATATTCAACTCATACCTGTGCTCTCTGTCTATGGATTCCCCTTCCAAGTGCCCTAATAATAAGAAAGATCTTAGGAGTTACAAGTTATCATGTTCCCATGTAAGAATGTAAATGGTTTATCCTTATTGATTTCCCTATTATTTCTCTTTCTTGTTAATTTATTTATATTTCTCTTGAGTTTTGTATCTGAAAGTCAGATTTCCTATTCAGTTCTGTTCTGTTTATCAGGAATACTTGAAAGTCCTCTGTCTCACTGGATATCCATTTTTTTTCCCTGAAGGATTATACTTAGTTTTACTGGGTAGGTTCTTGGTTGAAATCCTAGTTCCCTTGCCTTCTGGAGTATTACATTCCAAGCTCTCTGATCTTTTAATGTGGAAGCTGTTAAATCTTGTGTTCTACTGACTGTGGTTCCATGATATTTGAATTGTTTCTTTCTGGCCACTTACAATATTTCTCCTTGACCTGGGAACACTGGAATTTGTCTATAATATTCCTGGAAGGTTTCATTTTGGGATCTCTTTCAGGGGGTGATCAGTGGAATCTTTCCATGCATGCTCCCAGGGTGGAGGGGTCACTGTCCAGAGCTTCAGATTTCCTTTGTGCCACTGTTGGCAGGGTTAGTTCTGGGGGGTCCGTAAGTTTCCAGTTCTTCCAAGATGATGATCTAGGAGAGGTATGGTCACTACTCTCCTGGTCTGTGCTCTGGCTTGTGAGCAGTCGTAAGGACGCGTGTCTGCCCTGGAACTGTGTCCAGGATATCTGCTCCTGTTAATGCTTCTCCTTGCCCCAGGACTTCAGCCCAGAAATATGTATGGTCCTTTACAAAGTGTTCCCCATAATCTCCTTCTGACCAATCGTCTGGTCCCCTTGCCATTTGTAGTTTGAGAGTACTGGCTGCTACTGATTCAGTCGCCCTGAAGGATTGCACTAGACTGTGTTCCCTTTTCACTGTGGTGAGACATAATTTTCCTGCTGAGCTTCTAAGTTATCTTGGGCAGAAAAATTGCTTCACTCCATCCTTTTTTTTTTTTTTTTGCTTTTTGGAGGGCAATTGGTGTTAAGTGACTTGCCCAAAGTCACATGGCTAGTAAGTGTGTCAAGGGTCTGAGGCCGGATTTGAACTCAGGTCCTGACTTCAGGGCTGGTGCTCTATTCACTGTGCCACCTAGCCGTCCCTACCCCACCCTTTTGTGGGTTCTGCAGCTCCAGAATTTGTTTGGGGGAATTATTTTAAAAATATTTGGAGGGGAATTTGGAAAGCTCAGGAGAGTCCCTGCCTTTACTCCAACTTTAGATTAATCCACACAATATATATCTTGACAGAGAAGGCTAGACCTCTGCAGACTGAATGAGGGCTACATTGGGGTCATCAGCTTTACCTGAAAGGTTGTATATAATACACATATACACAATACACGTGTGTATGTATGTGTGCACATGTATGTATGTACATGCATTAGGCATGTGTGTGCACATAGATAGATAGATACACATATATGTATATATGCCTGAGAGGTTGATGACTCTGTTGATGACTCAGTCTAGAGTCCACATCAGTGTGCCCTGCATTCCTCTCCTCTATTATGACTTCTGAGATCGGGCAGTTCCTTCCCCCCAAGTCCCAAAGTTCTCATCACTTATTCCAGTAACCAACTCCACATCGCTCATAAGGATCACACCAGAACTGCCACTTTGCTCACTATTTCCTTCACCTTTGGAAGGATAAAATAATCATTTATGCCAGCCAGGAAATGATGAGCAGCTCTGCCGTTGGTCGACAGAGAGCCCCAGAAGCCTGGATGACCCAAGGTTCCCATTGCTTCTTTACCATTGCTGACCACATGCCAGGCCTCTGGCCTTTTTCCCAGACTCCTCAGCTATTTCCTCTTTCTGTCCAGATGGCCTGTAGGATACTCCAAGGAGAAGAATGATTCTGTTGCTGTCTCACCTAAATGGTCTCCATCATGGTTCATTCTCCATCCTTCCCACGTTCCTGGCTTTCCTACAGGAGCATGGCTTCTCTGCCCACATCATCCTTTTGACCAATTCTGTCCTTTTGGAAGAAGAGTGGCCTCATCCCTGTGGGGGTGGGAGGAAGCTGTCTTACCCCATCATACGGCCCATCCGTCTGCGCGCTCTAACCCTAACCCTAACAGGTCACATTTGCTCCTCAGGGTTAGGATCACTTTCGTTCCCCTTTTTTTACCTGCTCTTTGTGCATCTATCTGAGGCCTTATTGCATATTGTTTCCTGTGCGTTGCTTACTGGTTCTCTCATCTGCCATTTTCTTCCTTGGGTTATGGAGGCTGAGAATCTTCCATCCTTCCAATGAGCACAAAACCCTCTTTCTCCTGAGATGATCTGTCTCCTACCCTTTACCTAATTCCAGACGGTCAGGGCTCCTTGTACCTTCCTTCTGTTTCTCGCATTCTCCATCCTCCAACCTTCTGATCCAGGGAAGCACCTCTCTCTACCCTGTTACATCTTTTTAAAAACATTTATTTCTTAAAAGAATCAAAATTGTCATCCATTCTGTCAAAGAACACTTCATTCACTGGTGGATACGTTAAAGCCTTTGACTTTTCCCTCCAGGACAGAGACCAACTCGCTCTTTGCACGTACATGTACACAAAGAGTGTGGGACTTTCTCCAGGCCACTCCACTATTCTCTTCGCTGTCCTTGCTTAAGCAAAGCAAGACCCATAATCCTTAGGATGGAGGAGGAGTATTTTTTTTCTAACCTTGTGGCTAACTGGCTATTTGCTGTACCTGCTCACTGTTGAGGGCCCAGGTGCTCTCCCGGTGTTATTCAGTCATGCCCAACTCTCTGTGACCTCCTTTGGGGTTTTCTTTGAAAAGATACTGAAGTAGTTTGCTGCCTCCTTCTCCAACTCAAGAGGAATTGAAGCAAACAGGGTTAAGGGTTATTTTCCCAGGGTCACACAGCTAGTAAGTGTCTGAGGCTAGATTTGAACTCACAAAGATGGATCTTCCTGACTCCCTGACTCTAGGCCTAGTTCTCTGTCCACTTAGGTGTGGCTTCCCTGTAACCCACCCTTAAACCCTGAGATTCCCAGTCACTTTTTTTTGGTATCATGGACCCCTTTGGGAAAGCCAAGGAACCCCTTCTCAGGATCAGGTTTTTAAATGCATAAAAATAAACCACTTAGGATTGCAAAGGAGACTGATTCTATTAACATACAGTTATCAAAATATTTTACAAGACAAGTTTGTGGATCCCAGTTAAGAATCCTTGACATAGACATGGAAGAAGAGAATAAAGTGGTGGCCTCAACAAAACACACACTGTTCATGTAAGCCGCTGTGTAAAGGTAAATACTGATGACTGCAGGTGTATTCTAGAGTGAGTTGATATTTCTACAGAACATTAGTCAGTCAAGTGAACAGGCATTTATTGAGCACAGGGGTTCCAAAGAAAGACAAAAACCAGTGCAAATAACCAGGTACAAACAAGATAGCAACAGGTTTGCAAAACCTGATTTGTCTTATTGGATCTTCCTAGCAGGATGGCATAGGATGGAATCAGAGGATTGGTGCTGCTCTCAGATGGCCAGGTCCTGACTTGAGACTCATCCTCTGAGTGATGGTGGCCAGCTCATTTACCTGCTCTTAGCCTTAAGTTAGGGCAGCTAGGTGGTACCATAGTGAAAAGCAGCATGGGGCCCGGAGTCAGGAAGACAGGAGTTCAAATCCAGCCTCAGACACTTCCTAGCCTGTGTGACCCTAAGCAAATCATTTAACCGTGTTCATCCACTGAGGATGACCATCTGGAATGGAATTTCATCCATTTAGACCAGTGGACAAAACTAGCTCATCTCGGGCCGCATCTGCCCCTGAAGGGTCCAGGGATAGTTTTAGTTGCAGAGTAAGACTATTCACTTTTGGGTTGTCATTTCATATCACATTGTTTCTCCCATTAGACTTGTGGTCCACTAAGGGCCTCCAGATCTTTTTCACAGGACTTGCTCTGTGGCCATATTTCCTCCACCCAGCACATGGGAGGGTGATACTTTGAATCAAAGCTTTGGGTCTCACCAGAGGGAAGCCATATCTTCTAGACCCTCTGATCTTTGGTCTCGGGCTCTGGGATTCACAGAGGATCAAGAGCTTCCAGGGATCAGAAACCCTGAGACTATGAAATCCATCCTCCTCATGCTATAGAGGAGGTGAATGTCTCCCAAAGAGGGAAAGGGACTTGTTCAAAATCACATGGCAAGTTAGTGGCAGAGTGGGAGGAGGCCTATCCCAGCCCAGCTGGCCCCTTGGCAACCTTGGGTAAGCTTGCTCACTCTCTAAGCTAGGCCCCTCCCAGCCCTGACATCCCCCTGTTCTCAGGGCCCTCCCAGCTCTGACATCCCCTGTTCTAAGGCCCCTCCCAGCCCTGACATCCCCTGTTCTAAGGCCCCTCCCAGCCCTGACATCCCCTGTACTAAGGCCCCTCCCAGCCCTGACATCCCCCTTTTCTCAGGGCCCTCCCAGCTCTGACATCCCCTGTTCTCAGGGCCCTCCCAGCTCTGACATCCCCTGTTCTCAGGGCCCTCCCAGCTCTGACATTCCCTGTTCTAAGGCCCCTCCCAGCTCTGACATCCTTAATTTTATGTTACAAGGTTCCCAACATCTCTATCCTCTGATTCTATGATTAAATTCTGGGGACTGTGCCCCCTTCTCTAGCTAGAGAGATGCATTCTCTTAGACAATGTGTCTATAAACCAGGTACCTGATTTAGGACTTGGTTAGAACTGTTGGAGATCACAGACAAGGACAGAAAATGGGCAGAGCCCACTCCCTGAGGCCATCTCCTGGATTGTGAGCAAAGGTTGTTCTCCATCCCCCTATTGGGAGCTGGTCTATCGGTGTGTCCTGTCTGCCTCCCCCTCCTCTCACCATCCAGCCCTCACATTAGGGGTAGAAAGGCCCTTGTTGACTGTGAACTTGCAAAGGAAAAAATGGCATCTTCTGTTTCAATAATGTTTAACTGGGACTTGGCATTGCCTTCAGTTATTTAAAAGCATTATTCAGAGAAGGGGCTCACAAGCCTCAGCAAAATGCCAGAGATCTCTGATCAAAAACTTTAAATGTCTGCTCTGTTTGGGCTTTTCTACTAACTAGTTGAGTAACCTTGGAGAAGTCATTTGCCTTCTTCCAGCCTTGCCTGTCCTTACTTCTTATTTGACTGAATATGTGGGTTAGATATGCTCCATTAAATCTGCGGTTTTGTTTAAATAAGGCAGGAAAAGACTCTAAATCTAGGGCAGGGCTGAGTTAGGGTCTGCACAAAATGTGAACCATAGGTTAAAAAGAAAGGCCCTCTCACTGAAAGATCCCTCTAAAACTATCCCTCAGAAGATGGGTGCTTTGTAAACCTATCTGCCTCTCTCGGGTGGTAGTGGACTTCCCTTTGACAATGGGAGTCCAGTCCAAAAAAAAGCATCATAAGCATTTTTCTTTTTGGACTGGACTTGTGCCTTTACTGGTGTTCAGAGCTCCTGAGACCACTGCAGGTTGGCATCTATAATGGTAGAGTCCTTGGGATCGAGGTGGGGAACAGAAGGGCTCATGGCCACAGACTTCCTATGTGCCAGACGCAGGATTTTCAGGTTTTCCAGACTTTAAGACCAGCTCTCTACACATGCCACTTTTTAAAAAAATGTCAACTGTTTTCTTTTTCTGAGCAATCCCTTACAGTGTGGATAACTTGTGGCTCTAGCAGGAAATGCTAGTGTGGAGTTCTGTTCCCAGTGACTTCACTTATGTGTAAGAGATCTGATCACCGAGGAAGTGTGGTGCAGTAAATGTGTTGGAATTAGCGTCAGAGGACTTGGGTTTGAATCCTGGTTGTCATCAACTAGTTCTGTGACCGTGGGCAAGTCATTTAAATGCCAGAGGCCTCAGTTTTTCCACCTGTAAAATGCTGAGTTTGAACTGCATAGCCTGGAAAACCTCTTTTAGCTCTAGGGGCTCAGGGACTTAGTCAAGATCCATGGTCACACAGAGCAGGTCGGTAGTGAGGTTTGAACCCAGATCTTCTTGCCCCCGAGGCCAACATTCTAGATACTATGCCACAAGGCTTGATTCACTGGGCATATGTGTTAAACATTTTCCATTATATTGAGCAGGGAAGGATTCCAAATCTACACCACACCTAGGCAGGCTCTGCACAAACCCTGAACCATTGCTTAAAAGGCAGGGCCCCCTTATAAAGTGCAGAGCACTCTCTCAGTGTAAAGGACTGACCGGGTGTCAGACAGGGACAGGGCATGTGCTGGGATCAGCTTCACCCAAGCCCATCCTCTGGGTCCTCTTAGGTCTTCCTGGAAGCCCTAGCATGAAATCTGGCAGACCGCTGGTTCAGGTCCTGGGCTCTCCAAGGTGACCGCAATGAAGCTCATGCATTTCATTCCTTTATAATGGAGTTTGGTAGGAGGAGCAGAATTCCGTGAGAAGGAAAAAGAGGCAATTGTTAAAATTTTACAACTTTTATTAAGGATCCTTTGTTGTAAAAGGTTTTTCATCAGCCAATAAAAAATGTGCTCCAGGCAACCCTGCTCCTAAACCACTTAAGACATAATCAGACCATATCCCACTAAAAGGGCTGGGGGTAGGGGAGAGAGCTGGCCACCTACTGTGTGCCATTGTTGGTTCCCTGTGATTGACTCTAGTAGGGACAGATACAAGCTGTTTAGGGAAGAAGTCTTGGGCACCTGGGTCTCAGCTAACCTACCTCCCTGGCAGTGGGACTACCAAGGACAGGCTTGGTTAGATGAACTTTGGGAGGGTACCACGAAAGGACGAGATGAAATGGGACACCCCTGCGGTGCACCTTTTAGTGAGATACTAGAATGAAACCCTGTCTCTCAGGAGAGGGGAGAGAACAGGAGATCAGCTGGCTCAGCTCAGGGCATGGAAATACATCCCCTTTCAGTCACTGGTCAGCCCCTGAATCTCCAAAGGGTTTGGGCCTGTAGGCCCACAAGGCTGGACTCACCAAAAAGTAACTGGAGGGGGAGGCAGCAGGCAGGGAAGGGAAGGAAGGGCACCCAGCTGGCCCTGGGAGCGGTGGCAGACACGGTCACTGGCCAGACTTGGGCTTTCCAAACCAGCCTTTCTGGATCAGCTCCAAGAGGCCACCTTTGGCTGAACCAACATTTGGAGTTCACCTCCCCTGCTCACCCATCCTTCCTGACTAGCCCTGGGGAAGCGGGCACAGACAGGCAGGTTCTCCATCACTAAGTTCTTGATAATTTTTGTAGTGACTGAGTTTTATTCTTTATAGATGCTGATTCAAGGTTAAAGCCCCCAGGAGAGCTCACTCCTTGACCTCACATTGTCATCTGCTTTTCTGTATCGATCAAAGTATAATACTGGAGCTGAAGAGTTTATTTTCCAGTTCAGACCATGGTCTAGAGTGAATGAATGACAGGTCTGCACCCTTCACCCTGAATAGCAGGAAGCTAATTACCATCACAGTGGGATCATCACTCTGACCTCCTTCTCATAAACATCTGGGATCACGCCAAAGGGAGAGTTCACCATGCGAACTGTGTTTTTGCCATAGAGTTTGAATTCATAGTGAATGAGCTGTTCCCAGAAACCGTTGTTGGGCCGAATGATGGGTCGGCAGGACTTGGTCCAGGTGTGAGCGTCCAGCAGGGACATCGAATGGTACTTCATGAGGTAGGCCAGGCAGAGGGCTGCTGACCTGCTGACTCCAGCCGCGCAGTGCAACAGCGTGCGGCCCTGCTGCATTTCCACCGTGTGGATCTTGTCGGCTATTGGGTCGAAGAAATCGTACAGGCGGGAGAGCGGGGTGTCGGCCACAGGCACTTGGACATACTGGATGTCAGCGTAGAAGGTGTTCACCACCTCTACAGACACGTTAATGACGGTGGTGATTTGGTTGCTGGACAGTATGACCTTATTGTTAGCGGCCAAGCCATTGCCAAGGTACAGGCTGCTGGTAATCTGGGACAGGCCACAGATTGCAGGCTGCCTGAAGAGAATGGGGATAGTGTTCAAAGATGTATTCATTAAGGCAAACTTTATAAACCAGCGACGACGGGGGGCTGCATCTTCCTGCTACTCTTTGTCTAAAGAAAACTGAAAAGAGAAAGAAGATGTTAAAATAAAGTTTGACCACTCACATGGGCTCCCAGGCCAGCACATCGATACATGGGGTATGTGTGCACACACACAGGGAGGAGTCCAAGGCCAGGCTCCCTAGGCTGGCATTCGAGGCCTTCACCACATGGCCTTCCCCAGACTGGACCTCCTCTCTGAGCTTGTTTGTGCTGCTCCTGCTACTGGCCAGAGCATCCTGGCTTCCCTGCAATGATGTGCCGCCTCCCCCCCCCCCCCCCCCCCCTCCCCTGCCCCCCCCCCCCCCCCCCCACATCCCCATCACATGCAGCATCTTCCTCTCGAGCTGCTCTGGTCCTCATTTGCCAGCTTGAAACAATCAATCCCCCCCATGATTCATGGAAAACAGCATAAAGCCCAAGTGCCTCCAGAAGCAGCTTCCTTTAGTCCTCCCTGCCCTCCCTTACAGACTTCACACCCCAGGGACACTGGACAACTGTCCATCTCCCATTCCGATCCTCCTTCCTCCTGCCTGCTGTGGTTTGGTTCAACCTGCAGGTGACTCTTCTATGATCCCCCATTAACTTCCTCTAGCCCTGGAGCAGACAGGTCCAGACAGAACGGCCTTCAGCAAAGGGTCTGAAGAAAGCAAGCAGGCCCTGTCCCCCCTGGGGCTCTCCATCTGCTGATGGGGGAATGTGTCGTTTTTATGGCTGCACAAGGAGGCTGAGGACTGGGGAAAGCTGGGCCTCAGGATCCCCTTCTAGAGACCTTTGCGGCCTCATAGCGAAGACCGGTACGCTGCGGCTCTTTTTTTGGACGGTACGCTGCGGCTCTTTTTTTGGACCGGTACGCTGCGGCTCTTTTTTTGGACCGGTACGCTGCGGCTTTTATGACGAAATCCAGCTTGCTCTTCTTTGCCTCCCCCTCTATGGAAGGGGCTGGCCTGAATGACCTTTCCAGCTTGGGAATCCCATGATTCTCCAAGCACCACAGGAGGGTTTCTGCAGCCCCTGCCCTGCAGGAGAATGGGGCTGAGTTGGGTTTGCTGGGAAAAAAAGCGGTCAGACTCCTTGGGACTCCTGCTCTCTGTGCCCTTGGGCAGGATCCTCGAGCCCCTGGCCTGGCTGCCCTTTGGCTGTTCAGTGAACTTCCAGAACTGGACACTGGATGTTCTTCAGCTTAGCTCGACCAGGACCACACAATCCAGCCAAATAGCCTAGTAACTGTCCCCAAAGTGGCCTGGGCTGCCTGGCTTCCCTCTCCCTGGAGGTCTTCAGCAGAGGTTGGACCACCACATGTCAGTAATGCTAGAAGAGGCATTGTTTTCACATGTGGGTTGGCCTTGATGGCCACTGAGGTGCCTTCCAATTGTAAGATCAAACAGGCAAATAGAGGTAAAGTGACTTGCCCAAGGTCACACAGCTACTAGGTATGTTCAGAGGCTGGATTTGAACCCAGATATTTTTGTACAGCTTGCTAGCTGCCACATTCTCTAGCTGCCTCAGTCTGTTCATCTGTAAAAGGGAGATGATAATGTTACAAAATGCTCTGCACACGTATAAGAGATTATTAAGACATGATGATGGAATCTCACAAATTACTTCTTCTAATGCCATTCCCTTATTTCCTTACATGTGTTTCCATTTGTACTGATAGTTGGGCTTAGCCAAGAGGCCAAGCAGAGACATGCCTTTAGCTTTCACATTGCCTTTATTTCTGAACATACACCCCCTGTCCACTCCTCAGTAAGCCATCCCTCATAACAAAGAACAAAGATGAGGAAAGGCAGCCCCTGTCTATAGCATCCCTCTATGCCACATTCCCTGCCTGCAGCCCCCATCTCTACAGGAAGAAGAGGGAGTATACTCCCTCCACTTTTCTCTGGGATAAAACTTGGACATTATAATGATGCAGCTTGATTATTTGCCCTTTCCATGTGCATTTCTGGAACCAGAACCCTGGGCCTGTCTTAGAAGCTGTTTGATTGCAAAGGCTTGTGGGTAAGTGATGGATTGCTAACTTGAAGAAACTATGGGTAGGAGCCATATTTCCAGGGCCAATGCTGCTGTCTCTAGGTGGGGCAAAGTGACTGAGAGCTGAAACCCCTCCTGGCACTGCAGCTTCCTTCCCCTGTGCAGTGCTGCCTAATGGACGCTTTGTTTTCCCAAAGGCCATGCACATTCAGCCGGCTCTCCCCCGAGGAGAGGAGGTTCTTTGTGGCAATGGACCGGTCTGAAACGTTCTTTGGTGTGCTACAGCTCAATTCCTCAGCAGGGTGTCCCTCCCACTTTCTACATCGGTTCACAGAAACCTTCACTGGCTTCAACAGCTTCTCCAAGCTTGTCTTTTTCTTATGGCATGCTAATACTCCATAACGTTCATGGACTCCATGCAATTTAGCCATCCCCCAAATGGCGGGTGGCTTTGTTTCCAGTTCTTGGCACAAAACTCACTGCTCTGTAGGTCAGGTACAGATATATTTTCCCTGTCTTTGTTCTTTTCCATTAAGGTATAAGATGGGTATGAACACATGGGTGGTAAAAAAAAATTCCAAACTAACTTCTAGAATGGTGGCTTTACGGGAAGGGAGCCCCAGGGAGGTGCCCAAGTTGCCTGCCTGATCAGCAGAGGAGCAGGGATCACCAGGCCGCTTCTCAATGACATCCAGCGGAAGTCAGGCAGCCGGTCTGGTCAGGGCGGGCTCCCCGAGGAGCTGGGGCTGAGGACACGCATGTCTGCAGGGGCTCCAAACTGCCAGGATCTGTTGTTTTCCTAACCACTCTATGACCGGACACACACCTCCTTCGGCCGGCCCGTGGATGGACAAGAGAGTCCCAGAGCACCTGGAGGCGGCCCTTCCAAAAGCTGGCTGCCAGCGCTGACCATGAGGATGTGCCTGACCGAGGCCCAGTGCCCAGTGGCTCCTGGCTCTCAGCGCTGACATTCTATCCCCTCCCCGGCTCCTCCCAGACCGCGAGCAGGTCATGAAGCCCCAAATCACAGGCTGTTCCGGCTGCCCAAGCCCGCGGGAGGCTCCAAGAGGCTTGTGACCCCCCGCAAACCCCAGGGCTTTCCGGCCACGCTTCCTTCCTCTCACACCCACAGGTGCCCCTTCACAGTCCCCCTCATTCAGCAGGTGCTGGCGGACTTGGCCCGACCTCCCACGGCCTGACCTGGAGGAGGCCGCCCCGGGGCTCCGGACACCGCCACCGCTGCCTGTCCGGCCTGTGCGGGGGCAGCTGGGCCTCTCTCGGCGCCTTTGCCCCGCCCCGTCCGCTGCGGGAAGCCGTGCTTGTGGCCCACGCCCTCCCGTTCTCTTGGGGTCCAGGGTGTGGGGGGGGGCAGTTCCTGACTCTGCACTTAGGGCGCATCTCCAGGGCCGAGGCCAGCCTCTGGCACACAGCAGGCGCATAATGAATGCGGCCGACCTTTCCCCCCCTGCACCAACTGCCCTCCGGGGTCACTCTAGCCTAGGCTCCCGGGTTCCACGAGAACCCCGCCAGGCACCGCGCGTCCTAGGGTTCGGCCTCAGTGAGGCTTTTTTCGCCTCCTTTCTGGGAATTACAGTAGGAGCTTGAGGGGAAAGGGCTGATGGGGTTGGAAACGCTAAGGAGACTCTGGGGCGGCGGCCGAGCCGAAGAGGCCGCCGGGAAAGGAAGGGAGGGCAGGGCAGGGGGTGGGGCGAAGGCGAGGACGGGCGGGAGGAGGGCGGGGCCGGGGCCGGAGGCCCGCCCTCGGACCAGGCGCCGCCAGCCTCCTGCCGAAGCCCCAGGCTCACCCAGTTCTCAGCGTCCTCTATCCCGCCGTCGCTGCTGCCGCCGCCGCCGTCTTTGTGATGAAGCTTCCGCTTGCCGCCCGCTCACCGCGCCGCCTCTGCTGCCGCCGCCTCACACACTGCTCCCGCGCCTACCTCCATCATGCCCTCCCGCCCCCGTCCGTCTCCTAGGCAACGAGCCGCGTCCGCCCTACGGCGTCCGCGCAGGGACAATCCAGCCTCGCACGCATGCGTCCCCACCCCAGTGCGGGCCGGGGCCCGTTTCCTGGGCAACGGACGCTTCCGGAGACCAGGCTCACTTTCTCTCCACTCGGGCCTTCTAAGCGCGCGCCCCGCCCGTCTCCTAGGCGACGCGGGAGGACAAACGTCCTTGCGTCTGCTTGGGCTCCATTCAGCGGCCGGCCCAGCCCGCAGACGCTGGGGAAGTGCCCCTGCCCCCTCCGGCCATGGCCACGCTCTCGTCAGGATGCCAGCTGCTTCTGGACAAGAACGTGGAGCGGCGCCGGCCCGAGATGCCCTTGGCCGGGAAGCCCCAGGTGGTGTTCATGCAGCCCAGAAACTCCCAGGCTCCAGTGCTCTTCAGGTGCCGCCCCCGGAGCACCCCCAGCCCGACCTCTTGCCCCGAGTAGCCCGGCCGCCGGAGGGCTCACAGGTCCAACCAGGACCACCCCCTGGCAGTGGGGCCCCCGCGCCCCTCCCGCCTCCAGCCCCGTGATGCTGAAGCTGGCCTCCGTGCCCTCTTCGTGCTCCCATTCATGTTCCCCAGCTGTGAACCCCTCCAATTACTGACCCAGACCCCTCCGCCTCCTCCCACTTTGGAGTCTCCCCAGGACCTTTCTGAAATACCCCCTTTGCAATCTTTACCTCCTCCACCCAACCCTTCTGAACTCTGCCAACATCCGGTTTGCTACACCTCTGACCATTCCCTCCCCAGAGCCCCCTCTTATTCTTCCTTACAAGCCCTCTGAATCCACCTTCCATTTAGAACCCCACCCCCTTGAACCCTTCTCCAACTCCTCTTTGAGCGTTCTCTCCCCCCAAACACCTTTTAACCTGCACTACCCTGGTTATGTGGGTGGCTCCTGGAGATCCACACCCTGACTCTTAGCATTCCGAGAAGCACCTGTGCCCGCCCCACCTCCCACTCATAAAGGACATTTATCAGCTCAGCTCCCCGGCCTTGCTCAGGAGCATCCCTGATGTACACTGCCCTTCCTTCTCTAGCTTGATGAATGCCAGTGAAGTGGCTGTGAAAAAGTTCTTACCCAAGAGTCACTTATCAAGGGTGATTATCCGAGATAACCTCAGTGCCCAGCGGGTCTATGAAATGGAGGTAACGTGGTGACCAGACATGGCACAGGGTTACAGTGGGCCAGCCTTCTCCCTCCACTTCTTAAAGCAGAAGGGGTTTGAGGCAGGTCAAGAATATGGAGGTTCTGTGTTCGAGATAGGTGGGCAGTGGAAGTCAAGGGTTTAGCCCCAGAATCCTGGCCCAGGTTGGGTGACCCTCTTTTGTGCACTGCCACTCTCAAGGGAGCTTTTGAAATGATTGCCAAGGAGGTATTTTAAGGGTTGGTGAGTGCATCGAACTTGCCCAAAGTCCACGACCAGGAAATGGCAGAAGGTGATCTGGACCCAGGTTTCCTGTCTCTGCTCCAGTTCTCTCCAGTGTAACACATGGATACCTTCTCTCTCTCCCTCCCCCTTCCCCCCTTTTTTTTGGAGGGGGAAGGTAGGGCAATTGGGGTTAAATGACTTGCCCAAGGTCACATGGCTGGTAAGGGTTAAGTGTCCGAGACCAGATTTGAACTCAAGTCCTCCTGACTCCAGGGCTGGTGCTCTATTCACTGTGCCACCTAGCCACCCTGCCTTCTCTTTTTTAAAAAGCAGGAGTGGGCAGAGTGGTAGGAAGAGATTATCTGACTCAGTCCTTCTTTGCCATGCTGGCAGGAGAATGCCATCAGATTGATTATCCCTCTGTACAAATGACCTGAATGACAAAGCCAGGATTTGAGCTGAGGGTTTAGGTATTCTGCCAGGAGCCCAAGGCTCCTGGTGGCCCTGAGGCTTGTGAAGAAACCTCATTGGGGGGCCTTCTTCCTGCTCCTCCTCCCTGATGCTGGGGGTGGAAGAGGAAGCCAG
Source organism: Petaurus breviceps papuanus (assembly GCF_028583685.1). NCBI lineage: Eukaryota > Metazoa > Chordata > Mammalia > Diprotodontia > Petauridae > Petaurus > Petaurus breviceps. The sequence continues at coordinate 1,488,232 of NW_027187465.1, read as the reverse complement.
GTGGTCCTGAGCCACAGTGCCCCCTCCCCAACTCTGTGCATGTAACTGATCTGTCCTGAAAATGCCACCACACTGAATGTGAAACTATATTCTCTCCCAATCCTGATCACCATACACACACACATCCCCCTCACTCTCCTCTCCTCTTTGTACTAGGGCTTCCTGCTCCATGTTCCAGGGATGCTGTTCTTTCCAAAGTGACCGACGATCTAGTGGCCTCTTTCTTCTCAGTCCTCGTTCTCCTCGACGTCTCACCTCTCTAGCCTTTTGCATTATTGATCACTTTTTCTTCCTGGATATTCCTCTTTTTCCTGGTTCTCCTGTCTGCCTGACTACTCACTCAGTCTTTGCTGGGTAATGGGTGTCCCCCAGGGTTCCGTTCCAGGCCCCTTTCTCTCTCTATACCATTTCCCATAATTTTAGTTAGCATCTCTCAGCTGATGACTCATACCTGCTTGTCTAAGCCTCCCCTCTCTCTGCCTCCAGGCACCCATCTCCAACTGCCTTTCAGATGTCACACTGGATGTCTGGTAGACATTTTAGGCTTGACACGTCCAAAATGGAACTCATTGTCTTTCCTCCAAAGCCTCTCTTCTTCCTAAGTTCCTTGTTACTGTTGAGGGTACCACCAACCTCCCAGTCACCCACGTTCCCAGCCTAGGTGCCATCCTTAGTCCCACACTCTTCCCCACCCCCCATATTCCAATCTGTTGCCACATCCTAAGGATCCTGCCTCCACAATGCCTGTGCTATGTGGCCCCTTCTCTCTCCCCCCACTCACATCTGAACCATCACAATAGCCTTCTGGTGGGTCTGTCTGCCTCTTCTCCCCACTCCCACCCACCCTCTCTTCTGCTGCTAATGCAGGTCTGATCATGTCACTCCACCCTTACCTCGAGGAACAAATACAAAGCCCTCTGTTGGCTTTCAGAAGCCCTTCCTAGTATCATGTCCTCCCACTCCCATTCTCACACACGACTCTCCCACACAACCCTGCTGGCCCTGCTCTGGCCCCTCCTCACCGCCCTCTCCTCCAAAGTGACGTCTTGAGCTTTGCCCACTCCTCTCTCGGTGCCTTCTCTTGTTCACTTACCCACCTTCATCTTGCCTGTTGTCTCCCCCTGCTAGACTCTGAGGGCAGGCTTTTCTTTTACATCTGATGGGGGGGCACTATATTTGTATCCTCCGTGCTCAGCTTGGTACTTGATACATAATAGGGACTTAATCCATATTAGCTGACTGTGCTGACCACTTTGGGTTCTGGGTGTAATCTATATTTGCAAATGTTTTTGTTGTTCTGTTTTCATATTATCTTCAGTTCCAAGTATATTTTTCCCCTTCCACTCCCCATTGAGCCATCCCTTGTACCCAAAAATAAAACAGGGAAAAGTTCAGCCAGATACACCAACCCATCCCCTGAGTGTGATGGTGTATAGTGTTTCCCACCCATAGGACCCCCTTAGGTCATGTACATTGTGTACATGCATCCATGCATCAATGCCCACAAGTCGAGGACCCCCTATACCAGGGGTTCAGACGAAATGTCCTAGGAGAATAAGAACACCTGGAAAATACCTGGCAGAGGGAGCCCCTAAGCAAGGAAGAGGCTTCCAGGCAGGAGGGAGGAGCTGATGTGAGTGCCTGGGAACAAGGACTCAATCAGACTGAAATGTGAGGAGTGGTACCTGGTGGGGTAGCAGGAAGAGCTTTTGAGTCAGGGGTACTGGGTTCAGGTCCTACCCCTGCCACTTAGCTGTGGAACACTGGGTAAGCCACGTAACCTCTCTGTGCCTTAGTGTCTTCATCTGTTAGATAGATGGCCTCTTAACATCCATCCCAACTCCATCTATGACCTTAGAAGCAGGAATAGTAAGTAGGCCAGAAAAGTAGATGGATTGCAGAGAGGCTTGAATGCCAGACTAAAGAGTTTGTATTTTATCCTAGAGCTAGAGAGAGATGATGTATGTGGGCAGACTTGTGCCATGGGAAGGTTATATTGGCAGCTGTTTGGAGGTGATGAGGACCCGACTGAAGGAAAGGCCCCTGGGTTCAGAAAATGCCCTGGAGACTTGGCGCAGGGGATTGGCTCTCATTGGGGGAGGAGGGTTAGTTGCAGGAAAAGAAAGAGCTGAGGAAGAGGAGGCATGCCAGGCTTCAGGGAGGAGGGAGGGAAAATGGGTGTATGGGGCTGGGAGGCATGGAAGAGTTTGGTCGTGGATGTCCTGGTGGCAGCGCTGAGGCAAATAGAGAATGTTGAATTCAGGAAAGAGATGGAGGCAGAGAGAGCCTGGATTTAATTAGAAAGTCACCCTTTAGAGGTGATGATTGAAGCCCTGGGATTAACCCCTGGGATCCTCAAGGAAGAGAGTGTTTCTGTGCAGGCAGAGAGACAGCTGCTCTGAATTCCAGGGCTGGCACGGAGCCCTGAAGGTGGAAAGGCTTGCTGAGGTTGTCAGGAGAATACTGGGGGGAAAGTGGCTGCTTCTCACCTTGAGAGCTGGTCATTCAGGGTGGGGGGGATGGGTGGGCACAGTGCCACCCCCCCCCCAGCTCACCACACTCAAACTGCAGATTTATTTATCCCCACTGATCCCACCATCAGTTGGAGGCTGGCTGCTGCCACTGCAGGAGGGGAGACACTGGGTCAAGGTGTTCGTGGTGTGGTTTTTGCCTTCAAATGATACCAGATTCTGGAGCACTTTAAGGTTTTCTCGATACTTTGCATCTATGGTCTCATTCGAGTGACCAGGTTCTCTGAAGAAGATACTGAAACTCTGAGGGGTCATAGAACTTGTCAGTGTCTGAGGTACAATTAGAATTCTGGTCTTTGCATCTCCTGGTCTAGCCCTTTGTCCACCATGCCCTGCTTATGTCCGGACCAACATAGGATGCATGACAGATTGTATCAGAAAGAGCCCTGAACTTGAAAGATATGACAGTAGTCAACCTAGCTTGCTTTTTGGGATCCCGATTTTGTAAACACAGCTGCCCCAAGCCCTTCGTAAAGGGCCATCTTCTCTCATAACTGGACAGGAACCTCACTACTGACTGTGAGGGTGTGATCACTTGATGAGTGAGACAGCAGAAACGAGGTTCATTCTGGCACGGGACGGTCCAGAGGGACAGAGTGGTAGTGCCAGCTCCATTGTCCTTCTGGTGACCCCTGAGGAAAGGCCACTGCAGCCCAGGAGCTCAGTCAAGCTAGGGGTTTCCAGCCTTTCTTGACCTTTGTGCCTCTTTTCACTACAATAGGAAGTTCGCTCTAGAGTTTCCCATGCACATGAGAAATAAAATAGACATTTACCACATGTAGGCCATGCCAGACACACCTGCCGGGCCCCAGGTTGGGAATTTCTGGTCTGGGCAAAGAAATAAGACAATCTGTTGTAGCATGAGCCCGTTATTGGAGGTGTTTGAGTTGAGATTAGAAGGCTAGTTGTCTGGGATGGTATGGAGAGAATTCACGCTCCAGGTGGGTGTTGGGACTAGATGTCATTTGAGGTGGTTCCCTTTTACCCAGGTGAGTGCTATTTGGGGGATGGGGGAGGCACTTAGAGAAGCTTCACAGTCATCATTGGGACACTGGTGTTTGTGGCCAGTGGAGGACACACCAAGGAAGGGGTGAAGGACTCCCTCCCTTTTCTTCCCCCAACTTCCTTTTTGTTTTCTCTAAGACGAGAGCAGCAGACAAGACCAAGAAGAAAATGGGTCACCTCTATGATCACCTGAAGAAGAAGTTCATGACAGACCAGCTAAAGAAACTGAACCGCTGGCGTCGGGAAGCACTGCCCATCCAGAGATACCTGGAGAGCATCCAGAAGTACCGCTATGAGCTCAAGCCCAAGCCCAAGCCCAAGCCCAAGCCCAAGAAGGAGGTGAAGATTCTGGAAAGCGCCGGTAACAGGGAAAGAGTGGTCATCTCCGAGTGAGCAGCAGAAGAGGGTCCATACTTGGGGAGGGGAGGAGGAGGAGGAGGAGGAGGGGCTGTGCTTTGGCCTCCAGGGCCGTTAGGGAGATGATGTAACTAAACTCTCCTTTCGTTCATTGCTTCCTTGGCGTCCTGTATGTTTTGGTTATGCCTTCAGAAAGGAGGAAGTGGGCAGGCACCATGGTTAGGACAGGCTCAAGCTGGCCACTGAACTGCCCTGTTACTTTGGGTAAGCCCTTTCCCCTTTCTAGGCCTCACTTGCCTCCTTTGTAAAATGAAGCTTATAAGGTACTTTACCATTGTCAACTCTTTGAACCCCTGAGGACAATTCATTATTAGGTGAGGTATGGGAGGAGGGGAGTGGGGAGATTGGGATAAATAGAATCACCCTCACCACACCGCAGTGACAGAGCCCTGTTTTCATCACACGTGCAGGAGGTGATGCACCATTTTATAGACGGGAAAAGTGATGTTCAGTGGTTAGCGCAAGGTCATGCTTGGTAAACTGTGAAAGGACCTAAACCAGTCCATTATAGAACTGGAAGAGCCTCAGAGATTATCTAGAACTTCTCTTCAGGTAGATTAGGGGAATGAGGCCCAGAGCAGGAAGTTCGATTTCCTTTATAAAATTAGTGTCCAAGCTGGGATTAGAACCCAGGACTGCCTGAGAAGCGGAGGAACTAAATGCACTCAAACTGTACAAACGTTTACTGAGCTCCCTGCTGTAGATTCCACTCGGCACCACACTGGCTCAGTTCTCTCACTTTACAGGTGAGGAAACTGAGGCACAGGCAGGTGAGATAGTTTGCTTAAGGCAACCCAGGAAGTCTCTAAGGTAAGATTCGAATTCATCTTACTGACCTTTTAAGCCCACTGCTCTATCCTCTGTTCCAAGGGACAAATTCCCAACAGATACAGGCAAGTAAGGGAGTCCTTGGCCTCAAGGACTTTAGAGTGAGGGTGATAACATTCAGATCATCAGGTCAGATGGGTGTCAGGCCTGCTCTAGACAATCCCCACCTTTGCATCTCTAGGGTTAAACTTTCTTCAGAGCTCTAGAACCACATATCCCAATGTCCATATAGGCCCCAAATTTCAATCCAAAATGGATTCACCTTCCCCCTCCAACCTGGTTTCGCTTTTGACTTCCCTATGCACATGCATTCAGTCTTTCCTCCTGAGCTCCAGGCTTGCAACACCTGCTGCCTTCTGGACATTCAGATGTCACCGTTCACTGTTTGAGCCACCCTCCTCCCAATCCCCCAGACTCGGCCTCAGTGATGTCTGGATGCCTCTCGCACACTCACTCCACCTGTCCCATGTGTTGCCAAGTCTTGTGTCTATCTTCCCACCATCTCTTCAAATGTCCCCTTCTCTGACAATGCCATCACATGGGTGGAGTGCTAGCATTCATCTCAGGCCTGGACTTTCTCTAAACCGGCCTACTTGCTTTCTGTGCCTTAAATCTCCCTAATTCGGATCCTCCTCCTCTCAGCTGCCAGTGGGATTTTCCAGTAGCTAAGGGATGAACTTGAGGCCTCAGGTTGCCCACTCCTGCATAGCTGTATAAACCCCCAAAAGCGATGGAAATGAAAGCAAGTCTGTGGATGACTTGGTGTGAGACCCAACTGAGTCACGTCAACCCCGGGGGTGGTCAGATGCAACTGGCAAAAGGTCAGCAAAGCACTGTTTCTAAAACGATTTTCGTAATTGGTGACCAAAGTGGGGCCTTCGAACCGTATACTATGATCCCTAGTGTGATATACAAGGAGGTGCTGCACCAAGCCAGGCACGAAGAGGCAAGAGGCTGCCTCTCTGAGAAGACAACCTGTCATCTACCCGGCTTAGAACTAATTACCGAGTGATTTCCGTGTCACCTGCTCCCTCTGAAAACGTGAGCTTCCTAAGGGCAGGGACTGTGCTTCTGGTCTTCCTGCTCCCAGGGCGCAACACAATGCCTGGCAATGCGCGCTTGTTAGCTGAGAGCAGGGCAAGAGCGTCTGGCTAAATGCCAGGGATGGAAAGGATGACTGACGATCGCGCTGTCTGTCAGTGACTACTTCCTGAACCGTGCTGCGGGCTCCCCACGGGTACAGCCAGCACGCACAGCCCATCTCTGCCCGCGTCTGCACGCTGGCCGAGCCCCGGGCGGCCGGGTCCCTCCGGGAAGGGGGCACAAGAAAGCAGAGCCCCGTGTGCGGGGTCTGAGGAGCCTCCCCAGCAATGCCGGCTGGGCGCTAACGGCATTAGCACGGCTCTCGGGGTGACCCGGCCAGCGCGCTGCTGGGGGAGCAGAGGAGCTTGGCCCAGGGCGCGCTCACCATGTGCGTTCGGCAGCCCAGCAGGGGGCGCAGGGCACGAGGACTCTCCCTCTCGGCCAATGGAGGGGCCGGCAGCCCCGGGCGGGACATGTGCTGCCCTATCTCGGAGCTTGCCGGCAGGGGGCGCAGTGCACCCGCGCCAGCTCTGTCGGAGTCTGCACGTGTCCCGAGGTAGAGGCGGGGCGGGACCTCCCCCACGTGCTCCCTGGCCGGCTGGCCCCACCAATCAGAGCCCGAGGCGGCTCGGAGGGCGGGGCTCCCTCACATGCCTCCTCACACCTGCGCTGGCCGGCGCGCTTTCTCTAGCCTGCGGTCGCTCCGTGTCCGAGCCGGAGCCGGGGACAGGCGAGGAGAGGGGGCGGCCGCTGCTGCTCCCCACCCTCCCCTCCTCCCCAGTCCTAAGGGGGAGGGGCGCTCCCGCACGTGACGCGCCCCCCCCCCCCGCGCGCGCGCGGCGCCGGCGCGCTCACCCTCTCGCGCCTCAGCGGCCCTGGGCTCGGTCCGGAGGCGGGAGGGGCGCCCACGTGACGGCCCCGCCCCCCACGTGCCACTCTCGCCGCCGCGGCCGCCGGCCTCACACCTGCCGGGCTCTGCCTGCTCGCGGGCCCGCTGCCGCTGTCGTTGTCGCCGCCGTCGCCGCCGCCGTCGCCCCCGCCGGGAGTCCTGCGCCGGGGGGGAGCGGGGGCCGCCCTCGGGACGGGCTCCCCAGGCTGGCGCTGGGCTCGCGGGGGTGGGCGGCGGCGGCGGCGGCTCCGCCCGGGGCTCGCGGGGGCGTCTATGGGGAAAGCCGCGGCGGCGGGCGGGGACGGCCCGGGGGGCCCTGGGGGCGGAGGGGGCGCCCGCGGGCTGTCGTCCCTCCTCAGCGCCGTGCCCTGCCTGTCGTGCCACACCGAGGCGCCCGCCATGAGCGCGCTGCCCCCGCGGGCATCGACGCCGCCGCCCGAGACCCCCAAGAAGGAGGCGGATGCCAAGCTCCCGGGCGCCGAGGACGGCCGCGGGGGCAGCCCGGACATCTTGAAGGGCTGGCTCCTCAAGTGGACCAACTACCTGAAGGGCTACCAGCGCCGCTGGTTCGTGCTCAGCAACGGCCTGCTCTCCTACTACAGGTAGGGGCGGGGAGGGCGGGGCGGGCAGCGCCCTGCGGCCCCGGGGCCCGCTCCAGTGCGCCTGCGTGGCGGGCGCCCCCTGCTGGCGGGGCGCGGAGGGCACAGGGGTTTCTGGGGCGTGTGCGATGTCCCCTGGGGAGAGGAGGGCGGGGCCGACGGTCCGGCCGGGGCCGGGCCGGGGCGGGGGAGAGGGGCGGGGGGGGGGTGGGGGGGGGGAGGCGAGGAGAGCCTCGAATGGCGCTTGGAAAGACGATGGTGCCCCTGCTAGTGGACGGAGCGGCGGCCCAGGGAGCGTCCTGGGAGACCCAGTCACGTGGGGGGGGGGTCTGATCCCGGGCAGCGCGGGGGGAGATGGGGATGGGGATGGAGACAGCGCCCACCTCCAGGGTGGGCGCGAGGATGAAACCAGGACAGGTCTGCAGAGCATTGTGCAGACCTTAAAGTGCCACGGAAAGGCTTGTTAATGTGACCTTTGTCATTAACCCCACCGCGAGCCTGCTGTTCTGGGACCCCCGGCAAAGTCTGACTTGGGGATGTGCAATTACATTCATTTGGGGAAGGTTTTCGGCCTTCCGTGACATCGGAAGAGGTGGAGATGTCCTGGGATGTCCCGAAGCAAACACTGGGCATTACTTGTCTAGTCTTTTGTGATTGGGAGGGGAAAAGGCCATTCATCTAGGGGGGCGCTTCCCTTTTTCTTTGGTTTGTCCCTGCGGAGAGACATTTGCAACACTTCTCTGCTCATTCGCCTCAAAACCAGCCTAGGACGTGTGGTTACAGAGTAGACAATCTTATGACATGATTCCATCAGGAAGAGCTAAGGCGAGTCCCAGCACAGGAGGGAGCCGGCTGTCCTCATTTACTGTCCCATGTGTGGAAGGGTGCAGAAACAGTATGTCTCCATATCATCACTCTGACCCACCACACGGAATAAGTGCTAGGCGCTCGATGCCGTCTTGATGATGTGCACAGTGGGTTCTTAGGCATATTCCTTGTGCCCATTCACTGGTACACAAGCCGGGTTTTTCCATGTGACCTGCTTTGCTGACACAGACCCTATACATACTAAGTAGGGAGTCTGGGGTCTTAGGGTGAGGACTAGGAATCGATGCTGTAGAATCTCTGTAGCTACAAGGCTTACATCAACTCAAAAAGTCCATCTTGAACATCTTCCTTTCCTATAAGAACTCTCTTCGTACGGGAAGTTGCGTAGATCTTATGATAAGCAGGAAAAAGTAACTGTTAATGATGTTGTGAGTGCGGAAGCTAGTTTGAGGGAGCTTTCTTCAGACATCCAGTTCCAGAAGCATTCCTTGTGGTAGGTGCACCGCTTTCATTGTTGGAGCTTTTGTGACATCTGCTCTGGGGTCCCCGTCCTGCCTTCTGGAGCAACAAAAAACAAGTCTGTGCCCTTTGGGGCAGGAATTGGAAGAACACTGTTATGTCCCCTTCTCTGTCTTGAATCTCCTCTTCGTGCTAACCTCCCAGAATTCCTTCACTCTGTGGAAGAGCGGTCAGGAACTGACTGTGCTTAGTCACTCTCTGTATTTCTGTATTTCTCCAGGGTGTGGTGGGGTGGCTGGGGCCGCTGGTGCAGTACCGAGTTGTCTTCCTAGGCCTTAATCCCCCCACAAACTCAGTGCCCTTTGGGGACTTTGGCCTCCTTGCTGTTCTCCCACATGACCCTCCATCTCCTGACTCCAGGCATTTGCCCTGGCTGTTTCCCAGGCCTGGAATGCTCTCCCTCCTCAACTTCAAGTCCTAGCTAAAGTCTCACCTTCTACAAGGAACCAATGCCTTTCTTCTGTTAAATATCTCCAATTTATCCTCCTATTTATGACTTCGTCCACAATGGTTGGCATGCAGCCTCCCCATTAAACTGTGAATTCCTTGAGGCAGGGACTGTTGTGCCTAATGTTTATTATGCCCAATGCTGGCACATGGTCTGCTCTTAATAAATCCTTGTTGACTTGATTTATTGAGTGAAGGAGTGAATGAGAATGTGAGTGGATTAAATGTACCTGTGAACATTTGGGATGAAGTGAGGAATTGATGATGCCTGGCTCAAGTCAGGGAATCAGTTTTTATAATTGTAATGCTTATTGTCTTTAAATACATCACTTTTGGTTAGGCTTCACCAAGAACTGGATGTTAGGAAAAACACACTAGGAAGAGGAGTGAGATCAGAGCAGCTTGTCAGAAGAATCAGTCATAGAGTCCTATATTCTTGCAATTTGGGGCTGAAGTGAAGTGCTTCCCACATGATCTCTGATTTAAAATGTGTCTAGAAGAGGCTACCCCCCCATTTTCCAAATTTCAAAGGTACCAGATAACACCTTAAGCTTTGTTCATGGCTCATACTGCCACCTTGAAACAAAGCGACCAGGGAGTTTAAAATGGCTACATACTTTGTAGTTTTTAATAAAAAATTACAGTGAACATTTGTAGATAGATAAGCCGTAATCCTCTGTCAACAAGGACTTTATAGTCTTGATTTCAGTGAACCTTGGCCTGTGGGCAGAGTTAGAGGTTACATTGAATAATACTGACATTTATCAGATGCAGTAATGTATAATGGGCTTAGACACCAGTATCTTTAAGATAGCTTGGATGTAGATAATGATGGCTATCATTTTTATAGTCCTTATTCTGTGCCAGTCACCATGCTAAATATTTTATAATTATTATCTCTTTTGATCTTACAACAACCCTGGGAAGTAGGTGCAATTATTATCCCTGTTATGCAGTTGAAGAAACTGAGGCAAACAGGTTTAAGTGAATGGCCCAGCTAGTAAGTGAGGCTAGATTTAAACTCAGGTCTTCTGACTGCAGTCCTGGCATTCTATCTAGTATGCCACCTAGCTCCCCAAGATCTAAATAAGCAAATAAGACAATGGGCCAAAATGATTCATAACAATTATTTTTTTCAAGTATATTATTTATTTCTAAAATTTGTTCATTGATTGATTTGACCACGTCTCCCCATCTCAACCCAGGCTGACAGGACCTTGGGCACTCACAGGCCCAATTTCAGTATTAACTGGTATGAAAGCTTTAACCAAAAAGAAAAGTTCTTCCCACTGGGCTTCTCTCTCTTTTTTTTGCTTTTTGGAGGGCAATTGGGGTTAAGTGACTTGGCCAAGGTCACATGGCTAGTTTTCCTTTTAAGTGTCTGAGGCCAGATTTGAACTCAGGTCCTCCTGACTCGAGGGCCTGTGTTCTATTCACTGCGCCATCTAGCCACCCTAGGGTTAGCTTCTCTTTAAGAAGCCCAATGGCCATCTGATCCTGGGGGCTCACTATATTGGTGCAGGAATTAGTATGGATGCTTGCTAGCTTGAGCCCACGGTGGCTAAGACCTTCCAGAATGAAGCAGTGCACCAGCAGCAGGGACCACAGGTATGTGTGCTATCACACCCAGCTTTAAAAGTGATTAAAATGTTTTTTAATTCTGGCTTAAACAACAGGAAAACATTTCTGTAGACATCATAGAGCACAAAAGACAATTCTGCAGAAAATTGAATCTCCATTTCATGCTGCTTGCTTTAAAACCCCCCAACTATGTAATGAATTCTACATGTTTTTTCAAGATTGTCTTTCTTCTCTATGCTTCTTAACTTGTGTTTTCTTCGTTCGTTGTATTTTTTTAAAAAGTTAAAATCACTCTCTTTTTGGGATCACTTGCTAACCACCTTCTCAAATGTTGCTCTCCCCAATCCACCTCCCCTCCTTCCTCATTGGAAGTTTTCAGGCAAGTGCTGGATGTCTTGTCAGGTAGGTTAACAGAGTAGCTTTTCCTGTTCACTCAGTGGCTTCTGAAGTTCTTTCCAAGGCACAGATTCTGTAGTGCTGTGATGCCTCAGGTGATCTGTGCAGTTTAGCAGGACACAGATGTCAGCTCTTTGTTATTTCTAGGCTGAGCAGCTGTGACTTGAAAAACCTAAAGGAGAGATGAAGGGACAGGACGATGGCTGTTTAGTTCTATGAATTATGAATAGCAATATTTGGATATGGAGCTGCTGAACTGTATTCTCAGGAGTTAAAAATACTCTCTAAATCCTGGCAGATGTAGAAAGCATTTCTGGGCCATGCGTAAATGTTGTTAACAGAGCTTACCGTCTCTCCAGCAGCGTTCTAGGAACAGTGAGAGGGCAGGCAATTCTACAGGAGAAGCTTATTTGTTCTTAATTTTCCACTTGTTTTCAGTACTTCCATTTCTTGATTTAGTCTCAGCTTCCATCTTGTTTTTAATCAGTCTTCCCAGTCATGCTGTCTTACTGGAGTCTTGAATGGCACTTTTTTTTTCAGTTGGTCAACAACATTTATTGAGCAATTACTATGTCCTGACCTTGTGTTAATTATCCAGGAGCTCCCATTCCATGGGAGGGATAACATGGGTATATTTTAGATAGATTCTGAGTAGATGGAATTTGATCTCAGAAAGGAAGGCACTAGCAGTGGGGGGAGGGACCAGTAATAGAAAAGTTAGGGTTTAAGATGAACATTCTGGGGAGTAAAGAGGGGTAGATCTGGCGTGGGATGCTGAGGGGTTGGGTTGAAGGGAATGGGACTAAGGGAGAAGGCAGTGGGTATAGAACAGATTTTGAGTGATGGCAGCTGGAAGTTCAGAATCACTGGCATGGAGAGAATATGATCTGGTCAGAGAATTCTAACCACTGAGGGATGAGTTCAGGTAGATTATTAGTGACCAGAAGGAATTCCATTGAGATAGGGAAGTGACAGTTCAGAGCTCTCCCTTCTTGTCCTACCTTGTGATGGAGTCTTCTGAGGCTTTGACAGTACACCTCACAACAGGCAGGAGAAGGCAGGTGAAGGGACAGTCCTGGGCAGTTGAGATAGGAGGAAGGAGCTTAGCAATTCAAGCTGGGTATTGTCTGGGAATGGCTTCAGTAGCAGGCCTGAGATCTCGGGGAGGGCACACTGGAAGGAGGACCCCCAGGAAGTCCCAGAGGCAGAGGCCATAATCAATTTGGGTTTGGATCTGGTGGAAATAGGATACCCTTGAAAGTCCTAGTGAAGCTTGTGCAGCTTATTGTTTGGTTTAGAAAAGACTGAAGGGCTATCATTTGTTTTGACATCAACTTCATTTCCAGAAGAGCCTTCCTTCCTCCATTGAAAGCCATTTCTGACTCAATCTGGCTCCCTGCTGGTTTAGGACATTCAGCAGTTAGAAGATAGTTTACTTGACCAGCAAGGGAAGGACATTCAGATTAGGGAAAAGGTTGTTTGGGGGGGCTCAGCTTTGGTTCAGTTGGATGCAACCCCAGTGGATCGGTTGGCGTTGGTTCTTCCTTGAGTCTTCAGTCTGAAGTTTGAGGGAGGAACTCCAGCCCTTCCCCTCTGCCTTCTTTTGTTCTCAGGGTCAGTGGCCTTTGAGCTTTTGTCCCTTGAGCCATTTAAAACTCTGGATATTTTCAATGCTGCTTATAAAAAACTTGCATGGGGTGAAGCATCAACAAAAAAGTTTATACATGGTTTCTCCATTAGTGCACAAAATTAGTTTTGATAAGCAAGCTTTTTACTTTCTGACTTTTACCCTTGATGAGGGTAAAAGAGGAGAGTGTAAAAATTGGTTTGTAGTTTAACATGAAAAAAAAACTAAGATCTTGGCAAATGATCCCATCACTTCCTGGCAAATAGAGGGAGAAGAAATGGAGGTGTCAGATTTTATATTCTTAGGCTCAAGGATCCCTGCAGAAGTGACTGCAGCCATGAAATTAAAAGAAGCCTGCTCTGTGGAAGGAAAGCTATGGCAAATCTAGCCATCAGGCTAAAGATCAGAGTCATCACCTTGCCAATAAAGGTCTGTATAGTCTAAGCTCTGATTTTTCCAGTAGCAATGCATGGCTATGAGAACTGAACTATCAGGAAAGCTGAGTACTGTAGAAATACCACTTTGGAGTTGAGGTGCTGGAGAACTTTTGAGAGTCCCTTGTTCAGCAAGGAGATCAAATCAGTTAATATTTAAAGAAATTAATTCAGGCTGCACACTAGAAGGTCAAATACTGAAGCTGAAGCTTAAATACTTTGGCTAGATAATGAGAAGACAGGATTCATTGGCAAAGACCCTGACTTTGGGAAAGATTGAAGGTAAAAGGAGAAGAGGATGGCAGAGGATGACGTAGATGGTGGTGTCATGGAAGCTATGAATATGAGCTTGGCCAGACTTCAGGAGATGGGAGAGGACTGAAGGGCCTGGTGTGCTCCAGCCCATGGAGCATCAGACAGGGCTAAAAGTTAACAAGAAGCTGCCAATTCAGAGACGTGGTGAAAAACTTTGTTTCACTAGGCAACAGTTTTCTTAACCATTTGCTTCAGTCCCTCTTTACCATTTTCTTAGTACAATGCCTAGCACATAGTGTCTAATAAATGCTCATTGCTTATTCAGAATGGCATAAGATAAACTTTGTATTCAGCCTGCTTAATTACCTGAGATGCTAGGGCTAGGGCCTGAATGGGCTGAAACCATGCTTGAGGGAGCAGTGATCTTTATCATTGATGTCTTAGAGTATTGGTCCTGTAAGAGCCTTTCTTTTCAAGAAGAGTAGTTGTTGAGGTTGTTTGTCTTTGGTTTTCAAAGAGGACCAGTGACCTCATGGGGTGATGTCTTGATTTGTGTGTGAATTGGATTTAAGGGAGACAGAGCTATGCAAAGTTGTCAGCGCCCCCTTCTCCAGATGTAACAACAGTACCAGAGGCTCAAACATCTCATGCTTGCCTTGAACAGCTGGTGTAGTGCAGGTGTCTGACATGTGGCCCCCATGCCACCCGTAGCACTCTGATTTAAATTTAATTGGGAAATATTGAACAAAATAGTAATAGCAATTTCCTTGGGTGAAATGAGGCATTTGGACTAGATTATCTTCAGGGTCCCTTCTAGCTCTAGTGGTCTTTGATTCTTTGAGTCATAGTTGAGAAGTGAGTACAGTTATGAAGTTCATTTTCCTTTCTTGTAGTAGAGATTAGTGTCAGCTGTCTCACTCCCCACCTCTGCCCAGGTTATAGTAAAAATACTTAAGACAACCTCGGATTGTACTCTTCATGTCCGTGGTGTATCTTAATAAGATGATAATTCACATCCCTGGTGTTCTGAGTTCACAGAGCACTCTCATCACAGCACTGTGCTCTGGCCTGGTGCTTTCATGTTATTTCCTGTGGACACTCTCCATTTTATATTAGTTATATGTAGGCAAGTCTTTTCTCTCTTTCAGGGCTTTAAATTCTTTGAGGTCAGGGACTGTGTCTCTTCTTTTCTTCGGAAAAAGTTCTGTGATTTCATGGTTAATGAACAAGTGCTGGATTGTTTAATTTGTGTAAGCATACCAGGGCTCTGGTTCAGCCTGCTCAGATGGTATCTCTATAGGGAGCTGTTTCTGAGAAAATCATAATGGTGTGTAAAGGCAGTGCCTTGGAGAATCTGGAGCCCATGGACATTCTGTAACTGGCTCCAGGTGGCCTGCCCTCATGATTGGGAGGAGCCTTTTTGTTTTGGCTCGGAAGTTATCACTTTGGCATCTTCAGGGAGGCCTGTTGTACCCTGGTGCTGTGAGAGAACATGGTCGAAGAGGAAGGACCGTGGGGCCTTGTCTCAGTCTCAGGTCATGTGGTCCCTGAGGCCTCCTTGGCCTATTTGTTCGTTTCTTTCTGTTTTAGGTATGGGGAGTGGAGATTCTGACCTTGGGAGTTGTAAAAACTGAGGGAGAAAGCCATGGGCTTCTGGGAGTCAGAAGCCAGACTGGGCTTTACAGACAGTGCAGCCTTGTTGCCCTGGAGATCGGGAGAATGGAAATGACCTTTAGGACCCTTGCCCAGCCTTGGTGGGACCATTGCCATGTAGAAACTGAGCTCAGAGACTGGGGTGATGTATTTATTCTCACTGTATCTTTGAAGTAAATATTCCATTGTAAAAGCCAGTCAGCATTACATAGTTAAGTGAGATTTGTCCCCTCAGAAATGGGGGGGGGGGGAGGGAATGCAGCCAGTGGGGCTCCAGTCAGTGGTAGTAGAAACAGACACTTAACAAAACCCTCAAGGTCCCTGATGCAGCCTACTTGACCTTGAGAGGCTTGGGTCCCAGCATGGTTAGTGAATGAAGCAAACTGGAACTTGACTTTGATTTTGGTGGGGCCTTCTGGGAGATGGGGTTACCTACTTAGGTCTGTCAGAAAGGGGTGGGCATCTGTAGAGAGCAGATTCCTTAAACCAGAATCAATGGACAGTTATTCCAAAGGGGAGTGATGCTACGTCTTAGATGAATAGATTGTATTCCCTGCACACTGAGGAAGGAGAGAGTGTCCTCTTTAGCCTGGAGCTGAAATTGGCAAAGTAGTGTGTGCTAATTGACATGCCAGATGTCACCAAATTAGGAGGTGGCTGTAATATGTTCTGTTAGTTGTATTAGTTGTTTTTGTTTAGTGACCTACATAGATCTCCACTCACAAAGTCCTTGAGTTAAGCTAATTGTTGTCTGACTTTTTCTGTTTTCTTTTATTTGTTTTTGTTTTAAAAGTTCTGTGATTTTAGGTCATTTGGTAGTAATAAATAGCACATCCACACATAACCCTTTATGGTAACAGAGTGTAATGAATGACTTCGTTCTCTTGAGCCTTATAATATCCCTTTGAGGACAGAAAGACACATATTAGTATCTCTGTTTTATAGATGAGTAAACTGAGGCTCAGAGAGGTAAAGTGACCCTGTAGAAGTCACACTTCATAAGGGGAGAGTAGGAACTTGAATCCAAGCCTTTGTGACTCAGCTCAGTGTTCTTTCTACTGCATTTCTTAGTAACTTAGAAAGTCATACACATTTAATACCCTTTTGAGCTATATTGGATCATCCCAGTTTATGGTATGGATCAGGAATGATGTTTTTCTAGGCCACTGGGTTTTTTTTTTTGATCATTACTTTAGAGCCTCCAAATTAATCACATTTCCCTCTGGATCTGATATCTTGTTTTGTTTTAAATAAGCATTCTGTTTTGAATTTCCTTTATATAGCAGCATGTCCAGGCTCTAGAAGAAGCCTCTTCTGTCTCCATGGCAAGGGTGGGAAATCTCTATTGCTCCCACTGAGTCCTCGGTTCTGGCATCACTACTGAGATGTGGGAAGGTTTACAAGGCTCTGGAGCACAGGTGCCAAGGAGGTGGAGGGAGGCCCAGAGCAGATTAATGTGACAAAAGAAAAAATGTGTTTTAAAGCTGAATCAGTAAGTGCCCCATAGGGATCCTTTTGTATGGATTAGGGGCCCCATGTCTATTTGGGTTTGACACCCCAGATCTACAGAGAGAGAAATATGCATGCAGGTAGATAAGTGGTGCAGTGGAGAGGGTTCTGGCCTGGAGTCAGGAAGCCCTGAGTTCAAATCCAGCCTCAAGACACTTACTGGCTGAGTAACCCTGGGCAAGTTACTTTGCCTCTGCCTCAATTTCCTCAACTGTAAAATGGGAGTAATAAGAGCCTTTCCAGCAGCTAGGTGGTACGGTGAATAGAGTGCTAAGCCTAGAGTCAGGAAGACTCATCTTTCTGAGTTCAGATATGTCCTAAGACACATACTAACTGTGACCCTGGTTAAGTCACTTTGTTGGCTTCATTTTCCCCATCTGTAAAATGAGCTGGAGAAGGAAATGGCAAACCATTACAGTATCTTTGCTAAGAAAACCCCCAATGGGGTCACAAAGAATTGGACACGACTGAACAACAACAAAAATAGCCTTCACCTCCTGGGGTTCTTGTGAAGATCAGATGAAGCAATGTTTGGAAAGTGCTTTGCACACCGTAAAGCACTATAGAAATGCTGCTTTATAACAATGATAATTATATTTATATGTTATAAATTATTATATATGTCAATTAATTAATATATGATAATTATGTCATGCTAATAATATGCGAATGCTATTAATATCAATTATGTTAATATAAGATAATTAATATATACTATAATTATAATATATTGGTATAATATGATAATAATTACTATAATATGATAATTATATATGTTATAAATGATCATTCTTAGACATTTATTTCCTCAGAGCAGAGGCTTTTACATCCACACAGTTCTCTGAAGAACCATATGCTTTGAGGTACCACATAGTATCCGATGGAAGAGGAGCTGGAGGGAGGCCAGTCCAGCCCTACCAGCCCAGGGATGGTAGGCAGGTGAGGGAGGGGATTCTGGGCTGAGCCCCCAGGATCAGAGGCAGTAAGTACCCTAAGACACAAGGCCATCAGAAGGAGGATGGCCTCTAAGGTCACTTCCAGCATTGAGATTCTGTGATCTCTACAAAAGACAAAGCACAAAGAATTTGACTTCCTGATATAATACTTTGTTTGGCCTTTATCCTGTGCTGGGCCCGACAGTCATGTGAACTGTGCAGGTCCGGTGACTGGCATTCAGTGTAGTAGGCATGGGGCAGTGCTGTTCGTTAGCAATTCTAAATTCTTTCTCCATTTTTGGGGGGTGATTTATATGGGCAGGAGCATGATCATACTCTTTGCATTTTCATTTGAATTTAATGCAACTTGGTCTATATTTGATGATTTTTTAAATTGTCATTGTGTTTGACTCTCCCATGTGCCTAGGTGTGGGGGCACAAAGCAAAGCAGCCCTGCCCTCCAGGTGCTTATATCTTATTGGGGTAGAAAAATGTACATGTCGGGGTGGCCAGGTGGCGCAGTGAGTAAGAGTGTCGGCCCCGGGATTGGTTCTGGCCTCAGATACTTGGCACCCACAGAAAAAATAACTGGCAATGTAACCTCGAGCAAGTTACTTAACCCCAATTGCTTAAAAAAAAAAGAAAAAATGTACATGTCAAAGTAAATAAAAATTATGTGACTATTACATGTAAAGTAATTTCAGGGGAGGGTCTGGTTCCAGAAAACCTGCTGTAGAAGGTTGCCCCTGAGCAATGAGTGCGGCATTGAGAGAGAAAATTCCTTTGTATATTGCCCTGGTCAGATCATGTGGAGAGCTCTGGCTGCCCCATTTTAGGCAGGACTTGCATAACATGCTGGCATATGGAGGACCGTGAGCACTAGTGGGGGGGGGGGCGCAGTCTGGAGCTTATGTTCTAGGAGGATTGGTGGAAGGATTGAGGGACATTGTTCTTGAAGAAGAGAAGACTTGGATGGAGAGTGAAGATATGATAGTCGTGAGCTTGTCATGAGGAAGAGGAATTGATTTTAAACTGCTTGGTCCCAGAAGGCAGAACCAGGAACATTTTGTGACAGCTGTGAAAAGGTGCATTGAAGCTTGGTATAAAGAAAGACTTCCTAACTATTAGACCTACCTCAAAGTGGAATGGACTGCCTGAGGAGATGGTGGACTCCCTATATGTCTCCGAGTAGAGGCTGGATGCCCCTTGTAAAATTCTATGTCGAGGGGAGACCTGCTCTGGGGCTTCTCCAAGGTCCCCACCAGCTCTGGGATGCTGGGGGTACTAGAAGAAAAGAGCAGGAAAGAAGGGATAGAGAAGGAAATGGGAGCAGTGGTCCAGAGGGATCATGAGGCAAGGTCTTCTCCAGTCTTCCCAGGGCTTCACTGCTTCTGTTCTCCCCTGAATGGCCAACATACTTTCTTCTTTTTTTTTAATGCTTTATTAACTTCTGATTTACATCATTCGTTTCCGCCAGATTTTGAGTTACAAATTTTCTCCCCGTTTTTCCCCCACCCATCCCCCCAAAACAGCAGTCCCAAAGGATATCCCCACCTCCAATCTGCTCTCTCCCATACCCGTTTCGACTTTTCCAGTGGATCTCTATGCCTCAGTGCCTGTATATCTTATTTCTTAATTACATGTAAGATGGTATTAATAATAGTGTATATATATATACACACACACACACACACACACACACATATATATATATATATATATATTTGAATATTTGATTTTAAAACTTTCAATTCCAGATTCATTCCCTTTCCCCCCTGCCACCCACCCCTTCTGTGGAGACAAGCAGTTCAGTATAGGTTGTACATGTGCGGCTAATGCAAAACAATAACATAGTAGATGTAAAAGACTGACTATATTTCCCTCCCTCCTATCCCACCTCCCACTTGTTCTATTCTCTACTTTGATCCTGTCCCTTTTCAAAAGTGGGTGCTTCCAACTTCCCTCCCCCCCAGTCTGCCCTCCCTTCCATCATCCCCCCTCTCATCCCCTTTCCCCCCTATTCTCCTGGAGGGTGAGATCCCCTATTTAGTGTGTATTTCCCTCCCTCCTCAAGCCAGATTCAATAGGAATAAGGTTGACCCATTCCCTTTTGCCTTCCTATTCTTCCCCTCCATTGTAACCATTTTCCCTTGCCTCTTCCGTATGAGATAGTTCACCCCAATCTGTCTCTCCCCATCTCCTCTCATTATATTCCTCTCACCTCTTAATTTCACCTTTTAAGTATCATCCCTTCCTGTTAAATTGGTCCCGTGCCCTCTATCTATGTATATCTGTAAACGTATATACACACATTCACATATATGTATTCATATGCCCATATACCCTCATATATAGACAAATGTATATATTTCTAATCCCTTCAACTACTGAGAAAAGTTTCATAAGTTACAATTATTGTTTTTCCATGTAGGAATGTTAATAGTTCAACTTTGATAAGTTCCTTATGATTTCTTTTCCCTGTTTACCTTCTCATGCTTCTCTTGCTTCTTGTATCTGAATGTCAAATTTTCTATTCAACTCTGGTTTTTTTCAGCAAGAATGCTTGAAAGTCCTGTATTCCACTGAATAACCATATTTTCCCCTGAAACATGATACTCAGTTTTGCTGGGTTTTAATCCCAGCTCCCTTGACCTCTGGAATATCACATTCCAAGTCCTTCGATCCCTCAGTGTAGAAGCTGCAAGATCCTGGGTTATCCTGATTGTGTTTCCACAATATTCAAATTGTTTCTTCCTGGCTGCTTGTAATATTCTCTTCTTAATCTGGGAATTCTGGAACCTGGCTATAATATTCCTAGGAGTTTCCTTTTTGGGATCTTTTTCAGGAGGTGATCGGTGGATTCTTTCAACCTCTATTTTGCCCTTTGGTACTAAAACATCAGGGCAGTTTTCTTTGAGAACTTCCTGGAGGATGCTTTCTAGGTTCTTACTTTGGTCATGGCTTTCAGGTAGTCCAATAATTTTAAATTATCTCTCCTGGATCTATTTTCCAGGTCAGTGGTTTTTCCCATGAGATATTTCACATTGCCTTCTATTCTTTCATTTGTTTGGATCTGTTGAACAGCATCTTGATTTCTCATAAAGTCATTAGCTTCCATTTGCTCCAGTCTAATTCTGAAGCAATGATTCTCCTCAGTGAGCTTTTGAGATTCTTTTTCCATCTGGTAAATTCGACTTTTTAAGGCATTCTTCTCCTCATTGCCTTTTTGAGCCTCCTTTGCCATTTGAGTCAGTCTGTTTTTTAAGGTATTATTTTCTTCAGTCAGGCTGTTGACTCTCATTTCATAATTTTCTTGCATTGTTCTCATTTCTCTTCCCAATTTTTCCTCCACTTCTCTTATCTGCTTCTTAAGGTCCTCTATGGCCTGTAACCAGCTCATATTTTCCTTTGAAGCTTTTGGTGCAGGAGTTCTGACTTCACTGTTTTCCTCCTGTTCCATGCTTTGATCCTTTTTGTCCCCCAAATAGGAGTCTAATGTTGGAATCTTCTGTCTGCTTTGTTTCCTTTGCCTGCTCATTTTGCCACTCAACTATTTGACTTTTGGGCTTTTTGCCACAGTAGGACTCTGCCACCAGACAGGGGAGTTTTCGTCCCAAACGCTGGGGTTCTCAGCTGCCGGAGGTATTAGATGGGTGCCCTCTCTGAGGTCTCCACACTCTCTGGCAAGCTGGACACACACCCCAGGACCTCCACCCTAGACTGCAATCCAGATCCAAGCAGGTTAAAGCAAGAGCGATTACCCCTCAGACTGGTGCTTGGTCCCCCTACACTCTGCAGGCCAGGAGCTGAAGCCGCCACGTGGCGCTAGCTGTGCTGACGTCTCAGCTGTTTCTTGCACCGGGGTAAAAGCCACGCACTCCCACTTACTGGGTCCCAAAGTCCAGACTTCACTGGCCTCTCACCTTGTCCTTCGCATCTATGTATTGATAAATCTGGAAACGGCCACAGCTGCTGCTGATCTGGAGTCCCTCTGGCTGGTGGCTGGTCAGGCCCGCCCTGGGACTAAAGCCTCAGCATGGTGCTGGGCTCAGCTCCCAGAGCGCTGCTCTGGCCAATTCCTGCCAGCCTGCCGGGCTGTCCTCAGCGGGAGGTTAGCTTCTCTGTGTCATTTTGTGGGTTCTGCAGCTCCAAAGTTTGTTTAGAGTCCCCTTTTTACATGGATTGGGGAGGTTGGAAGCTGGAGCTGCGGGAAGGTTGTGTTTCTACCCCAACATACTTTCCATAGTGCTTGTGGTAGGCCTTCTACCCTACCCTCAGCCCACCTCTGGAAGCAGCAAGCTTTCCTTCCTACATTACTACAGAAGAGAAGCCATCCTTGTCTCCTTTCTCTCAGAAATCCTCCATGCAATCCTCCAATCTCTCCTTTGTGCTAGTCTCTGACAAGGAGATGGCTCTTGACTTCTGCAAGGTCACCCACTCTACTTGTACTCTTCCATTACCCTCTTTCTCTCATTTTTAATCTCTCCTTACCCACAGACTTCTTTCTTGCTGCCTACAAATATATCTAGTTCTTGACCCATCATTCAAAAAACAAACCAAAAAAACCAGCAAAAAAAAAATTAAGCCCTGCTACCTCTTCAGGGTATTGTCTTTTTACCCTCCAGAGCCCTTCTTCTCTGTTACTTTTTTCCTCCAGGGCACATCCCTGTCCTTCCAGTCACCAAATTTCAGTCTCCAGAGTCATCTTGGACTCCTCATTGTCTCTCATCCTTTGTTTATAATTAGTTGCCAAATCTTGTCCTAGGTCCCCACCACCCGGTTGTCTCCACTCACATGCCCCCCACCCTATGTCCTATGATGGGCTTTCCCCTCTCATCTGCACATTAGTCTCCCTTCTTCCAGTCTCTTACCTTCCTATGGACACTTCAGAAAGCTTCCATAGTGATAGCCCTCAAGTGTAGGTCTGATCATACCATTTTCCTTCTGCCCAAGAGGTTTCAGTGACTCCCTCTTGTTTCTAAGATAAAATATAATTAATTCTGTTTGTCTTTGAAAGCCCTTCACAGCCTGGCTCCAAAGTATCTTTTCAGGCTCATTGCAAATGATTTTTCTTTGTTCTATCTGGTTTCCAGTGAAACACTTCCAATATAGATTGTATTTCCTGCTTCTTGGCCTTGGCATACACTGTCTTCCCTGTGTGGAATACAATCTGTCCTCATTTCTGAATTATAGAATCCCTAATTTCCTTCAATCAATTAGTAAGTCAAAATTGTCTTTACACACAATTGGGAAAACAAATAAAATGTTAAGCAGTTAGGTTATATATGTATAATCATGTAAAACATAATTTTCATATTAGGCATATTTGTAAAAGAAGAAACAGTCCGAAAAGAAAAAAAAACACAGGAAAAATAGAAAGTGAACTAGCATGCCTCAATCTGCATTCAGAATCCACCAGTTCTTTTTCTGGATGTGGATGATGTTTTCCGTTGTGAGTCCTTTGTAATTGTCTTGGGTTGTTGTGTTGCTGAGAACCACATCATTTGTAGTTGGTCTTGACACAGTGTTGCTCTTACTGTGTGCAATGTTGCCCTGGTTCTCCTCATTTCACTTTGTAACAGTTTATCCAGATCTTTCCAGGTTTTTCTGAAATTATCCTGCTTGCAATTTCTTTCTTTCTTTTTTTTTTTTTTTGAAGGAACAGGAAGTTTTTATTCTCTCCCCCCATGGGAAGAGGGCAGTCCTCTCCATGGCAGATCAGGGAGAGGAGGCGTGTTACGAAAGATAGAACAAGAATTTATACCCTAACACAGTACCTGCTTGTCAGTTAGTATAGCACAGTGATATCCTATTACATTCATCTACCACAGCTTGTTCAGCTATTCCCCAATTGGTGGAAATAACCTCAATTTCCAATTTTTTGCTACCACAAAAAGAACTACTCTTAATACTTTTTTGTACATGGAGGTCCTTTTCCTTTTTTTATGATCTCTTTGAGATATAGACCTAGGAGTGATATTGCTGGGTCAAAGGGTAGGCACAGTTTGGTTGCCCTTTGGGCATAGTTCCAAATTACTCTCCAGAATGGTTGCATTAGTTCACAGTTCCACCAGCAGTACATTTTTTCCACATCCTCTCCTACATTTAAGATCTGAACCAAGGTTTTTTCCCCCAAAGATAAAAGGCTAATGTTAGATCAGTGTGACAGCATTTTTCTCATTTTATAAAGGGGGAAGGGTGAAATCACTGAGCTTAAAGAACTAAAGATACAGGGAGCAAAAGTAATGTTCCAGTACTCAAAATTTTAAAATAAGCAAAATCATTAGCTGTAGTAATCATTACTTTTCTTAAGAAGGTAAAAGTTCTAACTCCTCAAGTGTAAAGAAATCTTTGTGTTTAAGTAGGAATTACTTAATATAAAGTAATATATAAATAAGTTTAATTAGAATTAATAAGAAAAATGTAGTCTAGAAATTGGAAGAAGCAGCCCATAAAAAATATCTGGTAGTAATTTAATAGAACAGTCCCGGATAATTCAGACTGAGACTGACACCTGATGTGTTTTAAAGCCTTTTCTGTGGGGAATTTTTGGTGATACCTGGAGAAAAATTGCACCAGGCATAATTCTAACTGAATTGTTTTTACAAGTGTTGTAAAATCTCATCCAGTAAAAGTTTTTCTCTACGTGGATTTCAGGTTCACAGCAAGAGTGGCATAGAATACCTGAACCCAGGAGAGAGCAGTCATGCAAGATTTCTAACTCCTTGATGTAGTATATATAATTTAAAATTATTATACTATGGCTGCATCCAGGGATTTCTGCAACCAAAGGCGGTGGGTATGAAACACATGGCCCCCTGCATCATTAACTAAAATACTGCCACCACCTTCATTTTGGGTTCTCTTTCTACATTTTTTCCGTATTTTTTCTCAATCAACTCTGCTGTTGCTACTGATTCTCAGCAATTCAGTTAGGATTATACACAGCATAATTTTTTCTGGGTATTGCCACAAATTCCCCCCAGAGAAAGCTTTCATCCCCAATAGATGTCAGTAACAATGAAATTGTAATCACTGCATCAAGCAATTTAGTGATTAAGACGTAGCCTTTCAATCTTTTAGGCCAAAGAAAACACGTCCTGACACTTAAAACTTGATTTACAAAGAAGGTGTTCACAAATTTTTTAGTCATTCTAAAAGGTCTGACTTGTGTTAGTTTCAGAGATAACATAAGAAAATTCTGGTTCTGGAGTGAAGTGAATAGTCCAGTAAATTCCATTTGATGTCATTCCATTCAGTGACTTACCCACAAGGATTGATCACTGTAGCATCAGTGACAGAACCTGGCATCAGATCACTAGGTCCACTCACATGGGTGACATCATTTGTTGGGACAAGCTCACTTGTCAGAATTTCCATTCTTTTTTCCATTGAAACTTGTTTCTAATTATACAGCTTTTCTCCTGCTTCTTGGCCTTGGCAAGATTAACAACCCAACTCTTGGAAATCTAGAGTGTACAAGTACCAGCAATCAGAATTCATACATCACATATAATATGCTAGAGGCGTCTAGGAAGACCTGACTCTAGATACTTATGAGTTGTGTGATCCTGGTCAAGTCATGTAACCTCTGTTTGCCTTAATGCACTGGAGAAGGAAATGGCAAACCACTCCAGCATGTTTGCCAAGAAGAACCTCATGGACAGTCTGGTCCACGGGGTCACGAAAAGTTGGATGTGATTGAACAGCAACAGTGTGCCAGGTACTGTGCTAAGTGCTGGGGATACAAAAGGGGCAGAAGATAGTCCCTGGCCTCAAGGAGCTTATAATTTAGCAGGGGAGACAATATGCAAACAAATGTATACAAAGCAAGCTATGCACAGGATAAATGTTCAGTTATTTTTCAGTCATGTCTGACCCCATTTGGGGTTTTCTTGGCAAAGCCACTGGAGAGGTTTGCCATTTCCTTCTCCAGCTCATTTTACAGATGAGGAAACTGAGGCAGGCAGGGTGAAGTGACTTACCTAGGATCACACAGCTGTAATGAGAATGTAAATTTTTAAGATCTTCCCTGCCCCTAGGCTAAAGTGCACCTGGAGCCTGGGGTGGGAGGCTTGTTTTTCAGTAGATACTTTTTGATTGGCCAGTGGGTCCAGAAGGTTGTTACATTCTCTGAGCCAGGAGAAGGCTATATGAACCCTGATTTGAGGCTTTGTTTTGGGGCTCACTTTGAGAAGTGTTCTGTGATTTGATCAGATGAGACTCTGGGAAGCTGTTGTTGAGGGCCCCCCACCCCCGTCTTTGAAAAACCCAGATGTTGATTTGGTATGGATGTAATGGTTGGACAGTTTGGAAACTTGTCTACTTGATTTGTTTTTCTGTCTTGATAATTCTGTCTGTATACTCTGAAGTTCGGGGTGCTGACCTTTTTCCCCTGAACTAGGTAAATGATACATGTTTGACTGATTAAAGTAAGCTTGTTAACCCATTTTGAGTTGCTTTCCTTTAGCAAAGCAGATCCAAGAACCTGTGTTGGCAGCGACCCTGGGGATGCTGGGGTGCTTGCCGCTACAACAGCTAGGAAGTGTCTGAGGCAGGATTTGAATTCAGGAAGATGAGTCTTCCTGATTCCAGGCCAGCACCCTATCCACTGTGCCATCTAGCTACTTCAACAGGATAAATAGAAGATAATTAAAAGAGGGAGAACACTGAAATTCGGATTGGGAAAGGTCTCATGTGGAAAGGAAACCAGAGAAGTCGGTGGTCTGATAATAGGGGGAAGAGCATTCCAGGCACAAGGGACAGACGGACGGATGGGGATTCTGCCCAGGGACAAGCTCTTAGGCTTCTCGTTCATGGAACAGCCAGAAGGTCAGTGTCACATGGTAGGAGAGTAAGGTGGCAGAAGACTGGAAAGGTAGGAGGGGCCAGGTGGCCGTAGGGCCTGCTGGGGAGTGATGTGGTCAGATCTGAGCTTTAGGAAAAGCACTTTGGTGGCTGAATGGAGGATCACCTGGTGGGGAGAGACTGGAGGCAGGCAGACCCCCTGCGTATGACACGAAAGTTGAGAGCTTGGTTCTTGAGAATAATTAGGAAGTAAATAGGGAAATTAAAAGAAGGTGGAAGTTTGGGGGAAAAGTTAGGGAGTTCAGTTGTGGGCATGGTGAGTTTGTGTATGGGAGACATCCAGTTTGAGCTGTCTAATGGATACTTGAAGATGTGAGGGTAGATATTGGGAGAGTGCTCAGGTAAGTTACTATTGTCCACAGAGTTCAACTTGGGGGTAAAACAGCCCTAGGGTGTTGGGCAATGTGTATCTGGAAAGGAGGAATGGAGTGGGGAGGACCTGGGCCTGCAAGGTGACTGTGGGGGTGTAGGGAACTGCAGAGGACACCTTAGCCCTCTGTACCATTTCGCTCAGTGAGCTCAGCTCTGCTCCCTTGATTTCAGTGATCATTTCTAAGCACCTGACTCAAGTCTTAACCTCTGCCTTGACCTCCAGTCTTGTATCTTTAACTGCTTTTTGGACACCTCGAATTGGATGTCCTACAGACACCTTAAACTTAATTTTAACTTGAGTCTTTTTCTGGTTCAGGTTGGACTATACAGATGGTTTTTGGGGTCTCTTTCATCCCTGAAATTTTGTAATCCCTGTACAAGAACAGGTATGTGGTAATAAGTGGCCTAGTAATTAACCCTGAAGAAACTAATGGCTGTGGTCTAGTGACTAAAGGGGCATAACATTCTGAAACAGCATCATGTACTAGGCTGAAAGTGATAGGTGTGCCTTCCCTCTGTTGTTAGTGATATATAAATTCCTGAAAGATAGAAGATAGATGGAGGCTGCCTTTTTCTGAGTTTCCCATATAATGCCACAGTAAATACACCTTTCCTGCAGTTTTCCATTTTTGGCAAATGAAAATCTTTTGCTGGATAAAGGCTCTGAGACTATTTTTTGCTCCTGAATCACACTTTGATTTAGTTTGTCAGCTAATTGAATCTTTGTCACAGTACTTTAAAAGTAGACTAACCCTTTTAACACTCTCACCTGGCCTTCAGTTCCTTAGTGCCTGCTGTCTTGCCACCCTGGGTCCTTCTCCTCTTCCTGGGACCACCATTTTAGGAAGGACCCCAGCTGTGATTGACCTTACACTGGCCTGGACTGTCTCCAGACTCCTCTTTTCTTCCATATTTTTGCATTGCCCCTGCCACTCCTTCTCTCTACTGTGCGCTCCAAATCCTTCTGCCATTAAAATATTAGTTCTGTGGTAGAAGGGCCTGCCTTACTTTTGTTTGTATCCTGAGCATAATGCCTGGCCTGTGGCAAGTGCTTAATAAAAGCTGTGTCTGTCTGCCTGTGTCTCTGTCTCATCTCCCCAGAGCTGGAAGTAGAATCTTGGTCTTAGGGATAGATTCCTATAGTTTCTGCTTATTGAATTATGATTTGCCTAAATGCAAAATGATGTGATAATGAAACTATTTAAGAAAGTACCTCACGTTTTAAATCTTAATGCTTGAATCCCTTTACTGTTCAGTTTGTTGATGTGTTGCTTTGAGTGTTTTTTTGTCATAAAATATGACAAACTAGAAGAAGTCATAGAATATAGAGCAGAAAGAAACTTTTTTTTTTTGCTTTTTGGAGGGCAATTGGAGTCAAGTGACTTGCCCAAGGTCACACGGCTAGTTTTTGTGTTAAGTGTCTGAGGCCAGATTTTGAACTCAGGCTCTCCTGACTCCAGGGCTGGTGCTTTGTTCATTGTGCCACCTAGCCGCCCCAGAAAGAAACTTTTAAGATCATTTAGTCCATTTACCTTACTTTGCAGATGATATAGCTAAGGTCCAGAAAAAGAAAGTGAATGTTTTCCCCTTCATCCCCTCCTCTCACACGCCCCTTCTGGACCCAGACTGACGTCGAGTCTCCTTTGTCTTCTGGCAGAAGAGCTCAGTCTGGACCACTCTCCTAATTCATTCTCAAACTGTGTTCTCCTTTCAGATGGCTGGCTGATTGTCCTCTTTTGTTCTCAGAGAGGACCAAAATGATATCACTATGTTGGAGTCAAGTCACAGTGCATTGGGCTGTGGGTGATCAGACCTATGTGATCTTGGAATGCTCCAACACAGGCTGGGCACAAATAGTCCAAGGGAATGTTTGGTGGGGATTCTCTAAATTTGCGCATCCTGTGTTTCCTTTGAGCTGTTTCAGTTCTGCTTTGCTCACAGATGAGGGCAGGCCATGCTGGGCAGTGTCTCCCATGTCACACAATCAACTCCAAAGTTCTTCAGAGAGACCCTGAGAGGGTCCTGGGTCACTTCTTCTGACTGCCACACAAGCGCCTGCCCTGTGTGAGTTCTTCATAAAAGTCTTTTTGGCTAGCATGCAGTTTGCATCTGAGCCATGTGGCCAGCCCATCAGAACTGTGCTCTCTGCAGTGAGTCTGAATGCTTGGAGTGCAGTTCCCATGAGGCCCTCGGTGTCTGGTGCCTCATGCTGCCCGGGGATCTTCAGAATCTTCCTAAGATGATTCAGATGGAAGTGATTCGGCTCCCTGGCCTGGAGCTGGCACTGTCCGGATCTCACAGGAACGCAGTGAGGTCTGCGCTGCTTCTCAAGGCAGCGATCAGGATAATGGTATCTTCTATATAAAATGAAATTATTATATCTTCTGTTCTTACATCATCTGGATGTCCTCCTCTGTTCCTCTGTCCCTTTCTGTGCCTCCCTCTGCCTTGAGAACTGTCCTTTACAACAAAGTATCTTTTTTTAAATAAGGAGAAGAAAAATAACTAAAACTGATCCGTGTCCTGTGAAAACTCACGAACTCCCCCCTGCAAAGAACAGGAGTGAGCTCATCTTCTCATGACTTCTTGGGCCTGAGCTTGTTCTCTATGTTCTTGCAGCATTTAGGGCTTGGGGACTTTCTGGTGACGATTCTTTCCATTGATGTTGCAGGGATTGTGCACATTGTTTTCCTGGTTCTGCTCATTTCACTTTGTATTAATATAATTGATTCTTTCCATGCTTCTCTGACATCATTGTGTTTGTGATTTTTTTATGCCAAACAGTATTGTTTATTACTGTCATGCACTAACATTTGTTTAGCCATTCTCTAATTGAGTAGCCTCCATTTCTCCAGTTCTTTGCTACTGCAAGAAGTGCTGCTAGAAGGATTTAGCTATGTATAGAGCCTTTCCTTTTTGTTAAGGTCCTTCTTGTGGTATGTGCCCAGGGGAGTCTCTGGGTCTCGGGGTATGGGCATTTTAGTCACTTTACTTTCAGAGGTCCAAGTGCTTTCCACAATGGTTGTACCAATTCCTGACTCCCTCTACAAGGTTTTACTGGGCCTGGCTTTCCACCCCTCTGATATTGACTGTTCTGGTCTTTTGTCATTTTTTGCCAGTTTTCTGAGTGTGTGGAAACCTTAAGATTGTTTTGATTTGCACTTCTGTTATTATTTATGATATGGAGGATTCTTTCATTATGGTTGTTATCAGTTTGCATTCCTTCAAGAACTGTTTATTCAGATCTTTGAGGGCTCATTAGCCATTGGTAAAGGGGCTTATTAATAAACACTAGTTCAAATCAAATCAACAGACATTGATTAAGTGCTTGTGTTGTACACTGTACTAGGTGCTGAGGACACAAAGTCCCTGCCCTCAAAGAGCTTACATTCTAACAGAGGAAGATAGAACCTAAAGGGGACCTGGAAAGCCGGGGTGGGGGGAGGGGGAATGATACTGAAGGGTGACTAGTCTAACCCTTTCCCCCAGATGGAGGCTCTAGGAGTTCACCAATGAAAGAATGGATCTTCAGGGGTGCTGGGAGAATTTATCTGAGTCATGATAGTGATATTTAGAGACTGAAGGATGGATGTCCTCTATAGACTCCACAGCCCTTCAAGCTCTCAGCCTCTGTTATTTGCTTGACAAATGAACTTGGACAAGTTTCTTTTTTCCCCTCTTCCATATTGGTCTTTAGTGCAGAAGTCAGTTGAAAAGCAAATGCATTTTTTTCTTCTGTGTTTTTAGTTCTTTTCAGGCTGCTGGGAGAAAGGGGAGGTTGACTTGCTGGGATCTGATTTAACTGAGCATTGTGTGGGAGTGTTTTTAATGAAAAATCATTAATCTGATATTAACATTAGTGCCTATAATGTTGAGAGAAGAGAAGGAATAAGAGTCCTGAAATTAAGATGTAAAACAGAATAAATTTGCATAAATTTGTAATTGACATTAATATTTCTAATTTTTTGTATAAAAAGGGTTTTAACTGATTTCTAGGCTGGTGTAGCCAAGTTAGTTGGCTTCCTTTTTTTTTTACTCCGAAATTCTCTGTGCTAAAATGTCAGATATCTGCATGGTCAAGTGGAAGGAGCCCAGACTCAGAGAAGGGAGGTGTCCAGCTCCATCACTTGCCTGGTGTGTTATCTATACAAATCATTTCAGTTCAACATTTCATTCATCAGTTGGACCATAGACTAAGATCTTTAATGTGAAAGTGCTCTGTAAAATGTAAAGTAGTATATAATTAAGAATTAATGAGATGAATGCAGCTGTGAAGAAGCATTTATTAAGTGCTTAGCTCTGGGGATACAAATATAGAAGCAAAGATGGCCCCTGCCCTCACAGAGGGACAGTTTTGTTCTTACAGTGATCAGGCTTAGGCTTATGGGAAGTAGACTGACATAGGCTATCTGGAAACAGTGACCACATGGCTTGGTTCATGGTTCCAGGCTGGAGGGAATGGGCACAGAAAAACAAAAAGGGATAGGTTAGTGGTATGTAGGTGGTTGGCCTGAAGTCTGTGAAGGGCTGGCTGGAGAGGAGGTGAAATGAAGAAAGGATGGATATTCCTGACTCGTGTTTTGGAATAGGCAACCACCAATGTGGAGTGGTGGCCTGGGTGGAAGGTCAAGCAGTCAGTCAACAAACATTTTAAAAGGACTTACCCTATCTATACCAAGCACTATGCTAAGTGATATGGCCACAAAGAAAAGCAGACACAGTCCCTGCCCTCAAAAGAGCTTCCAGTCTAATGAGGAGTCCACATGCAAACAGCTTTGTTCCTGTTGCATATAAAGCATATGAAGATCCACAGGCTAAGTAGGAGGTAATTTCAGAACAGGCACTAACATTGGGTGGGCTGAGGGTGGAGGGCAGAGGGCAAAGGGATGGAAGGATTGGAAAAGCTCCCTTGCAGAAAGTAGGATTTGAGGGGTGGCCAGGGGGCGCAGTGAGTAAGAGTGCTGGCCCCAGTGTCGGGAGACCTGGGATCGATTCCAGCTTCAGATACCCGGCACCCAAACAAAATAACTGACCGTGTAACCTTGAGAAGTTACTTAATCCCGATTGCTTAAAAAAAAAAAGTAGGATTTGAGCTGTCTTGGGTTTTTTGGTTGTTTTTGCTTTTTAGAGGGGGGAGGTCAGGGCAGTTAGGGTTAAGTGACTTGCCCAAGGTCACAGGGCTAGTAAATGTTAAGTGTCTGAGGCCAGATTTGAACTCAGGTCCTCCTGACTCCAGGGCTGGTGCTCTATTCACTGGGCCACCTAGCTGCCCCTGAGCTGAGTCTTGAGAGGAGACCCAGGAGACCTGGAGGTGGAGATGAAGGAAAACCTTCCAGGCCTGGGGCAAGCCAGTGCAGCTAGACCATAGAGCGTGTGGAAGAGAGAAGAGTGTAGGAAGGCTGGAGAGGTAGAAGGAGCCAAATTGTGAAGGCCTCTAAATGGCAAATAGACCGTTTTCTGTTTGATTGTTTCCAGAAGCAGTAATAAATAGGGAGCTACTGTAATGTGTTGGACTGGGGAAGGGGGTGACACAATCAGACCTGCACATCACCATGGCAGTGAAGTGGGGAGGGCCTTGAGTCAGGAAGACCAACCACCAGGGGATTGCTGAGGTGATGAGAGCCCAAAATAGGATGCAGCCATGGCAGTGGAGAGAATGATACATGGGAGCTGTGTTGTGAAGGAAGAAACAAACCTCGATGACAGAGATTCTGGCAGCTGAGTGTGAGCGAGGAGTCTGGCTAGCACCCAGGTTGGGAGCCTGAGTGCCTGGGAGGATGGTGGTGATCGCCATAGCATTAAGGAAGTTGGAAAGAGAACCGAGCAAGCTCTGTGGGGAAAGATGATCAGTGTTGTTTGGGTGTGTGGAGTCAGTCCCAGGCATAGTCTCTCCTGTGGGCCATGAAACAGTGGGAGAGGAGGGAGGGAAGAAAGTGTTTTCTCAGCTATTTTTTGTTTTAATGTTGTTGGGTTGTTTTGCTCACCTTCGCCATTACATTTTCTAGCTTTGTTTCTGCTCACCAACAGGCACAGCAGGCCCTGTGCTTTCCTTTAGATGTCAAAAACAGTCAGAGGAAGGGGGAGGGGAGAAGAAAAATGGAAGAGGTGGTGGTAAAAACCATCCAACTAGACAT
This sequence comes from Petaurus breviceps papuanus, assembly GCF_028583685.1. Classification (NCBI taxonomy): domain Eukaryota; kingdom Metazoa; phylum Chordata; class Mammalia; order Diprotodontia; family Petauridae; genus Petaurus; species Petaurus breviceps. The sequence goes on along the minus strand of NW_027187465.1, from coordinate 1,455,322 downwards.
CTTGTCTTCCTGGAGGATGAACTTGGGAACGTACAAGTCCCTCACAAAGACATGTCGGTCCCAAGAGACCTAGCCCTGTCTGTACTCGATGAAGTCAAACATTGAGTGTGTAACGATGTTTTTGTTTCTGTGGTGCTGTAATGGGGCTCTCAACTGTTTGTTACTGTGATTTGAGCCGCCTAAGCAGTGAAATAATCCAGTAGTGCTGCTTGTATGTACAAGTTTTGTTTTTAAAGCCTTGCACTTTAAAATCTCATCTTGTTAGATTTCTTGTGATTATATGTGAACATGAAGTCTCTGTTGCAGTACTGATCATAAATTATTTGCACAGTAGCTAGTATCATTTAATCACTTAGTAATCATTTGTTGAATGCTTGCTATGTGCCAGGCACTTTGCTACGCTCTGGGTATACAAAGATGAAATTAATGCTTGCCCTCAAGGAGATTATATTCTATCAGGGGAGACATAGATGAGGTCTAATCTTATAAAGTGAGAATAGATTTTTTAGACTCATGACATTATTGAAATAAGGAAGGAAATTCTCAGATGAGAAAACTCCCTTTGCCAGTTCAGGTAGCTACCCTCTCTACAAATTGTAGTCTCTGTATGTTCCCTAGAGCACTGAGGGGTTGCCCAGGTTCACACAGCCAGTATGTATCAGAAGTCAGATAAAAGCCAGGCCTTCTAGGCTTCAGTGCCTGTTCTCTATCCAGTGTATCATCTTGCCTTTCCTGCATACAAGTACAGTTAGTTCTGCTGTAACTCTATAAATGTTTTCCAGAAGTGCCATGCTATGCAAAAATGAACAATAAAAAATACAGGGTTTATGGGGGGAAAATAGAATTGGGGAACAATGTTCAAAAACTCATCATGGATACATACAAAAAAAGATAGAAAGCTAATCAAAATGTTCAATGACTTACAGTCAAGAGTGCTGGTATCAGTGGCCTTAGGCTGCTGCTCTGGCAGTGCCTCAGTTCCCACAAGACCCAGGCTGGCAAAGTCAAGGCACTCTTGGGGAAGGTGGGGGAAATTTTCCTAAGTGACCACTCTAGACTGGAATGAAAGGTGGGGTAAGAGAAGAAGATAGGAGTGGTCCCACTTCATTTTGACAAAGACCTGAGTTTGCTTGTGGAAGTAGGTGGGAGGGGTTGCTTGCCAGGCAGGTCAGTGCTCCCACAGAGTAGGGAGCTGGGAGGTATGGGAGGTGTGGGGGCTCATGGGCTTTGTGCTCTCATGAGATAAGTATTCAGGGAATTCACTTCTACTGAAATTGTTCCCTAGTTTATCAACTGAGTTGGAACAAAGTGCATTTTTAAAACATGCTTTATAGCAGAATAGAGTAGAATGGAATACTGTCTATACTCAAGATGTCTAACAAATAGAGAAAATAAACACTGGGTAACTGGAGGAGAGCAGTATGGGAGGGGGGTCAACGAGGGCTTCCTGGAGAAGGTGGTGCTTGCATAGAGTCTTGAAGGAAACTAGGGAGATGCGGTGGAGGATGGGCAAGGAATGCATTACAGATGTGAAGAGAGCCTTTGTCAGAGCAGGGGTGTGTGGAGCTGAACAAAGGCCAGTCTGGTTGAATCATGGGGTGCAGGACAAGAAATAATGCTAATGAGGCTTGAAAGGCAAGTTGGAAGCATGTGGTGAAGGGGTTTAGATGCCCCACAGAAAAGTTCGAATTTGATTTGAGAGACTCAGTAGGGAGCCCCTGGGATTTATTGAGACAGGGAAGCAATGTGGCTTAGAACTGTGGGCTAGGAATAGTGCTTAGGCAGCTGTGTGGAGGAAGGATTGGAGAAGGGAGAGACTGTTGAGGTGGGGAGACCAGTTAGGAAACAAGTGGTGGTGGTCTTGTGGGTGGGAAGAAGGGGACAGATGGGAGGTAGTGTTGACAAGATTTGGTAACTGATTGGATGATGGGGGATGAGAGAGAATGGTGAGACAAAGATAAGCATTCTGAGGTTACAGACTGAGGTTAATAGAAAAGGGGGAAAGATAATTATCCTTGGACACGTTGGCCTTCCATTTTGAAATGTCCAGTAGGCTCTTGGTGGTGTGAGACTTTGGCTCTTAAAAGAGACTAGGGCTGGGTATCTGGATGATAAGATCAGCGAGTGAGAGTAGAAAGACAATAACCATTAAGTGCTTGCTGTATGCTGAAGGTGCAAAGAAAGGCAGAAGACACTCAAATGGATGGGTACAAGCCAGCCAAACACGAGATAAATGAGAGGTGATGAGCAGAGGGAAGGGGCCTAAAATTAAAGGGGGTTAGGAAAGGCTTCCTGTAAAAGGTGGGCTTTTGTCATTTGTCTTCCATACTCAAAGAAGACTAATGGACATCTGGATGGTGATGTCTTGACTTGCAAGTGAAGTGGGTTTAAGTGAGACAGGGCTGTGCAGTCACCAGCCTCATCTGGATACCTGGAGATGGCCCTGGATACAGTGGGAGACCTTGGCCTTTTTAAACTAAGGTCTTTCCCAGGTCTCAGTTTGTCTGAGGTAGCACCAATTCAGTGACTAAAGCTAAGTAATAAATGAGACAATAAATGGCCTCTTTTATCTACTAAAAAAAAAAATCAACCCAGGAGCAGAAGACCCTCAGGCCAGAACAGTAACAATTGCTATTTGTGTTTATCCTTTCTTTTCAGAGGACCATGGCATCAGGGAAATGACTTGACTTGCAATTGACTTTGATTTGAGTGAGGGAGGGCTGTGCCCAGGTATCTGGATGACAGGAGATTACCCAGGATGCACTGGGAGATTCTGGCCTTTTCACATACTCACTTAAAAATCAGTTAATACCCATCCAGTGAATAGACCTCTTTAAGAGGCCTGTTTTACACTCTGAGCCACCTGGGCCAAACAATGACCAAGTGAGGCTTGGATTGGAACCTGTTGTTGGCCAGTCAATGAGAGCCAGAGTGGTTTAAGGCTTCATCTAGTAGTTCCATTTGAATCCCAGTGGGCTTTATCAAAGCCTGGTTTTCTAGTGTTGTATTTCAAGAAATCATAAATAATAAATCATAAAACTAGATGGGGTTTAAAGGAAGCTAGGAGGCAGAGAGAGGAGGGGCATTCCAGATATGGGAAAGACAGTGAAAACACCTGGAGTTGGGAGATTAAGTATCTTGTGCAAGGAACAGCCAGGAAGTCAGTGTCACTGGATCATGGGGAGAGGAATAGAATAAAGTAAGTGTAAGAGTATTGGAAAGGTGAGTAGGGGAGGAGGTTATAAAGGACTGTGCCTATATATTTGGTCTTGCAGGTGATAGGGAGCCATTGAAGTCTATTGAGTAGAGGAGAGAATATAGTCAGACCTGTAGTTTAGGAAGATCACTTTAGCAGCTGAGTGGAGTATAGACCAGAGTGGGGAGAGACAAGGTAGAGAGGCTAACCAACAGTCTATTGCAGTAGTCCAGAAATGAGATGATGGAGATGTGTACTAGCATGCTCGCAGTGTTATGGGAGAAGAGGAGGGATATGGGAGAAATGGCAGCAGGAACTGACTGTGAATTGGATATGGGGCGTTGTAAGCCTGTGTGACTGAGAGGTTGGTGGTGCTCTCTAAAACAGGCCTGCACAGCTTGCAGCCTGCCAAAGGATTGTGGGTCGCCAATGAAAAATGCAGAGGAAAACATCATCTACGTTTTTCAAGGGAAATGCCATGGGCAGTAAGCAGCCACAGGTTGTGCAGACCTGCTCTAAAGCAATAAATAGGGAAGTTAGAAAGAAGGGAGTGTCTGAGGGGGATGGGAGGAGAAGATAATAAGTTCAGTGTTGAAGCTGTTGAGCTTAAGATATTTATGAGACATTCACTTTGAGATATCCAGTAGGTTCCTGGAGGTGCAGGTCAGTAGAAATGTTAGGACTGAATAAGGAGATTTGAGAATTATCAGTGTAGAGATGATAACTAAACACGTGATGATAGAGATGATGAAATCACCAAGTGAAATAGTATGGAGGGAGAAGGGAAGAGGGAGCAGGACAGAACCCTGTCGGACACCCCTCCATGGATGACATGGATGAATAGCCAGTAAAGGAGACTCAGAAGTCAGATATCTCAGAGGAAACCCTGGAGAGAGCAGTATCACAGAAACTTAAAAGAAGAGCGTGATTGACAATGTCAGAGGCTACATAGAGGTCAAGAAGGATGAAGACTAGAAAAGGTTCCTGGGTTTGGCAATTAAGAAATCATTAGTGTCATTTAGAGCGGTTTTAGTTAAATGATAGGTTGGAAACCAGATTATAAAGAGTTAAGAGAATGAGAAGAAAGGAAGTGAGTTGCATCTGTTGTAGATGCACTTTAGCCACAAGAAGGAGGTGAGATATGAAACAGGAGTTATTGGGAATGGA
>NW_027187465.1:1442552-1450949 GCF_028583685.1 Petaurus breviceps papuanus | reverse complement strand
GCCACAAGAAGGAGGTGAGATATGAAACAGGAGTTATTGGGAATGGATGGATGGATCAAATGATAACTTTTTTGAGGGCCTGGAGTATGGGTATGTTTGTAGGCAATAGGGCAATGGGCAGTAGATAAGGAGAGACTGAAGGTAAGAGAGAATGGAGATGATAGAGGGGCAGTTTGCTGGAGATGGTTGGGATGGAAGGAGTTTGCCACCTCATGTGAGACATTTGAAGGAAGAGATGGTGTCAGAAGGCATCTAGATGTTGTGGTGGTGGGTGGGAGGCATGGAAGTTTTGAGGAAGGACACAAAGGGTTGGCAGAGATACAGCTATCAAGATCAGACATTTCCTGCCTTAATGGAGAGAAACTTCTAATCTGGTAGTTGTTACAATTCTTGCCAATTCACAGAGTAGGTTAACCCCATTGATTCTCATGACAGCCTCACGAGGTAGATGATACCAGTGTTACTGCTCTCATTTTGAAGAAGAGGAAACAGGGACTTGGAGAAAGAAAGCAATTTACCCCAAGTAGCCTAGGACTCGGCAGGACAGGAGCCTGACCCTATGTCTGCTGACAGCAGATTCTAGTGGTGATCTAGGCAGACAAATCTGGTAGTTTTGTGAAGGATGGTGATGAGAGCAAATGAGCCTCAGTTATAAGAAGTTTGTTTCCTTTATTATCCAGGTATAAAGGACTGGGGAGGAAGCAGGGGGCCTTACTGAGTGTGCATGATTGTTCTGAGCGCTGATATTCATCATAGTGTAACTAATGGTTAGGGTTAGGTTAAACAATTTTAAATGAACAAAAATAGAATTTTTTGGCCCTCTGACCCCTGTTGGAAAAAAGAAAAAACAAAATCTTTGCAATGAATTTAAGAAAATAAGTCTGGTTGTGCAGTGTCACCTTCATTGCCTCCCTGTCACAGGTGAGCTCTGCGCCTCGTCGTTCGTTGGTCCTCTGTAACCCCAGCTGATCACCGCAGTGACCAGTTCTTTTGTCTTTCAGAGCATTTTGTTTTCACTGTGTTGTCATTATAAAAATTGTTCTTTTGGCTCTCCTCACTTTGCCCCTCGTCAGTTCATGCAAGCCTTCCCAAGTTTCTTTGAACCTATACGCGTCATCGCATCTTGTGACAGAATAACACCTATTTTCCCAAGAACTCTTCTCAGTAGAGGAAGCTTTCATAAGTGATTGGTTTTTTTAAAGGTGTTTTTTTAAAAGGTACTTAATGGATCCCAGAAGTTGAAAGGACCTGAAAAATCATCTTCAAGAGTTACCTGACCTCTATGAATTTCTTTTTTTAGCTACGTTTTTATTGATGTCTTCTGTTTGTTACATTGCATAGTTATCTCCAATATCCTCCCTTCCCTGTAAAACAAGTAGTGTTTTTTTAAGAGGAAAAAAAAATCAGTGCAGCTGATCAATACATTGAACAAGTCTGAGCACACATGCAGTGTGTTAGCACACCTGTGGACCTCTTACCTCCATGAACGGATGAGTTGAGGATTTCTTCTGAAAGCTCTGTATTCAAGTTATGCTTGATCTTTATATTTTGTTACATTTACTTTTGATGTTTTTGGTGTTCTTTCCATTTCCATTGTTGTCAAGTATATTGTTTTCTTGCATCTACTGACTTCACTCTGCATCAGTTCATGTAGATCTTTCTTTCTATTCATCACATATCTCCTTTCACAGTAATATTGCATTACATTCATGTACCGTAATTTGTTTAGCCATTTCCAGTTGATGGGCATCTACTTTGTTTACAATTCTTATCTATCACAAAAAGTACTGGTATAATTATTTTGGTGTATGTGGTGACTGTTTTCTTTTCTTTTTTTTTTTTGGAGGGCAATTGGGGTTAAGTAACTTGCCCAAGGTCACATAGCTAGTTTGTGTGTGTGTGTGTGTTAAGTGTCTGAGGTCAAATTTGAACTCAGGTCCTCCTGACTCCATGGCCGGTGCTCTATTCACTGCACCACCTAGCAGCCCCTGTGGTGACTGTTTCCTTAACAATAGCTTCCTTGGGGGTATAAGCCCAGTAATGGAGTCTTAGGTTCAAAGGGTATGGACATTTTAGTCACTTTATTTGCATAATGCTAAATTGCTTTCCAAAATGGTTGTACTATTTCACAGATCCACTAACAATATACTAGTGTGCCTTTTTTTCCCACAACCCATGCAACATTGACTATTGACATTTTTTGGTAATCTTTGCCAATTTTCAGGGTGTGAGGGGGAGTCTCAAGGTTTGTTTTTTTTGCAGCTCTTATTATTAGTTTTTATTTTCAACTCTCTTATTATTAGTAATTTGGAGCATTTTTTCATGTTGTGAATACTTTGCAGTTCTTTTGAGAACTGTTTGTATGCTTTGACCATTTATCTGTTGGGAAATGGCTATTTGTCATATATATACATATTTATACTTATATGTTTACATATCTTGGATACCAAGCCCTTTTCAGAGAAATTTCATTTTTTCCCATTTGAATACTTCCATGAATTTGTTTTAAAGCCTTTTAGATAACTTTTTCAGTATAATTGGCTTCCTTTGTGACTTTATGTATTTTAAATGCATTGAAGAACATTATTCAGAGAAGGGGTCCATAGGTTTCATTGGACTGATGGCCCAGGGGGGGCCAGCACATAACAAAAGCGAAGACCCTTGACCCTTTACCTGAATCATGAATCTTCTCTAAAATATGGTCTTTAAAACATAGTCGTCCAGTCTCAGCCCTGAAGCCCATCTGTGATGAAGAATTGCTAGCCTATAAGGCATTCTCTTCAGGTGTCAGGGTGTTCTTTCTTGTTATGACCTGACATCTGCTTCACAGTGACTAGACCCAGACTCATTGGTTCTACTTCTGCCCTCTGGCATGTGGCAGAATAAATCTAATCATCCTTTTCCTGTGTGGTCGGCTTTCAGATATTTAGAGACACTGAGCATGTACTCCCTACATTTTCACTTCTCCAGAGGAAGCATTCCTTGTTCTTTGTAAAGTGTAAGTATGGGCCACTGCTCCTGCCCAGATGGCTGAACCCATATCCATCTGCTGTCACTGCCACTCACTCCGGGTACGGAAGGCTCAGTCATGGATGAAAATGAGCTGGCGCAGAAGGCCATATTAGCTGAGAAGGCTGAGGGATAGAGTGACATGCTGTTCCTTTTCATTATTTTTGCTACAATCATTATTTAAATGGTTTAGGAAATCTAAGACTAAAGAGTCAGTAAAAATGAATTGCTTGATATTCATAAAGTCATTATATATCAAGCATAGCAATAGAATTTAAAAAACAATATATTTAGCTGTGAAAGATTTTTTGGTTTTTGTGATTTTTTTGGATACTTGCCTAACATGCAAGTTCTTAAGAGAGACAAAACTTGAGATGAGGGTTAGCTTTGTTTAATATCTTATGAAATTTTCATGAACAATCCAAGCATAATTGTTAAGAACATGTATATTAAGTTGATTTAAGTAGAATAAAAGTTTTATGAATAAAAAAAAATAAGGTATATGTTTGGTCGATTTTCTGATTTAGTTCTGCCATCTTCAGTGTGGCTGTTTGACATTAAGACCCATGTGTTTTAATCTGGGTTTACTGTCTATGAAACCTTGTAATCATGGCCCCCTTAAAAAGGACTCTACTGTACTCCCCCTGAGAAAGATGTCCACTACGTCCATCCTGCTTTAGGTTTGTGACCTAATGATCCTGCGATTGGCAAAAGCTTCCAACGCTACTTTAGATGATCTGTCATGAAACTATGATGTTTTCTAGTTAGTTCTGGCTTCCCTGACCCAGAACTTAGTGATTGATTTTTGGCTTTCCTTTAGTCCTCTTACCACCCCCTAGGCTTTTCATACGTTATACCCCTTAGTTTTCTAGTAATCTTTCTGCTAATTCCTATTCGGTATGAAAAGACAAAATTCATTGTGCATGTGCACATGAGAAATAAAATGGGATTAAGTTTTCTTCAGAGGTGTCCCAAATTTAGTAGCTAAATTGATTGGAAATAAATGAGAAGTTTTCCTAATATTTCTGTAGGATGATGTAGTTATTTAATAAATATTCCTTGTACCCCTCTGACAAGCTTTTTGTGTATTTTAGGTTTGGAAAGCTTTGCTTTAGAGGCATCTGGCTTGGCTGCAAATACATTTAGAAGGTAGAGACTTAACATAGCACAGTTTTAATGTGAAGATTGCAAGTAAGACACAGTGACATTAAATCAGGGCTTAAGAAATTTGCTTTGTATTATCACTAATTGTAATAAGGTTAGCTCATATTTACATAGTACTTTTAAAAGGACTGGATTGCTTTTGGGGAATTGCATGTTTAAAAAAAATTATCCCAAGCTTCTCACTAGAACAAAGGCTTATCTTGTAAATCCCTGTGCCCTTTCAGTGCCCTTCTTTGAAGAAGGGAAGTTGAAGATCACCCAAAGGGCAATGAAGAGGTGGCATGGTGGGCATGAGCCAGCTGCAGCAGATTCCACATGAAGAATTATGCAAGAAAAGCCGAATAAAAGATGTATGTCATCAAAGAGATGTGTGACCTGGAAAAAAGATGGGTTAGTTCCCGCAGTGCGAGGGAGGGCGAGCTGGCAGACAACCCGAGGTGCACCATGAATACAATGAAAGGAGGGCTCCCATCCCTAGTAGCCTCCAGGGCCCACACCAGACAATCCTTTTTCCTAGACGTAACAGAAGACATGGATAAACAGGCCCAGAGTGCAAAGTTACCTGCCCAGAAGCACACAACTTGTGTCAAGAGTCAGAAATCAAACTCAGGCCCTGACTCTACTTCAGCACACTTTCCATTTCACTAGGACTTAGTAAGGAGTTAAATGAATCTCATCTTTCAAAGAAATATCTTCTGATGCTTCACCACAGTGTGGAGTTAACTCAGACCACTTAAAGGGCAGCAAGTTGGCACTATGGATAGAGCACTGGGCCTGAAGTCAGGAAGAACAGACTGAACAGAATCTGGCCTCAGGCATGTAGTAACTGTGTGACCTTGGGCAAGTGACTTCACCCTGTTTGCCTCAGTTCCTCATCCGTAAAATGGAGAAGGAAACGGCAGTCTCTCCCTTATCTTTGCCAAGAAAACCTCAGATGAGCTCACAGAGTCTGAAATGATTGAACTACAACAACTAAAAGTTCATGCCAGTGGAGTGTAAACTCTGGAAGGGCTTACCAAACTGCAAAGGCCTTAAGTAACCACAGACCCAGCGATGACCCAGATAAATCGGGAGAGGTTAATTATCAGAGAGTTGGACACCAGGTAATGATAATTTTTTTTTTTTTTTGCTACAACAGGTCTCAGAAACCATCTATTTAAGGTACAAAAGGGTCGCAGGTATATATAGATAAAGAATTACATATTTTAACAACATTAGAAATCTTGGAAGGATAGGTCTACAAAAGAAATAGGGAGATAGGGTGTTAGCAACCTCAAGTTGAGATTCAAATTCAAGGTTTTCAGAGTTCTGCAAATGAATATAAAAAGGCCTTTTGGAAAGACTACAAGGGGATAAACAATATCTGGCCAAGGAGGCTCAGGCCCTGGTGGCTGTTGATTTCTCCTACTGCCTCATTCATAACTTTTAGCTCTCCTTTGGTCTCAGAGCAGTGATGGCGAAGAAGACCACAGAACTCCCAGGGAGATTCCCACTGCTCCCTATTCATGTAAGGCATGTCTGACACCATCTTCCATCTCTGTGCCTTTGCACTGCTTTTCTCTCATGCCTGGAGATGTCCCTCATCACCTCTGCCTCCCAGAATCCTTCTCTTCCTTCAAGATATAGCTCAAGCATCTGTATATAACCTTTTCTGAACCCCTTTCTCTTCCTTTCAAACTGTTATATTTAACTATTTTGTATTTATACTTTTTATATTTCTTCCTTATACATGCCTACATACCGAGGCTCTGACTTGGGTCTTTTTATCTTCTCCCTTTATAGTATTTCACTTGATGATCTCATTAGTTCACATAGCTTCATGAATCAACTCTATTGCAAATGTCTCTCAGATCTACTTGTCCAGCCCTAGCCTCTCTCTTTACCTTGTGTTTTGCATCTCCAACTGCCTGTTAGACATCTCAAAATGGATGTCCCATAGACAACTTAAATCAAACTGTCTAAAACTGAACTCGTTGTATCTTGTCCCCCAGATCCTCTCTTCTTCTTAACTTCCCTGTTACTGTCAAAGGTATTACCATCCTCCCATTCATCCAGACTTGCAACCTAGATGCCATCCTTGACTCCGCACTTACTCTGTCAAGTCCTGTCTTTTTTTAACCTTTGTACCATTTCCTGAACATGTCCCCTTTCTCTTTTCTGACACTGCCACCACCCTGATGCAGGTCCTCATCTCTTGGACCATTACAGTCTGGTTGTTTCCTTTCATCAAGTCTCTCCCACTCCAGATTATTCTCCATTCAGCTGCCAAAGTGATGTTCCTGAATAGCAGGTCTGACTACTGTCACTCCAGTAAACCTCAGTGGCTACCTGTTTGTTGCCTCCAGGCTCAAATGTAAAATTCCTCTGGCTTTCGAAGCTCTTCATATTCTTGCCTCTTCTGCCCTTCCAGTCTTCCATATACCCAGTCTTCCAGTGACACTGGCACTCCTGACTCCAAGCATTTTCTCTGGCTGTCCCTCATGCAGGGAATACTCTCCCTTTTTAGCTCCAATTCCTGACTTCTGTCAGGCCTCAGATAAAACCCCAACTTTTGCAAAAAGCCTTTCCTGCTCCCTCGATTAATGCTAGAGCCTTCCCTCTGTTGGGTATCTCTAGTTTACTCCGTGTATGCCTTGTTTGTACAAAGCTGTTTGCATGTTGTCTACTCCATTAGACTGTGAGCAGGAATTGTTTACTTTTGCTTTTCTTGGTGTCTCCAGCATTTAACACAATGGATAGCAAATAATAGGTCTTAATAAATGCTAGTTTTTAAATTGATGTCCTTGGGGTGGCTAGGTGGCAGTGAATAGAGCACCGGCCCTGGAGTCAGGAGGACCTGAGTTCAAATGCAGCCTAAGACACTTGACACACTAGCCATGTGACTTTGGGCAAATCACTTAACCCCAATTGCCCTCCAAAAAAATAAAAAAAATTAAATTGATGTCCTTGTTGTCTTCCATATTAGAATGTGAGTAGGGATTGTATTTTGTATCTCAAGCACCCAAGACAGTGGCACCTAGGTGCTTAAAATGTACTTGGCTTCTGGCTCCATCATTCAACTGAAATTGTCCTCTGCAAAGTCAGCCACTAATTTTCAGATCTATTGACCTTTCCTTAGTTCTCATCCTTCTTGACCTCTCTGTAGCATTTGACAGTGTGGATCAATGCCTCTCTCTCTGTCTTTCTTTGTCTCTCTGACTCTCCTCTCCTCTGCTGTCTTTTCTCTAGGAAAAGAAATGTTAGCTGGGACAGTAATGAAGGATTTCTAGTCTGGGCCCCTCCTCAAACTGGAGGCCCTGTAAGGAACCTGTCAGTAGGAAAATGGGGCCAGCATAGTGAAAGGTAAGAATACCCTAGGCTACTGAGGGAGCTCCAGGGTGGAAAGACAGCTGGGATATTGTGCTGAAGTCAGTCAGAAGGACATGTGGGAGGGGAATGAAAAGGCTGACCATCAAGACTAGAAAAGTATTGGTTGCCAAGTCTTGTCAGTTCTCTCTTTATAATATGTCTTGCATCTGTCACCTCTTCATTTGAAAATTTTGAAGTTTCTAAAGATAAGAAATGAGAAGACACCCCTGTCCCACTCCTTGCAGAGGTGGCTGGTCCACAGGTATAGTACACTGCACATTTTTTTAGTGCTTAAAAAATTATTTATTTTTAGTTTTCAACATTCACTTTTATAAGATTTTGTGTTCTAAAATTTCTCCTCTCCCTCCCTTCCCCCCTCCCCAAGATGGCATGTAATCTGTTATAGGCTATATGTGTATAATCATATTCAACATATTTGTATATTAGTAATGTTGTAAAAGATAATCAGAACCAAAGGGGCAAACCACAAGCAAGAAAGAAGAAAACAAAAAAGAGAGCAAATAGTCTGCTTCTACCTGCATTCAGATTCCATAGTTCTTTTTCTGGATGTGGATAGCATTTTCCATCTTTAGTCTTTTGGAATTGCCTTAGATCATTGCATTGCTGAGAAGAGCTACCGTGTTTCCCCGATAATAAGACACTGTATTATTAATTTTTTTGGAAAGAAAAACACCAGAGGGCTTATTTTCAGGGGAGGGCTTATGTTGTCCTGCCTCAGCTCTCCTCCGCGGCACTGCTCTCAATGGCGCCAGCAAGCAAGTCATTGGGGAAGAACAGGATGACGCGCTCACTGCTGCAGCTCTGATTGGATGCAGCTCGGAGCACGGCGTGCGTTTCACCCGGGGGGGGGGGGGG
>NW_027187465.1:1404705-1442452 GCF_028583685.1 Petaurus breviceps papuanus | reverse complement strand
TTTTAGAGGAATCTTACACAGTAAGGGAAGGGCTTATTTTCGGGATAGGTCTTATTATCGGGGAACACGGTAAGTCTATTAAAGTTGGTTATTGCACAATGTTGCTGTTATTGTGTACAGTGTTCTCCTGGTTCTGCACACTTACGCAGCATCAGTTCATTTAAGACTTCCAGGTTTTTCTGAAATCTACCTGCTCATCATTTCTTATGAACAACAACTTGTTCATTCATTCCCCAGTTAATGGGCATCCCTTCAATTTTCTAGTTCTTTGCCACCACAAAAAGAGCTGCTATATGTATTTTTTTTTTTTACATGTTGATCCTTTTCCCTTTTTTATGATCTCTTTGGGATACAGACCTAGAAGTAGTATTGCTGGATCAAAGGGTACATCGCATGTATTTTTCAGACTTTTCCTATGGTTTTGCTGATTTTTTGTCTCTTCCTTTTTCCTTATTTTTTTCTTAAAAAAATATTATATAAGGGGTTGCTAGGTGGCGCAGTGAATAGAGTAGTGGCCCTGTAGTCAGGAGGACCTGAATTCAAATCTGGCCTCATACGCTTGACATACTTACTAGCTGTGTGACCTTGGGCAAGTCATTTAACCCCAATTACCCTGCCTTCCCCCTCCCAAAAAAGCAAAAGAAACACCCCAAAATATTATTTGTTATATAGGATGGCTTTCAGAGAGGGGAAGGAGAAGAATTATTGGGAGAAATTCTAGCAATATAAATTTAACAAAGGATATAAATAAAAATTATTTTTTTTAAAAATGACATTTTTCTAGAGTAATAGAAAGAATCTCCTGTTTGGAACTAGAAGATTTGGCTAGATAAGCTGCTTACTCCTTTTCTTCTTGGAGCCTCAGTTTCCTCCTATAAAATTATTTCTAACGTCTCTTCCAACTTTTCCCATGTAAATTCCTATGAAATTCATTATGATTATGACTTATGATTAGGTCTTAATTATATCCAAATCATTTTTGCACAAATGTCCCTGTTTTCTGTTGCTTGTTTTGCCCTTTCTTGTTGAACAACAAGCATTTATTAAATGCTTACTCTGTGTGTGTGTGTGTGTGTGTGTGCGCGCGCGTGTGTAAGTGCATGCATGTGTGTGTGTGTGGTTGGGAGGTGGGATGGGATATGGGGATGAAACTTGCATGGGAAAATAGTGGAAAAAGAAGTCTTGAGAGTCAGGAGAGGAGCCCAGAGGAACGAAAGAATGAACAGAGGAAAGAGGACAGATCTGAGGATGTGAACCATTTCACTTCTGGAAAGTTAATAATTTTGATTCATATAATTCCTTCAAAGGCAAATCTATTCCATTGGTACTTTTTAATCTCAAGTTATTTTTTCACTATCTCTAGATTTATGTGTGAGGGCATGTGTTTTGGTGGACTGTTTAAAAACAAAAGCCCACAACATATCTGGGGATTTGTGGGGGCCTCAACTTGAGAACTCCAGGAGCATACTTTTGAGTAGTGACAGTGTAGGCCACATAACCAGGGTTGTGGCTGTCTTTCAGCATTTAGCCATATAAAGGATCTCAGAAACCTAGGTACTTAATCCTGTATTTGGGGCCAAGTGCAGCAGTGATATTCTGATGATCTTAACATTCTATAAAGCCATTTTTACATGTCTTACAGTGTCTTAAAGACTACCTGCTATTTTATTGGAGATAAGGTAGCAAGTCAGCAGCTGCCTCTGCAAATAGGTTTACATCCTAAGGATGGTTTATGTAACAACCCAATTAACAAAAGTACAGATGATGGACTTATGCGGTCTGGGTCGTTTGGAATGAAATTTCTGCTGTAGAATATTTAGGGCAGGGGGCGGCCAGGTAGCACAGCGAGTAAGAGCACCGGCTCCAGTGTCAAGATGACCTGGGGATCAAATCCAGGATCAGACACTAAGCACCCACTCAGAAACACCTGGCTGTGTAACCTTGAGCAAGTTACTTAACCCCAATTGCTTAGGGGCGGCCAGGTGGCTCAGTGAGTAAGAGCACTGGCCCCAGTGTCAGGATGACCTGGGATCGAATCCAGGCTCAGATACTTAGCACCACACCCAGAAATAACTGGCCGTGTAACCTTGAGCAAGTTACTTAGCCCCAATTGCTTTAAAAAAAAATATTTAGGGCAGACCCTCTGGGTATTTTTAAATAGTCCAGAGATGTTTAGTAGCTGCACATGGGATCCTTCAGTTCTTTAAAGCTCCTCTGCTAGTACATCAACCTTTCCAGTGTGTGTCAAGACAGAATTAGAACCAAGGTCAACATCCTCATTTCTTTCAGTACATCTTCATATGCTGTGTTTTGAGTTCCTTTATTGTCCTGGTCACTTTCTTTTAGCTTGTCAGTGCCACTTTGAAAATGTGCCTAGAACTGAACCCAGTATTCTGCACGTGGTCTGACTGGGACACCTTCATTCTGTAGCCTCAGCTTCGTTTAATGCTGCTTAAGAACATATTACCTTTTTTGGGTAGCCACTTTAAACTTCTGACCCATTGTGCCCTCTTGCCATATCTAATTCTCTGGGACATCTGAAGGGAGGCACAATTAATGCTTGTACAGGACAGTGGAAGATATTTCCTCAGACGACTCTAGCAAACTCAGTGCAGTAGAAAGCTGTGGACTGGGAAATAGGATACCTGGGTTTGAGTCCATCCTCAGCTACAGACTTGCAACATGACCAGCTTTTGACAAGTATCTTTCTCTGTCTGGGTTGCCTGTAAAAATAAAATTAATTGAGAATAAGGTATGAAGATAATGTATGAATTACAAACCTTAAATGAGTGCTATTGTTAAAATTAGGAGGTTTGGCCAAATCAGAGGTCTTTAAACTTTATGTCATAGACCCCTTTGGCAATCTGGTGAAATTTGTGGACCTCTGCTCGAATCATGTGTTTAAATAAAAAAAAGATACATGGGATAACAAAAGAAACATATTGAAGTATATTTATTGAAATAGATTTTAAAGCTGCCTTGGGAGTGACTGCAGCCCCGCCCTCCCCTCCCCTCCCCCTCCCCGACCACCTGTCCTGCTCCTACCCTTCTTCATGGCCATAATCCTGAGAAGCAACTCCTGTGGATAAGGCACCAGCCTTCCCTACCATCTGCTCACCAACTGCCATCCACAGGGCAGGCAAGCCAGTCTAACTGAAGCAGGAAGACATCTTGAGGTATCAGGTAAGTCACACTACCACCACCTTGAACAGCCTTGAAGGTTCCCATGTACAGCTCCTAAATATCTCAGGACTATGTAAAAATAGCCTGAAAAAAAGAGGGTCTGCCCTAGACCTGGATGGACAGAGGCTAGGACCCTGAACCCAAGAGCCCTGGGAACAGCAATGCCTCCAGCCCGGTACCTGAAGCATCATCTTACAGTAGGAAGCAACCTCTTTGGACATTCAGCCTGGCCACTGCTCCTGTAGGTGATAGTCATATCTATTGAAGATCTAAAAAAACGAGTTCTTGTGACAGAGTCCTTGGCGCTCTCCAATGGTTCAGCACCATAAACTGTTAGTGATTTTATCAGTGGACAGTAAAGAAGAGGCATGACCATCTCCTTTGCTTCTATACCCTAAAGACCATGGTATCTTTCCATCTGATAAGCAGCTGAAACCTTCCACATGTGCTTCTGCCATTAGAATATGTACTCCTTTAGAGCAGGGGCTGTGTCACATTTCTATTTGAATCCTTACTACTTAGTATAATGCTTTGTAATCAATAAATACTAACTGCCGACTTGGTAACAAGCATTGTGCTAAGCGCTGAGGGTACAAAAAGAAGCAAAAGATAGTTTCTGCCCTCACGGAGCCTCTAAACTGATGGGAGAGATGCCTTCAAACAGATACATGCGAAGCAAGCTAGAGCCAGGATACATAGGGAATGTTTAACAGAGGGAACCCCACTGCAATGAAGAAGGGTTGGGGATGACTTCCCGTAAAGGACAGCATTTTATTTGGGATTTAAAGGAAGCCAGGGAGGTCGGTAGTTAGATTGGAGGAGGGACAGGGCAAAGAATGCCCAGAGCGAAGAGATGATGATCTTTTTGCAGAACAGCCGAGAGGCTTCTGTCACTGGATCAGACACTGCATGGCAGGTAGTCAGGTGTGAGAAGACTCAGAGGTAGGAAGAGGGGGCTAGATGAGGAAGGCCAAATATAGCAAAGGCCATAGGGAGCCACTGGATTTTATTTTGTAGGGTGGTGACATGGTCAGACTTGAACTTTAGAAAATCCCTTTGGCAGGTGAATAGAGTATGGACTAAAGTAGAGAGATGCTGAAGGTAGAAAGACTTGCCAGCAGCTATTGCTGATGAGGGATGGCTCACAATAGGTTCAGCAGGAACTCTGATCTTTATCTAAGACCAGAAAGCCTTCAATTCAGTCTGGAAAGAATTCAGTAGGCCCAAGCAGACTTGGAGTCAGAGTTGTAAAAGTTTATCCTATGCTTTACAGCAGGGCAAGGGTCTTTTAGGGTTTCTGCAATGTCAAAGGGGTAGAATTAAGGTTTTTATAGAGTAATCCATAGTAGAACCCAAGCCAATTAGGCTAACTAGATGATCAAGGGTGGGATTAGGGAGGAGTTAAGGTGGGGCCAGTGTTTAAAGGAACATGCATTTTTAATGTAACTGCTCAGGCGTATTGCCCATAATTCACTGGGAAAAAGCCCAAGGGGGGGGGCTACCTGGAGGTGTGGTTTAAGGCTTGAAACATCACTAAGTCAGCTAGCGGTCAAGGGCTGACTGAGAAGTGCCCAGTCTGCCACCCATCAATGTCATATTTGACAAAATTGATGTCTGGGAACCAAGGCTAACAGAGACTCAGTGTGTGGATAATAGGCTACGGAGTTAACCCAGAGATAGAGTCCTGAAGGATTCATGGAGACAGCCAAGGAGTCAGCCTAGAGATAGGGTACCAAAGGATTCATGGGGGCAGCAGGACACTATACAAGGGGGAGATAATAATTTTCTAAGCTAGACCATTTATAGATACTTTTGTGAAAGATTCACAGGTGTAGCTTGTCACTGTTCCAAGCTGAGATAAATAATTCATGAGTTGTTGCTGGGCAGAGTTAATGTTTTGAGACCTGGGGGGGGGGAGGGGGGGAGGTAGTGTGATTTTACAGACTGGTTTTACAAAGTAGTATTACAAATTGATGTTACAAACAGATCCCAAGCTCCCCATTATTGCCATAGTGCAGAACTGAGGTGAGGAGAATGTACTGGGGTGGCGGGCATTGTCAGAGGAGTAAAGGGGGGTAGATTTAGGTGAATGCCAGATATGCTGCAGAGGTGAAATCAATAAGCCTCTGCAGTAATAGAAGGTAAGAGGAAGTTTAGAGGGAAAGATAATGAGTTCTATTTTTGAAATGTTTAACTTAAGTTTTCTAGGAGGCATCCAATTCAGTTTCAGATATCTGAAAGGCATTTATAGATGTGAGACTAGAGGTCAGCAGAGAGGTTGGGGGCAGGATAGGTAGATTTGAGAATCATCAGCATAGAGTTGGTAATTAAATCCATGGTTTCTGATGAGATCACCAAGGAAAGTAGTATGGAGGGAGAAAAGAAAAGAAGAGGGCCCAGGACAGAGCACTAGGGATACCTACAGTTTGGAAGGCATGATCTGAAGGGGGACCCAGCAATGGAAACTGAGGAATGGCCAGATAGATAGGATGATAACCTGGACAGAGTGGTGTCCTGAGACCCTTGAGAGAAGAGAACATTGAGGAGAGTGAACAACAATGTCAAAGGCTGCAATAAGGTAATGGAGCATGAGGATTAAGAAAAGGCTCTTTGATTTGACAGCTAAGACTTGATCATTACTGACTTTGGAGAGAGCAGCGTTGGTGGCATGGTAAGCCAGATTAAGACAATGAGAGAAGAGCAAGTTGAGGTGCCTGTTACTATAGAAGGCCTTTTTAGAGGAGTTTAGCTACGAAGGGTAGAAGAGATATAGGGTGATAGAGGTAAAGAAAGGATCAAATGAGAATTTTTTACAGAATGGGGGAAGCATGGAGGTGTTTCTAGGCATGAGGGAACAAGCCAGTAAACAGAGATTGAAAATGAATGAAAGAGTAGGGATGACAGAAGGGACATTCTTTTGGAACAGATGGGATATAATGGGATTACTTGAACAGGTAGAGGTTAGCTTTGTTAAGGAGTAAGGTTATCTCTTCGTGTGAGATGGGTGGAGGAGAAATGGAAGAAGGTATCTGGGTGAAATGAGATGAGGAAGAGGCAAGAAGAGGGAGCTCATGACAAATTGCCTTAATTTTTTTCAGTGAAATATGAGGAAAGTTTCTCAACTGAGAGAGTTGGCAAAGAGGGAGTTATGGGGAAATTTGAGGAAGGATGAAAAGGGTTGTAAGAAAAATATTTATAGCAGCTCTTTTTGTGGTGACAAAAAAATATGGAAATTGAGATTCCCATCATTTAGGGAATGGCTGAACAAGTTGTGGTATATGAATGTATCAGAATACTATTGTGCTATAAGAAATGACAAGCAGGATGATTTCAGAAAAACCCAGATAGACTTAAATGAACTAATGCAAAATGAAATGAGCAAAACCGGGAGAACACTGTACACAGCAATAGCAATGCTGTATGATGATTAACTGTGAATGACTTGGCTATTCCCAGAAGTACAAAGATCTAAGGCAATTGCAAAGGACTCTTGATGGAAAATGCTGTCCACATCCAGAAAAGGAACTGCTGGACTCTACATGCAGATCAAAGTATACTATTTTCACTTTATTTTTTCTGTGTTTTTTTTTCCTTTTGGTCTCATTTCTTCTTTTACAATTATGACTAATATGGAAGAATGTTTTACATGATTGCACATATATAACCTCTATCAAATTGCTTACAGTTTTAGGAAGAGGGGAGGGGAGAGAGAGGGGGAAAAATTTGGAACTCACAATTTTGTAAAAATGAATGCTAAAAATTGTCATTACATATAATTGGAAAAAATACTATTAAAAAAAGGAACGCGTTGTAAGAGCCACTGTGGAGAGTGGGAGAGTCTTGCAGCAGTGAGGGCTGTGAGGTTGTGTAACATAAATTTGTTGTGGGCCCAGCCAGAATCATCATGTGATTTTCTCCACCTTCTTTCAGCAGCATGTGTGTAGGAGTGAAGGCACTGAATGGTGGGAGTATTCTAAGAGAGGAAGATAGTGTTGGATTGGTTTACCAAAGGTTCAAGATGGGGAAAAGATGAGAAAGTGGCTAGTGCAGGGAAGGTGGTCTGGGGAGGATTGAAGGGTCCGGAGATTGGAAGTTATGGTGAGGATGAAGAGTAGGGTTATATAAGAGAAGGCACAGGGAGGGGGTGAAGCTGACAGAATGGGGTCAGGTAAGGGGATTATCGTGAAAATGAAGGTGGCACATTTGTGGGTTGTGGCAGGATCAAGGATATGACCATCTTTGTGTGTGGCTGAGGTTGGTTGGAGGAGTAGGGTCATGGGAAGTGAGTGGTTAGTTTGAGGGAGAGTCAAATTAATTAGTTTGTTGGAATTTCCTAGTATGAGGGCAGGAGTTGGGGAGGAGAGAAAAAATATGAGCCAAGTGCTGAACTCATTGAGGATGGAAGGGGAGTGACTTGGGGATCTATAGACAATAGCTACCAGGATTTTGATTGGCTAATAAATGTAAATGGCATGAACCTTAAAGGAATAAAGTGATGAAGGTAGGAGGAGAAACTGGAAGTGGTAGTGGAGAACAAGGAATATTCCAGTCCCCCACCTTGACCAGTGAGTTGGGGAGAATGAGTGAAGGTGCAGCCAGTACTAAAAAGGGTGGCTAGGGTAGCAGTATCATTTGAGGGGAGTCAGGTTTCAATAATAGCTAGTATATGGAGGGAGTAGGAGAGGAAAAGATTAAAGAAGAAGGGATATTTGTTGCTTTTGGAATATGCATTCCAGAGGGCTGATGTTTAGTTGAAACTTAGGAGCCTACTCCAAAGTGTTGAAGGGGATGGGAATAAGTCATTGGGTGATGGGGAGGGTAGGAAATGGGGTTTGGAAGATCATCTAC
Source organism: Petaurus breviceps papuanus (assembly GCF_028583685.1). Lineage (NCBI taxonomy): Eukaryota > Metazoa > Chordata > Mammalia > Diprotodontia > Petauridae > Petaurus > Petaurus breviceps. The sequence continues at coordinate 1,434,421 of NW_027187465.1, read as the reverse complement.
AGATTCTGAATCACTGGGATGTGAAGAGTATGACAAGATGTAAGAATGTTCATCATAGAGTGGAGGGTGGCCACTCTTCTAAAGGAGGTTGGAGATTGGGCTGAAGGCAAGTGCAGCGTGAGATGGGAGGGACACTGTCACACTGGTGGCCTTGCAACTACTTCTCCTTGCACATAGTTATCACTTAATAAAAACTTTATTCAGTCCTTTCCAGTAAATATTTATTAAGTGCTTACTATGTTCCGGGTGCTATGCTAACTAAGCACTGGGGATACAGTTAATAAACAGACAGTACCTGCTGTCCAGGAGCTTAGAGGCTAAGGAGGGGAGACAACACATAAAAGGTAGGAAAGCAATAGGGGGCAGTCAGAGTGGGCATCCAGCACAAGGAGCTGCTTCTTCTGTGGAGTGAGCAGAGTCCAGTGTCCGCCCTCTATAAATGAAGGCATTGGAAAGAGTTGGGCACTCAGCCCTCCAAGCAGATGGGACAGGAAGCTAAGGAAGGTGCTGTCAGTCCTGGTTTGAATGAGCAGATTAGTGAGGAGGTCAGAGGGGATGAGCTATGGTTGGAGGGGCATCTTGTTCCCTGAAATCGAAACTAGGCAGAGCAGCAAAGGCAAAGTGGAGTTTTCATTCATTAAAAAGTTTACTGAACCCGTGGATTAGATTATCTCTAAGGTCACTTCTAGCCTTAATGTCCTGTAATTCTGTGTTCCAAAGTCCTTTCTAGTTCTAATATTCTGTATTCTTCAATCCCTTCCAGTTCTGGTTTTCTATTTTCTGTTTTCAGGTTTCTTCTATTTCTAATCTGTGATTCAAGGTATAAAAATGTTAGTGGTATGAAACTTCTCAGTATACATTCTTGCGGAGACTTAGAAACATAGATTTAAGCAAAAATTTATTATTAGTTTTTTTAAGTTTTTTTATTGATATTTTCTTTAAAAAATTTTTTTTAATGTTACCATAGTTAACCCAAATATCCTCACCTCTTTCTCTGTCAGAGAGCCACCCTATTTTAAAAATCATATTTTTCAGAGAGAAAAAAGAAAGTCAGCAATGTGTGACAAAAGTAAATCTACCATCTCCATGAAGAAGTAGGTTGGGGGCTGTCCTCTCATCTCTCTTCATTTGAGTAATATTTATAATTTTGTTACATTTACTTTTAATTTTTTTCTTCCTTTTTTTTGGTGTATTCATTCCACTTACATTGTAGTTACTGTGTATGTATACATATATATATATATATATATATATATATATATATATATATAATTTTTTATATATATATATATATAATCTTTTTTGGCTCTGCTTACTTCACTTCAAGAGTTGTTTTAATTTGAATTTCTCTAATTATTAGTGAATTTGAGCATTTTTTTCATATGGCTATTGATTATTTCTTGTATTTCTTCCTCTGGAAACTGCCTCTTCATATCCCTTGACTATTTATCATTTGGGGAATGGCTCTTATTCTAGTAAATTTGACCAAGTTCCCTATATAGCTTAGAAATGAGACCTTTATCAGAGAAACTTGCTGCAAAGATTTTCCCCTAATTGAGGCAGCTGGGTGGTACAATGGATAGAGTGCTGGACCTGGAGGCAGGAGAACTGAGTTCAAATCCAGCCTCAGACACCTACTAGCTGTGTGACCCTGAGCAAGTTACTTATTAACCCTGATTCCCCCCCCCCCCCAAAGATTATTTCCCTCCCAGTTTCTTGCTTTTCGTTTTAGCTGCATTGGTTTTATTTGTGCAAAAATATTTATTTATTTTTTTTAAGCAATCGGGTTTTAAGTAACTTGCTCAAGGTTACACGGCCAGTTATTTCTGGGTGTGGTGCTGAGTGTCTGAGCCTGGAATTCGATCTCCAGGTCATCCCAACACTGGAGCCGGTGCTCTTACTGAGTCGCTGAGCCACCTGGCCGTCCCTAAAATATTTAATTTTATATAATCAAAATTACCTATTTTACCTTTTGTGAACCTCTCTGTCTTTTGTTTGGTAATGAAAACTTCCCCTGTCCACAGATCCCCAATAGGTAACTTATTCCTTGTTTCACTGATTTGTTTATATCACCCTTTATGTCTAAGTCATATGTGCATTTTGAGTTTATCTTGGTATATGGTATAAAATATTTGTCTATACCTAGTTTCTACCAGACTGTAGTTTTCCTAATAGTTTTTGTTGAGTATGAATTCTTGCCTCAGTTTATTGATAAACCCAAATTTGGGATTTATCAGACATTAGATTACTGTGCTCATTATATGTGTACAGGCAGATTGGATCAGTGGGCTCAGAGCACCTCCGCTTAGCTGATTGATAGGCCCAGAGTGTGAGGAGAGGAGGATGTAGTGTGAAAGGAGGCTGCAAAGGTTGGCTAGATGCTTAAGTGTCAGGCCTTAAATGCCCTAACCCTAAGGAGGAGTTTGTATTTTAGTTGTTTGTAGAAACAACTAGAAATCCATGTATTTATCTTTTTGTCCATTTTTAGTTTAACACAAGTTTGTGTAATCTATGATTATTTTGAGTAATATCCAAATATGTGAAAAGAAACAAAAAAGATAAATAATAAAAATATGTATACCAAAATCAAACAACTGAAAAAGAATCTAAGTGATTGTACGTGTGACTAGTATCAGGTGGCGCTGTACATAGAAGCCGGCTAGACTGGAGTCAAATGTGACCTTAGACAGCTACAGTTGTTGATTGTTGGCAAGTCAGTTGGTCCCTCTGAGTCTCAGTTTCCTCTCTGCAAAATAGGGATAATAATAGTACCAACTTCCCAGGGCAGTTGTGAGGATAAAAATTAGATATTATTTATAAAGTGCTTTGCAGACATAAAATGGTATATAAATTATTACTGATCATTAAATCACCCCAGAAGACAAGCACTTAGCCCAGTGCTTAGGAAATACTTTATCAAATTTAGTACTTTGTGTGTGTCAGCCATGTGGCCAGGGTCCAAAGGCTCAGAGACATACAGAAAAGAATCACTGCCTTCAACAACACATATACATATAAATAGAGGCGACACATACACAAAGTCAATAGAAAGTAATTTTGGGGTGAGGAGAAAGATGCTGATAATTATAATAACTAACATTGGTATGGTGTTTTTTCTATGCCAGGCACTGTGCAAAATATGTTATAATTTTTATCTCCATTTGATCCTCACCACAGCCCTCAGAGGTAGGTCCTATGATTATTCCCATTTTACAGATGAGGAAACTGAGGCAGAGTTTAAGTGACTTGTCCAGGGTCATATAGCTAGCTGGCAAGTATCTGAGGCCATATTTGAACTCAGATCTTCCTGACTTCATGCCTGGTGCTCTATACTCCTCCACCTATCTACTACTAGCCTCTGGTGGGATCAGGAAATTATTTTGTTGCTGATGACATGGTGACATGGTGAGGTCATGTTGCATATTTTGCTTTTTTCATTCTGTGTAATTTTGAGTGTCTATATTTCCCTGAATTTTTTTATGTGCGTTATTTCTTATGGTGAATGTCCTTATTATTTTTCTACTACTGTGCAGGTTACCACTGTCCTCCCTGTCACTCAGACTGTTATCCCAGATATTATCCTCAATTTTTCACTCTCTCTCTTATCCTCTACCTCCAGTTTGTTGCCAAGGCCTTCTAACTTGTCTTTCTAACATTCCTCAAATGCACACCCTTTTCTCCTCTAACATGGCCAGCACCCTTGTGCAAGCTCTTACTACCTCACAGCCAGACTCTTGCCACCAACTACTGGTTAGTCTCCCTACCTTAAAGACTTTACTCATTTCAGTCCATCTTTCACTCAGCTATCAAATTAGTCTTCCTAAAATGTAGGTCTGACTAAGTTTGACTATGTCATTCCCCTATTTAGCCAACTCCAGTGACTGTTTCTTCTAGGATTAAATATAAAATCCTGCTTGACTTCTAAAGCTCCCATAGTCTGACCCTTGTTCTCCAGGCTTCTTCCATGTTACTCCCTGCCACACGCTTTGTGATCTAGTGTCCCTGGCTGCCTTTTGGGTCCTCAGACTCTATGCTACATCTCTGGACTTGGCACAGGTTAACTTGCTGTACCCTGGGCCCAGAATCTTTTTCCTCCTCAAATCCCTTTCCTTGCTTTCCTGACTTCCTTCAAGTTCGAGCAAAAATATCACCTTTTGCAAGAAGGCTTCCTTCAGTGCTAGTGCCTTCTTTTAAAAAAAATTTAATTTTTAGTTTTCAACATTCATTTCCACAAGATTTGAGTTCCAAATTTTCTCCCTATTTCTCCCCTCCCCCCACCCCAAGATGGTGTGCATTCTGATTACTCCTTCCTGCAGTCTCCCTTACCTTCTATCATGCCACCCCTACCCCCCCCCCCCCCCCCCCTATCCCCTTCCTCCTTACTTTCTTGTAGGGCAACATAGATTTCTCTGCGCTATTGCCTGTATATCTTATTTCTCAATTGCTTGTAAAAACAATGTTTTACATTTGTTTTTAAAACTTTGAGTTACAAATACCCTCCCTTCTTCACTCCCCACCCAGCTGCATTGAAAAGGCAAGCAAGTTATGCAAAACACTTCCATAATAGTCATGTTGTGAAGGACTTTATTTCCTTCCACTCTATCCTGTCCCCCACTTATTCTATTTTCTCCTTTGACCTTGTCCCTTTTTAAAAGTGTTTGCTTCTGACTACCCCTCCCTCAATCTTCCCTCCCTTCTATTGTTCTTCCCCCTCCCCTTATCTCCTTCCCCCTTACCTTCCTGTAGGGTAAGATACCCAATTGAGTGTGTATGTTATTCCCTCCTTAAACCAAATCTGATGAGAGTAAGGTTCACTCATTCCCTCCCACCTCCCTCCCCTTCCCCTCCATTGTGAAACCTATCTATCTATCTATCTATCTATCTATCTGTCTATCTATCTATCTATCTATCTATCTATCTATCTATCTATCTATCTATCTATCTATCTATCTATCTATCTAATCTCCTCCAACTACCCTAATATTGAGAAAAGGTCTCATGAGTTACAAATATCTCTCCATGTAGGAATGTAATGAGTTCAGCTTTAATATGTCCCTTATGATTTCTCTTTCCTGTTTACCTTTTCATGCTTCTCTTGAGTCTTATATTTGAAAGTCAAATTTTCTATTCTGCTTTGGTCTTTTTATCAAGAATGCTTGAAAATCCTCTATTTCATGGAATGTCTATTTTTTCCCCTGAAATATTATATTCAGTAGGTGATTCTTGGTTTTAATTCTAGCTCCTCTGACCTCTGGAATATTATATTCCAAGCCCTTCGATCCCTTAATGTAGAAGCTGCTAGGTCTTATGTTAACCGGTTTGTATTTCTACAATACTCAAATTGTTTCTTTCTGGCTGCTTGTAATATTTTCTCCTTGACCTGGGAACTCTGGAATTTGGCTACAATATTTCCTAGGTGTTTTCTTTTTGGGATCTCTTTCAAGAGGCAATCGGTGGATTCTTACAATTTCTATTTTACCCTCTGGTTCTAGAATATTAGGGCAGTTTTTCTTGATAATTACTTGAAATAGTCTAGGCTCTTTTTTGGGTCACGACTTGTAGGTAGTCCAAAAAATTTTAAATTATTTCTCCTGGATCTATTTTCCAGGTCAGTGGTTTTTCCAGTGAGATATTTCATATTGTAATCTATTTTTTCATTCTTTTGGATGTGTTTTATAATTTCTTGATTTCTCATAAAATCATTAGCTTCCATTTGTTCCATTCTTATTTTGAAGGAATTATTTTCTTCAATGAGCTTTTGGATTTCTCTTTCCATTTGGCCAATTGTACTTTTTAAGGCATTCTTTTCCTCATTGACTTTTTGGACCTCTTTTGCCATTTGGGTTAGTCTATTTTTTAAGGTATTGTTTTCTTCAGTATTTTTTGGGTCTCCTTTAGCAGACTGTTGGCTCATTTTTTTCATGATTTTCTTACATCACTCAGATTTCTCTTCCCAATTTTTCCTCTACTTCTCTTGATTTTCAAAATCCTTTTTGAGCTCCTCCATGGCCTGTGCCAATTCATATTTTTCTTGGAGGCTTTTGATGTAGGAGCTTTGACTTTTTTGTCTTCTGGTTTGATGTTTTGATCTTCTTTGTCACCAAAGTAAGATTCTATAGTCTGACTTTCTTTTACGCTATTTACTCATCTTCCCAGACAAATACTTGACTTTCTAACTCCCTGTCAAGGCAGAACTCTGCTTCCAGTGGGGGTGGGGGTGGTTGTACTGTCCCAGGCTTCTGGGGTTTTGTATCAGCTGCTGATCCCCCAGGTCTGTGGGCCCAGAGCTTTGGAAGCTGCTGCTGCTGCTGCCACTGCCACCGCTTCTGGGCTGAGGCTGGACCGCTGCATGTGCTCCTCTCTCACAGGTCCCACAGAGTTCCCCCATTGGCCTTCCACGCTGTTCTCAGTGTTTATGTGTTGAGAAGTCTGGAAATTGCCACAGCTGCCAGTGATTCAGTCTCCCTGAGGCCTGCTCCGGCCTGGTCCAGTGGGACTGTGCTCTGCTGCCAGCCCAGTGCGATGTATCCTTCCTGTTGACCTGCCTGGCTGTCTTGGGCTGGAGATGGGTTTCACTCTGTCATTCTGTGGGTTCTACAGCTTCTAGAATTTCCTTAGAGTCATTTTTACAGGTATTTGGAGGGGTTTGGGGACGAGCTCAAGCAAGTCCCCACTCTTACTCTGCCATCTTGACTCCACCCCACCCTCACCCCCAGTGCCTTCTCCAGTTGATTCAATGTATATTTTATTTTTACAATCGTCTTTCCCATTTGAGAGCAGAGCCTGCCTTTCACTGCACTTTTTTTGTATCCCCAGTGCTTAGCACAGGATGGGGTACATAATTTAACAAATGCTCCTTGACTTCCTGATTGTTGACTGAAAGAGTATTGGGTCTCTTATGAATTCTTTCATTTTATGCAATGGATAGGCTTGAGCCTTGTCTCTGGGCACAGCCTGGCTGTATGATCCTCCCCTGGGCAGGCACCCAGCCTCTCTGTTCCATAGGCAGCTCTGTTAGACTGAGTTAGAGAATCATTTCATTTAATTACGATGAATGTCCTGCACTGATGAAATAATAATTCCAGACCAAAATACATACATACATACGAAGAAAAAAGCAAAGTGAATTGCATTTGGGAAATTGCTACTTGATGCAAAAACTCATCCTTTGAACACCAGTATTCTTTTTTAAAAACTAAATTTTTTGTTCTTCTGAATTTAAGAAAAACCAACAAATATAAACATGCCTATACATAGAAAGAATAAGAAAATGTATTGTGTATGAAACGGAATCTCATTGTATATAGCTTGTGACACCATACTCAGTTTAGCATCAGTGCTAAAGTGTCTATGTCTGTGTTGTCCTTCGAACCCACCTTTTTTAGATGCTGCAGTGCCACTCTTTTCTTTTATTCATTGCTTGTCATCACTATCATTAGCCTTCCTCTGCCTTCCAATTCTCCCCATTTCTTCCTCCCCAGATAGTACCCAGGCTTCCTTTGTAACAAATTGGCATGGTCACAATCAAACAGATCTACTTCTTTTTTTTATTTAATTTTAAACAAATACTAAAACTTAAATATATAAGAAAAGAAAAAAAACATGTCATGTGCACAGCAAAACGTAGGAGAGGATTCAAAATATATAATAGTAACTTACCGTTTCAAGAAAGCCTAGATATTAAATATCGTGCATTAAGTTGAAAGCTGTCCATCTTTTCTTTGCTTCCTTATAGGTTTTCTTTTGTTCTTTGCTGCACACTATTTTACTTTGTTCTTTTTCCCCCTTCTTCCCCGCTACCCACCACCCCAAAGCTACAATTGAGCATGGATATATTTATATATAGGTATTGATATATACATACACATATACATATATACATAATACATACATATATAAACATATACTTTCCTTAAGAGATTCTACTCCTAATCTTGTTTTTATGTTTGTGCATCTCTTTTTTCCTATTTATCCTAACTCCTCTGCTTTACTTTTACCTGCTCCCTTGGCCTCCAATTACTTAACCAACCCCCACTCCATCAATCCCCCCTTAAATTCCTAAATTACTCCTATTCCCCTAAATCTAAACACCCTTCTATACCCCCTTTTAACCTATTCCCTCACCTTCCCCTCTAAACATCCATCCTTTATCCTTTCTCCGCTCCTTATCCCCTTAGAGTCTTATTTCTTTTTTTAAATTTAGAAGACGTATACTCTTCTAGATGTATATGTATTTTCCCCTCCTAAACCCATTCCAGAAGAAAGTAGGTTTTACAGAACTGACCATCTAATTCCTCTATATTGGTTCTTCTCCTTGAACCTCATTTGTATAGGAAAATTACTTTTTTAGCTGTTCTTGAACAGTTTTACTTTTTAAAGTCGTATCATACTCAGGTCTGCCCCAATCTTTTTTATAAGCTACCTAATTTACTAGTAACAGTCTTGGACACAAGTTTTACATTTTGCATACATAAAAGGTAAACATTCTATCCTTATTGAGTCTCTTGTAATTGATCATTGGTATGTACCTTATATTTCTCTTGGCTTTTGTATGTCAGATCTTCTATTGAGCTTAAAATCCTGAAAGTCTGACAGTTGATCAAATGTCCATTTTTTTCCATTCAGAATTATGCTTAGCTTTGCTGGGCGTGATACTTTCAGCCGGAGGCCCAGTTCTATTGCTTTTTTGGTATTTATAGTGTTCTAAGACCTGTGATCTTTTAGTGTTGCCAACACTAGGTCTCTGGTGATTCTAATTGTGGTACCATCATATGTAAAACTGTTTTTTTCATGTTGCTCGTAATATTTTGTCCTCGATTTGGGGGTTTTGGAATTCAACTATAATATTCCTGTGAGTTTTCCTTGAGGATCTCTTTCAGGTGATCAGTGGATTATTTTTTTCTATTTCTGCTTTCCCCTCTTGTTCTAAAGCTTCAGGATAATTTTCTTTAATTATTTCTTGTGTTATTGTATCAAGACCCTTTTTTTGATCAGAACTTTCAGTTAGTCTGATTATTCTTATGTTTTCTTTATCTGTTCTCTAGATCTGTTGTTTTTCTTATGAGATGTTCCACATTCTCTTCCATTTTTTCAGAGTGTGTGTGTGTGTGTGTATATACACATTTTTATTTCTTCATTTCTTATAACTTTGCTGGCTTCCCCTTGCCCAGTTCTGATCTTCAAGGAGTCATTTTCTTCCTTAAGTTTCTGGATCTCCTTTTCTAATTGGTTGATTTTCTTGTCGTAATCTTCTTGTTTTTCTTATAATCTTATTTTTCTTTTTAATTTTTCCTCCATCTCTCATTTGATTTTTAAAGGATTTTTAAAACTTTTCAATGAATTCTTTTTGGGCATGTGACCATTTGATGTTACTCTGGGATAGAAAAGGGTTTCTTTGCTTCAGCATCCTCCTCTGAAGATGGTCTTCTCTATTCCCATAATGGTTCTCTATGGTTGGATTCTTTTTTGCCTGTGCATTTTTTGGTAGTAATTTAGTTTTTATAATCACCTCTAGTCCTGGGGTATAGGGGACGGTGCCTCTGACCTCTGAACCTCTTCAGTTCACCTCTTTGACCTTGAACTCAAACCAAGACCTCCAACCTCCTGTAAGTTCCCACAGCCAACAGCGTCTGCACTCACCAGGTGTGTGTTGGTTCCTTCTCACTCCCTGCAGCACTGGGTCTGGCCTTACTTGTCAGCAGAGGTTCCCTAGATCTTCCGGGGCTCAGAAGCCCAACTCCCCTCACTATCCGGGGGTAAAAGTTCCTGTGGCACCTCCCAACCTAGATAACCCCCCGGGCTTGCCCCTTGCGGGTTAAAGAGGACCCTAGCCTGGAGGTGTTTACTCCTCACAGGGAGTTTTCTTCAGGTCTTCTCTGATTGTCCCAAGAGGACCTCAGTTCTGCCCCTACTCTTTTTTGTTTTCATGGCTCTGTGTTCACCTAGAGGTGCTATTTTATCTCTTATGGAGGAAAACCTGGAGAGCTTGAAATTTTCTGGCCTATTCTGCCATCTTCCCAGAATCCTCTCCTTAGAGATCCAGTTCTTAGCAATATCTGACAATGATGCCTTATTCTGTACCTCTAATCCATTATCTCTCTGTCAAGAATTGATAATCCGGATTCATTGGTCCTGGGTTTATAGTTGGTCATTCATTACATTAATTAAACTTAGACTTCTGAAAGTTTAGAGTGTAAAGTCATTATTGTCATTATAATGAATAGTTCCCCTAGTCCTTCGTATCTCACTTTGTGTTAGTTTGTTTGGGTCTTCCCAGGTGGCTCTGAATCCGACACAATAATATTATGTTACATTCATAGACCATAATTTCTTCAGTCAATTCCCATTTAATAGGTACATCTTAGTTTCTAGTTCTTTGCTACAACAAAAAGTGCTGTGGCATATAATATATGTATATATGCACATGTGTATATGTATATATACATACACATATACACATGTGTATATTTATATATATTTGTATATGTAAGTCCTACAATTATTCTTTTGAAAAAAAACCCACCAAACTATTGATGCTCTGTAGTCAAAGAATCCAAGTTCAAATCCCACTTGTGATACTTAGTACTTTTGTGACTTTGGGAAAGACATTTAAACTCCCTGGGCCTCAGCTTCTCATCTTTAAAATGAGGAGGTTATAGAAAGACTTCCATGCACTGATGCAAAGTGAAGTGAGCCACATTGTGCAGTGACCAGCTGTGACTAACTTAGCTATTCTCAGCTGTGCAATGATCCAAGACCGTTCCTAAGGACTTCTGATGAAAAATGCTGTCCACCTCCAGGGGATGAAGTAATGGAATCTGAATGCAGATTGGTAGGCTGAAGCATACTTTTTTTTTAAAAACCTTTCTTTTTCTTGATTTTTCTTTGGTCAGTGTTTTCTTTCACAACATGACTAATTTAGAAATATGTTTTGCATGACCCCACATGTATAGCATGTCACACTGCTTGCCTTCTCAGTGAGGAGGAAGGGGAGGGAGAAGGGAATTTGGAACTCAAAGTTTTAAGTAGTAAATATTAGAAATTATTTTTATGTGTAATTGGGGAAAAAACATTTTTAAAAAGTAGTACACTTAAAACGAAGGGGTTAGACAAAATGGCCTCTGAAGTCCCTTCTAGTTCTAGACCTGTGACTCTCCAGTCACCTTGTAACAAGTTCAGTCATGCAAAACAAAGGAATACACTGGCCACAGAAAGCTTCATTGCCCACCTGCTGCCAGCCCTTGCCTCTTTGTCAGTGGACAGATCAGAATCTTGCTTCAACTTACCTGCAGTCAGAATTGGTTCATGGGTCGATCGGAGCTCTAAAATTTTTCACTTTCTTTTTCTTTTACATTATTGTGGTGGTACACACATATTCTGGTAATTCTGTGTGCTTGCAAATCTTGGAAGTCTAGTGTCTAAAGAAATCAGAATTGTCCTGGAGAAGTGGAGAGACACCTAGTGGCCACAAATAAGCTGTATTGTAGTTCCAGTTAATGAACTAGGCTCACAAAATGTTGTGAGATAGATTATTGAGAAAATTCCAATTAACAGAAACATGGAAGATTCAGATTTGTTTATTGAATAAATTAATTAAGGATGTATGCTAATTATGAATAAGTCCTGAATCAGTTTTGTAGGGGGAAAGTACTTTGATCATTGGATAAAGACATATGACATCACACAGGAAGTTGTGATTGCCTGAAAGAATTGGGCATACCTTTGAGCCTATATATAACACAAGATGATTCAGAATAAGTACTCTGATAGTAGGTCAGTTTAGTTCATGGTCAAACACTTGCAGCCAAGTCCTAGACAAGGAATCACTTGAGGAGGGAAAGAGATTCTCTCATCTTCCCCTCCATGGACAATTGTATTTTTAAGAAATCTGTCAAAAGTCCCACTGGTGACTGGGACTTGGTAGTCATGTACACAAGCTGAGGAAAACCAGCTTCAAAACTCTAGAAGAGTGGACACTAGCCCGTAGAATCTAGCTGACAGCTATGCCCCAGTAAAACTTCATTACAGCACAAAGGGAGAGAACTACTGCACTTTCTCTCTGGAGATTGGATGCCACCTGTTAAAACAAAGAGCTTGCTTTTTTAACTGGGGGTGAAATGACTCCCAGGTCCACATGTTTTCTTTATTTTATGGACTTTTTAATGGAAAAAAGTTATTATAATCACAATAGCTTGGAGCCCTCAGTCAGGAAATTGATGACATTCAGACCGAGATTTGGCTCTGCCCTAATTAAAATTTCAGTTTAACTCCGTTGTCTCTTCTTGTGTGAGGCAAAAATTGGGAAACAAGAACTATTTAGGTAAAAGAAGGAGCAGAGCAGATTACAGGTCTAGTTATTAGAGAGGAAGTGAGGGGTGGGAGGGAAACAGACTCTTTCCCCCGAGTTCTTCAAGAGGGAGATTCAGCAAGTAGCTTTGGTGTCTGTTGGTGTTCCACGGGTCTCAGTTTCTTTCTACTTCGCGGTATCCCAGATCTTTTTTTACTTTCTCCTTTCAGCTTCTCTTTTCACCAGTTGCTCCTGGTTTACCTTACTTCTGTCCTCAGCCGCACTTAATAAGTGTTTACTGATGTATTGATTTTACCTGTTGCTACTGATTCTTTTCGACCCAGCTCATTGAGTCCTGGGGGGGGGGGGAAGTGGGGAGTTCTCTTTGCTGCTGCCCAGCCCATGAAGCCCTTCCTCCTTGCTCTAAGTTCATACCTCAGACTCTGTGTGTGTGCGTGTGCGCGCACTCGTGTCCCTTAAGAACACGTAGTTAGGCATGACCCAAATCCACCTTCTAGTTCATTAAATTTCCTAATTGCTCTCAAAGACTAAATGTGAATGTTTGTTCCTGTGAACTACAAGTCCCAAGGCTTGCAGTCAATTCTCAAATTCCTATTACAGATTAATAAATGAGAAAGTATTTATGAAATGTTTACTATGTGCCAGGAACTCTGCTAAACACTGGGATCCAAGGATAAAAAGCAAAAATAGAAGGATATGATTGAGAAAAGAGGAAGACATGATAGGGATTAAGGATAACAGATCAGTGGTCCACTGGGAACCTCAGTATAAAAAGACTTCCTTCTCAGAGGGTATTCTCTTGGAAAAATCTATGGGAAACATGGACTAGCATTGCACAGGATAGATAGGCCTGGTTAATTTGCGCTCTATGCTGAAAGAGGGATACTCATAATTATGAGATCACATTTCCTTTGAAGTAAATGTTTTGTGTGGCCAGGCGTCAAACTTCAAAACTGCAGTGAATGTCTGGTATGAAACTACTGTGATTCACTGATTTACTTTCTGCTTTTAAATTCAGGACAGGTTTGCTTTACTGTTTTATAGGATGATTTGAAATCTGGGATTCAACTCTCCTTGCCAACTTTTTCTTTTTTATAATTTCCATTGATTTTCTTGACCTTTTTTTATGTGAACTTTATTTTAATTCCATAGAATATTCTATTAGTACCTTGATCTTTACAGCACAAAATGTATAAATTTATGAAGTATTATACATTATATATCATTTTTATGTTAGCTCATCCTAACCAGGATTAACTGAATATTACTCTTTTTAGTTTTTCCTTTTTGGGGACCGAATCTGTGATTTAATTGGTGTAGTAAATAGTCTGAGAGAGTAGCCTGGCAGCATTGAGAGATTGTGAGTCAGAGACAGAATATAAGCCTGGGCTTTCCTGACTTGGAGGAGAGGGCAACTCTCCAGTCACTACACCATGTTGCCTCTCTTGTTTTCCTTTATTCCTGTAAAAATTAAAAGTTTCATAGTTTTATTGGTATATTTTGATATATTAGTTCCAATATATTTATTGTTTTATCAACTAGAATTTATCATATACTTGCTGTGTGCCAGGCACCATGTTGCACACACACACACCTCCTATTTGCCAGACACTATAACTATCATTTGATCCTCCCAGGTGCTTTTTGTTACTCTCAGGTGTTGCTGTTTTACAGATGAGGAAAGAACCAAGTGGATTGTCCAGCTTCCTGCAGCTGGTCAGTGGCTGAGGCTGGATTCAGGTTCAGGAGTTCCTTATTCCACCAGTATTCTGGGTACTTTGCCTAGGGGAATGCAGCGTTTTCACGGAAAAGTGAATATAGGAGAGATCCAAAACAAATACCTGAAACTGGGGAGCTGGCCCCTGAGCTAACCTTGGTGGTTGGTAGGATCTGTCTGCCTAAAAGTTTGGTTAAAGGAGGTGCAGGTCAGGTGATGTGTAGATCCATATTATTTATTCCCTTAAAGCTAGCTGAAGCTAGTAATCCTGTACGTACAGGGAGCCAAAACATATAAGTTCTGACTGTCTGATAAATAATGACAAAGTTTTTATATGTTTTAGGACCATCCCAGGATGTCTTATCTCCCTCAGATTGATGGTCTCCATATGTTTTAACTATATGATGAGAAAGGAAGTTTCTTAGTTGAGTAAGTTGTAAACACAAACTGATGAGACAATTGACAAAGCAGCATCAGCTGGATTCCAGGATACCAGAGCCTCCCCCACACAGCACAGGCCTCTAGGAAAGACAAGAGAAGTTCCACTGCTCAGCCTTGTCTGGTCTTTAGAGTTGCTGACAACACAGGAGAGGGCATTTCCAGAGCAAAGCAAAGCAGTCTGATTGATTAGTTCAGGCTTTGACTCTTCTTGGGTGTTCAAATATTGTCAGATCCCAGCAGGTAGGAGGTGAGGTAGATTTGATTCCTGGCGTGGGGGGGCAGGGCTGTGTAAAGGCAGGGAGATGGAAGATGGTATGTTAATAGGAAACAGCAAAGAGGAGGAATAAAGTACATGAGATGGGTTGCTGTGTAATTAATTGGGGGGGGGTGCAGAGAGACTGTAGTTCTATTGACAGAAATTTTAACTACAAAACAGAAAATGTTTCGTATTGAGGTGCCCACCAGAAATTATACACTAGAGCCCCTTAAACCTGCTAGAGGGGACCCCTACTGGGTTTCTTGGAAACCACCTAATAGGCTCCAAATCTGCTAGAGGGGACCCCTACTGGGTTTCTTGGAAACCACCTAATAGGCTCCAAAAGTAAAGAAATGTTTCACCTGTGTTGCTAAAACATGTCACAGATTCCCACAGATTCAGGTCTGTTTATGTTTGTATTCAAGGCTTTGCTAAGGGACTATGGCTTCGCTTCGCTTCAGTAGAAATAATGAGAATGCTTTGTTTCAATAGAATAATACTGAGAATGTTTTGCTTCAACAGAAATAATACTGGGAATGCTTTGCCTTAATAAGAATAATACTGAGAATGTCATGCCTCAGTAGACACAATGCTGATACTCTGTTGCTAGCAATCACATTGTCTATAAAATTACGTCTAACAGAAAGCTCGGGGCTGTCTTTCAGTCTGAGAGGCAGTCCTGGCCGGTTAATAAACACTCCTATCAAATCATAATTGGCCTAGCTGTCCTGTTATATCTCGGGTGTCCATTACAGTATCATAAAAATAATGGAAAGCTATTGCAGTTTCTTGAACATAGGACTGACATAGTCCTACTTGAACTTTAGGGATATATACATTTGGGAGTTGTAGAGAAAGAATGTGGATTCAAGAAGGGATGGATGTAGGAGAGAGAGATGACATCAGCAGCTAAGCCTGTCTTTACCAAGTTTTCAGACTAATCAATGGTGCATCAGAGACATTCTTGAAGAAAGCCTGAGAAGGAACCCAGACATCTTTGACAAATGTCACTTTATAGTGTGCTGCAATTTCATTCTCCATCCCCTTATTTTAAAGAGTTTTCTTCATGTGATTTTATCCAACAGTCATCATGGAATACCATTCTCTGGAGAATGTAAGTTGCAGGGCATCTAGAACTAAACAGTGAAGTAAATGAGGAGTGGCAGTTTACTATTAATGGAGAGGTGAAGAGGCAAAGGAGGATTTTATCAGATGCATTTCCTCCTAACAGTATCAATCTCTCAGTAGGTAATCGAGACATTTTCTTAATATAAATTATTTGTAAACACAAACAACTATTGCTGCCTGCTTTGTTTCAGATTCTTTCCCTGTGCAACAGGGTCATCATGGCTTCTTTGCCACACTACGTATACATCTCATGGAGACATGGAAGTGACCCTGAAGGCTATGCTAGAAACGCACAGGGTCTATTGAGTCTTCCCAGGCTGGAAAGCATTTCATTATAGGCTCAGTGATGGATTGTGTCTTGACTCCCTGTAGCAGCAAACACCCCAAGCGCGTCCTCAGGGTTTGCTGCTACCACAGGTTCTTGGATCTGCTTTGTTAAAGGAAAGCAACTCAAAATGGGTTAACAAGCTTACTTTAATCAGTCAGACATATATCATTTACCTTGTTCAGGAGAAAAGGTCAGCACCCTGAACCTCAAAGTACACAGGCATAATTATCAAGACAGAAACATCAAGTAGACAGATTTCCAAACTGTCCAACCATTACATCCATACTCAGTCAACATCTGAGTTTCCACATTCTGGGTTTTTCAAAGCCGGGGGACTCTCAACAACGGCTTCCCAGAATTCAGATCAAATCACAGAACACTTCTCAAAGTGAGTCCCAAAACAAAGCTACACATCAGGGCTTATATAGCCTTCTCCTGGCTCAGAGAATGTAACAACCTTATTGACCCACTGGCCAATAAAAAAGTATCTACTGAAAAACAAGCCTCCCACCCCAGGCTCCAGGTGCACGTTAGCCTAGGGGCAGGGAAGATCTTTAAAATTTACATTCGCATTACACTCCCTGAGGACCAGCCTTGTTATTTTTGGAGGTTTTCATTGCCTCTAGACCAACTGCAGGTAATGGTAATTTCAGTGACAACATGTTGTAAGGATCACCAAAGTTATGAGGAGTTGGATCTGTGTCTTTGAAGGGAATAAATGTTTTCCACAGACAAAAATAAATATCATTGAACTATGTCTGGGCATCCTTATATTTACAGTACAATTCTGTTCCTACCAAGTTTACTATAAAATAGATCTGACTTTTCTGTTGACTTTTATTATAAAATCATTGGAAAAAATTAGACCAATCATGTTTGTAGCACCAGGAGTGATTAGAAATTTTATTGATTTTTTTGATTTTTTTGATTTTGAAATTTTATTGATTAGAGATTTTATTGATATTTTCTGTTTCTTATATCACCATAGATATCCCTAGTATTCTTCCTTCTCCTAGAGAGCAATCCTTTGGGGTGTTCTGTTCAATTGCTTTATCTCTGTTCTTTTACTGGTACCAGATGGTTTTGATGACTGTTGCTTTATGATATAGTTTGAGATCTGGAAATGTTATTCCCCTTTCATCTGTCCCTGCTTCTTTTCATAATTTCCATTGATATTCAAGGGAGAGCAAAGCTTTGGAAGTATCCTAACTATTTCCCCTCAGCACTTTCTGCCACAGCCTTATAGGGCTTGCCCCATGAATTTCCCTTTCCTTTGTGCTTACTCCCCAAACAATGGCAATTATTGTAAGTATTAAGAGACTATACTGCCCCTCTCCCTCACCATGTCCTTGATAATGTGGCCCAGCATTGATCTATACCCTCCCCTGGGTACCTTTTTTCCATGTGGCCTCAAAATCTCCTCCCTGTGTCCATGCTTTTCCCCTCTCCCAGGTGCCAGTTGCCTATGTCCACTCCCTAGATTCCAAATTCCCCCTCTCCTCCCCACCCCCATGTAGGATGAATAGACCTTTTAGGCACCAGATCCATCAGGCTGCACCCAGTGTAAGCTCCTCACGTCCCTTCATATACCATACTCATGGGAGCATTCATCAGTGGAACCCCCTCCCACAACCAAAGCAAGATCTCCTTCCTTTCCTAATCCTTTTCAATCCTTCCCTTCCTTCTCCTCACCCACTACCCTCTGTACAGACTCTTCTTTTTCTGAGACCACGAAGGTCACTTCTGTTCATTGCTAGCCCTTGATTTGACCCTGGCACATCACACACTCCTGTCTGTCCCCCTACTCTCCTCTCCCTTTTTCACATGCCCTCCCTTGTGATTTAGTCCCACAAAAACAAAAAACCATTGATTCACCTTTAGGCAGACTTTCTTTGGTTCCCTCTAGAATGCCTCCTGTGTACCTCTTCACTGTTACATCTACCAAATTACTACCTTCATCCCTTCCTCCCTTCCTCCATGTGTACATTTAGAAAAAAATCTCTTACTGGTTTCTCTGTTTTCCTTCTGTTGCTGTTACTATCCGTGCCTGCTGCACCAAGAAAACACAGGATCTCCACAAGTCAGCCCCATACCATCCACATTTGGAACCACTATTATTGAATGCTGTGGACAAGTTCACTTACCTTGGCAATATACTTTCCTGGGATGTCCACATAGATGATGAAGTTGACACACACATTGCCGGAACTGACTTAGTGTTTGGGAAGCTCCAAAGGAAAGTGTGGGAGAGAAGAGGCATTAGACTGCCTTCCAGAAGGAAGGTCTACAGAGCTGTGGTGCTGACCTCGTTGTATGCCTGTGAAACCTGGACAGTCTACTAGCTCCATGCCAGGAAACTGAATTGCTTCCTTGTGAATTGTCTTAGGAAGATTCTGAAGGATCTTGGCAGGATGAGGTACCAGACACTTAGGTCCTTACTCAAACTAAACTGCCAAGCGTTCAAACTATTGTAAAGAGGGTGATTTTGATGGGCTGGCCACATTGTTTGACTGCTAAATTAGTGTTTGCCTTAACTAAAAGACTGTTTTACAAAGAACTTACACAAGGCAAGTGCTCACATGGTGATCAGAAGAAGAAATACAAGATCTCTCTGAAGAACTTTGAAACTGATCTTGAGACATAAGAGACACTGGCACAGGACTGTTCAGCATGGTGTGCCCATGTTAAAGAAGGTGTGGTGAAGCAGAATTGCAGTAGCGCAAAAGAAACTCGAGATGCACAAATTTAGAGATTATCTCCACCCTAAGTGTTCATACAGACTATTTGTACCTGACCTGTGGGAGAGCTTCCCAGCTCACATTGGTCTGATCAGCCACAGTCAGACACACTGGCTTTGACCCTGACATGGTAACATCCTTGTGGTCCTTTTCAAGAATGAAGGACAGCAAACAACCAGTCAACCAGCATTTCCATTGTTTGGAGCATTTGAGAATCAAATAATCTCTCCAGTTCTGGTTTTCTTTCTAAAAATTTTATATGCCTCTTTGTTTTTGAACCTTCATATTTTTTCAGTTATGGTTAAGTTCAGGTTTCCAGAGTAGGTCACCCTAGGCTGTTGTCAGCTCTGTTGCTTTTTGGAACACATTATTCCATTTCCTCCCCATGTTTTCTAGTACGTGGAGAAAAACTTGTGCTCTTTGAATGCCCTTTACTTTGTATTTGAAGATCTTTCTCCTGATGGCTTGCAGAACCTGTTTCTGAATCAAATTGTTGAATTTAAGCTGAATTATGTATCTTGGAGTTAGCAGCATTAGATTTTTTTTCTGGAAGTGGTATGTGAATTCTTTCATTTGGTATTTAATTTTTTTGTTTTTAGAAGTTCTGAACAGTTCTCTTCTATTATTTCCTTCTTTATGATTATGTTAAAGGTTTTTTTGTCCTGTTGTGTTCTTTTCTGAGACCTGTGGCCCTTCAGTTATCTCTTCACTCCCTGTCTTGAGATCAATATGATGTTTTGCTTGCCTAGCAAACACATTTTCTTCGAATGTTCTTGTTTTTTGTTTCTCTTCTTCTAGATTGTCTTTCATTTTTCTGTATTTGCATTCCCAATCTGTTGTTCTCACTTGTTTCTTTGGCAAGGCTTGCCATTATAGATTCAAGTTTTTCTATTGTGTCTGTTATTTTTGTTACACAGACCATAAATTCTGCTCTCAGAATTCTAATTTATCTTTTAAATCACTCAGGAACAGTATGTTGTGATCCCATATTCTCCTCAAATACTACAGAGTCCTCTGTCTCATCTCTCCCCCCCTTTCAGTATTTATTCATAGGTGTCTGAACTCATTTACTAGAGCTTGAGACCATGTTTCCTTGTTACTGTCTTTCCTGCTGATTTATCTGTTTATGTTCAAGAACTTAGAGTATTCGTCTTCCTGAAATCTTTGGTAGTTCCCCCTTATTTTCATCATCATTCACTTTCTGACTCTTCTCCACCCTCTCTTTGTGGTTTCCTTGGAGGCTGGATCTCAAACTGTCTCATCCTCCTTCCATACCGGGCAGTTCACAGTGACTTTTGGGTGATCCAAACTGTCCCCAGCTGGATGCTGGGCTCTTTCCCTCAGGTGTGGTGTGGAGTACAGAAGTGGAGCCCTCACTTCTCCACCCCTCCCCCCAACACATAGATAGTGTCTTGTCGTGATGTCCTGTCCTGCTTCCTCAATTCTGTAGCCTGACCCTGGCAGTGGATAGCTTTACAGAGCTTGTGCTACATGACCATCTTTCCTCTGCTGGTGCTGGGACCTAAGTGTGGGGATGCATTTTGTTGTTAGCCCATGTTCTATCCTTGGGGATGCTGAGTGAGCTCAGAGTCACTGAGCATCATTTCTTGAGAGTTTTTTAAACTGCTTTTAACTTTAGGGTGTCCTAGACCATGGAAACAGCTGAAGTGGCTTTATCTTTGGGGCATAATTTCTGTGTTGGAGAGGCTTGAGAGGACATGGAGATCAGAGAACGTGTCCAGTCTTCCATCTTGCTGCTCGTGTGACTCAGAAGTCCACCAAGAGTGATTTTAGGGCTTTTAGAACTTTTCTATGGGGCAGCTAGGTGGCGTAGTGAATGGAGCACCAGCCCTGGAGTTAGGAGGATCTGAGGTCAAATTCAGCCTCAGACAATTAACACAAAAAACTAGCCGTGTGACCTTGAGAAAGTCACTTAACCTTAATTGCCCTCCAAAAAAGCAAAAGAAAAAAAAGAACTTTTCTGACTTCAGGAACACACATCTGACACTTGGTCCTTCTCATTTCTGGACATGGTATTATGAAAATTTATGGTGGTGTGTGAGTTTAGAATGGTTTATTCATTCATTAAGCATTGAGACAGGACTTGAACCTGGTTCTTCCTGACTCCAGGTCTAGTACTCTGTCCATTGTGTCACTTCATGAGAGACCTTTGGGGGGATTGTTCCCTTTCCTTTTGTGGGGGCTGAGTAAACACATCCTTCCCTTCCCAATGATGCCAGCCCTCCCTATGGAGTTTACTATGATTGCTGAATGTTATACTGGCAGCAGCATGGAGTACCCAATTAGGGGGTAATGGAATATGTAGTGCCACTGCACATGCCCTTGTACATTCTTCTGCCATGGGGAGCTGCTCTGCTGCTGCCCTTGAGGATTCCTTTGCCTTTTTCCCTCAGCCAGCCCCTTTGGGGCTCTCATTTACACTTGCTGCCCGTTCTGCTAGGGTCATCTGCTACCCACTGTGTGCTAGGGGTGGGATCCCTGCCCCTTCTGAGTTCTGTCTTACCAACTAGGGTTGGCTTCATGTAGGTGTCAGGTGAGTAAATTTGGAGATAAAAAGGAATTCTAAGAGATGGAAGTAAATGGAAGAGTGAATTCTAGGCATAGGGGTCAGCCAGTGCATTGATGTAGAGATAGGAACTGGACAGAGGAATAGCAAGACCAGTTGCCCTTTACTCATAGTTCAGGATCAGCTTAGAAAGAAGTCTTTAGAGAAATGACCCCAGGATCTGTGCCGTGTGATATAGTTATCATTCACACATCGATGAGGCTACAAGTGGTATATGTATCCTGTTGGCAGATGACATGAAGCTAGGTTGGATTGCCAACAGACTCAGGATTTGTAAAGATGTTGACTGGCTAGAGCATTTAGACAAATAAAATCAAATGAAAATTTTGACCCAGATCTGTGCTTTCATCAGAGTTGGGATTTCTCAATAAGAAAATTCCTTCTGTAGATGCCGAGTCTGCAAGAATTGTCTGGGGTATTGAGAGACTCAGAGCCACACTCAGAGACAGGCTGTGAATGTAGGTCTTCCAGAGTCCCAGGACCAGCTCTGGATCCATTGTGCCACATTGCTTCTAAGATGAAATTCAATAGCATTAAAAAGTAAAGCCTAACACTTGGGTTCAAAAAATGAACTTCAAATACAAGATGGTAGAGGCATGGCTTCACATGGGGAGAAAGAGAACAAGCATTTATTAAGTGCCTACTATATGCCAGGCACTGTGCCCAGTAAGAAAGTAAGGGCTTTACAAATATTTCATTTGATCCTCACAACAACTGAGGAAACTGAGGTGGATTAAGGTTAAATGACGAGTTCAGAATCATAAGCCAGTAAATATGAGAGACTGAATTTGAATTCATTTCTTCCTGACACCAGGGCTGACACTTATCTATTTGACCAATAGCTTCACTGTGCACTAGCATCATCAAACATCACTTTGTCTAAAAAGCATTTGGGATAAGGTGGGGTGTCCAACTCTTCATGACTCCTTTGGGGATTTCCTTGGTAAATATGCTGGAGTGGTTTTGCCATTACCTTCTCCAGCTCATTTGACAGATGTGGCAAACTGATGCAAACAGGGTTAAGTGACTTGCCCAGAGTCACACATCTAATAAGTGTCTGAGGACAGATTTGAGTCAGGAAGAGAAGTGTTTTTGAGGTGGGATAGCTATATGGCACAATGGGTAGAGTTCTGGGCCTGGAGTCAGGAAGACTCCTCTAGATTCTCCCTCCCCTTCCCAGTTTTAGAGAGCTTCAAGGTCAGTAAGACATGTACCCTATCTTCAAGGCATTTTTAATAAGCCAGGGAAGAATGGAACATAATTCATTTTCATTTAAAGGAGAATATTCCAGAAAGAGGAGCATTCCAAAATACTGGGTTTACAAGCCCCTGGGGCCATCTGGGAAGGCTTGTTGAGGAGATAGAGCTTGAGCAGGGCCTTGAAGGATGGATGTGTAGACTTTTAGCAAGTGGAGATGGAAGGGATGGGGAGGTAACTAAAATGAAATGGGGCACAGAGGAAGGAAACTGGGTAATGTGGCTACCATAGAGTGTATCAGAGAAGGCTTGACCCAGATGATAGAAGGTCTTGAATGCCAGGCTAAATTCTGACAGGCAGGCAACATTACTGTAAGTTAAAGGTACACTAGTAACCTATCAGTCCCAGATAAAATACATTTCAGAGTACTGAAAAAACTTGGTAGATGTTACTGCTGAGTAAAAGTCAGTGATCTCTGAAAAAAATCCTGGAGGGCTTTTAGAGTCTTAGGACAGCCAAGCCAATGAGCTTGACTTTGTTTTTTTTCAAATTCTAGAAAGAATTGTGGAAAGGGTTGATAGTGAAGATCAAGAAAAAGAAGCTCCCTGACTATGTCAAGGGCAGGTCATGTCATAGTAACTGAATTCTTTTTTGACTGGAAATAGAGTTTACCCAGATTCTAGCAAGATTGTCCTATTAGGTTTTTGAGTTAGATGGCTGACTTGTACTGTTCCTGTGCTTTATGGATATTAATCTGGCATATTGGAGAGGAAAGAGCCTAGAGCAGGGGAAATGAACTAGGTGGCTCTTGTCAAGTAATGAGATGCTGAGCTAGCAAAACTGGGAATAATGGTAAGAGGGGAGAGATAAGAAAGAGAATGATGATGGTGCAGACAGAACAGGAGAGATAGAGATAGATAGATAGCTATTGGTCTATGGCTAAAGATGGTACAGACTGGTAATGTCAGCTCTCATTTATTTTGGTATAATTATTCATTTTTCCTCAGGAATATAAATGTTGATGATGGGAGATTTACCCAATTTCCTTTCTTGTCATCATGCAGAAATCAGGGGGAGATGGCTTACAACTGTCGTGCAACAATCAACTTGTCCACAGCTCATTTTGACCGTGAGGATTCCTGTAATATTTTGCTCTCCTATGGGGGCAGGACATATCACCTAAAGGCTGGATCAGAAGTGGAGAGGCAGCAATGGCTTGGTGCTTTGGAACTGGAGAGGGCAAAAGCTGTCCGCCTGATGAGCACCCTGGCAGGTAAGTCCTTTGCCCAGGTTACACGTGATGGCTTTGCCTCATCAGGATTCATTGCGCCAAAAGTCTGAACAACCAGACAACTGGGGGTTGGGTGTTAAAGGGGTTCTTTTAACTGTAGTGGAGCCTTGGCTCACAGGAGCCAAGTTTGTTCCTGTCCAGGGTGTGTGAGTGTTTGCATTTATAAATGCCTACTGTTTTTCCAGATTCCGTAGATTATACAGCAGTGAGACTTTCTCTCTTTCTTTTTTTTTTAAAGGAAATCGGGAATTGCAGTCATTGCTCACAGGAGGTACTTGCATGGGGCTCTCATAAATAGCAGTGGAGTTCTAGTGTGTGTGTGGGTTTCTATGCATGCTTTACTGTGAGAGGATTTGGGTTGGTCAACCTGGACAAATCAGGGCATTTCATTAGGTTCCTTCAAATCAGACTCAAGAAGCAAATTTAGAGCATGATGTCTAAAACCTCATTACTAAGCAAAAGGAAGAACTGTGAGGGATTAAAAGACTGGCCCTTATTTTTGGGACAAATATAAATTCAGCTGAAGCAGACCAATAATGGGGTGAAATGAAATGCAGGGACCCTTCTCAGTGTCTGTTATTCCCTGTTAGGCCCTTGACATAGCTAGTCAGCATATGGTTCAGACAGATCCTCTCTTCCTGACCTTCATGTACAAAAGAAACCTTTTATTAAGCCTTTCTTTGAAAGATCTGAATGTGCTTGCTGGCTATCATTCTGGCCTATTCCTGGTCATTTTTCAGGACTGAATTTGTTTAGTCTTAGTGATGACTTCACTCATCACTTTCATGCTTTCAAAATGCCACCTTTCTTATGGAACTCTCTTCACCAATGCCAACAGTAGATGGCATTGAGGGCCTTACTTCAGGCATGTGAAATGAGGCCCCAGATCATACATCGGTATCAGAAGTGAGATCTGAAGTCATGTCTTCCTGACGGCAGGCCCAGACTTCTATAAACTGTGCCATACTGTGTCTGTTTTCAAGAATACTGGGAATTCAAAGAATATTTTCCCATTCTTTCATTTTTAGCTCCGTTACTGATCCTCAAAGGTAGTCCAGCTCTTTCTGATGCTGTGAAAAAATACCTTAATGTGCCCTAAAACTCATGCAGTCGATACAGTTAAATCTTAAAAACCTTGAATCTTGGAACTGGAGAGGACCATAGATCATCTATTCTACAGCATTCGTTTTACAATGAGTTGCCTGGGATCCAGAGGGTAAAATCCCCAGCTTAATGTCAGCCAACAAATCCCTGGCAGAAATGGGATGAGATGACCCCTTGACTCCGGCCATGAAGTCACTCTGATGTAGAGGATGCTAACAGAAAAGAAGACAAAGGTAGTTAGTCTGGAATGCTAGGATAAGGCTTGATCACACTCTCCTCTTGGGGTGAAAGCACTTTTGTGACTTCGGGCTTGGGACCCAATAGGGAAGTTAGTGCTAGTAATAGACGTCTGTTTTCTTTTGTCTGTGGACACCTTCGTAGGATTTCCTGCATTTTAATGTGGTCATCAGGGGTAGAGAGAGCTCTGGGCTCTGAGTAGGAGCAAGAACTCGCAGTTCTTGGCACCTTGGGAGAGGAGGAGTTCAGATGTTACCTCCATTTTATAGATGAGGAAATGCCAGGGCTCACACCTAGGTGTTTTTGCTTCTTACCAAGGAGGAGCCCAGGATTTTTGTTATGCCTTTTTCCTAGTTAGCTGCATGAATTTGGACAAGTCCATGGGCCTGGAGGGTAGGCTGGATGAGCTCAGAGGGCTCATGAAGATGATCTATGGCTTACCTAAAAACCCTGAAGGACAGAATAAATGTGCTATTCTATTCTATTTCCATGTTCTGCGAAAAGAAGTGGATTTTTGTACTGGAATAACTGGACAAGCATTTATTAAATCCTTACTGTATTCCAAGCACTGGAGATACGAAGAAAGACAAAAGAGTTTCTGGCCTTAAGGAATTTTATGTTAAGAAATATACAGAAGGGATGGAACATAGACGTAGTGGTGCAAATGTTAGCAGTGGAGGGGGCCAGAAAAGGCCATCTGCCAAAAGTGACATTTGAAGTAAGTTTTGAAGGAAGCCATAGATTAAAAGAGGCAGAAGTTGGGAAAAAGAGTATTCTAGACATGGGGACAGCCAGTGTGAAGGCACAGAGATGGAACCTTCTGCATGAAGATCAGCAAGTAGACCAGTATTGCTGAATCAAGGTGTGCAGAAATAGGAAAGGTGGGAAGGGGGCAGACTTTAAGATCTTTTTTTTTTTAAGCAATCAGGGTTAAGTAACTTTCTCAAGGTTACATGGCCAGTTATTTATGGGTGTGGTGCGCTAAGTATCTGAGCCCGGATTTGATCCCCAGGTCATCCTGACATTGGAGCCAGTGCTCTCACTCACTAAGCCATCTGGCCGCCCCTAAGCAATTGGGGTTAAGTAACTTGATCAAGGTTACATGGCCAGGTGTTTCTGGGTGGGTGCTAAGTGTCTGAGCCTGGATTCGATCTCCAGGTCATCCTGACACTGGAGCCGGTGCTCTTACTCGCTGTGCTACCTGGCCGCCCCTTAAGATCTTTAAACACCAAATAGGACTTTATATTTGACCCTAGAGATGATAAGAAATCATTGGGGGGGGGCAGCTAGGTGGTGCAGTGAGTAAAGCTCCACCCCTGGAGTCAGGAGGACCTGAGTTTGGTTCCAGCCTCAGACACATAACACCCACACACAAAAAACTAGCCGTGTAACCTTGGGCAAGTTACTTAACCACAATTGCCCTCTAAAAAAAATAAAAGAAATCATCGGAGTTTGTTGACTAGGATTATGACATGGTTAGAGCTATGCTTTAGGAAAACCACTTAAATGACTGAGTGATGTATGAGGCAAGGAGACTGGCTAGGAGGTAATCGAAGTAGTCTAGGCAAGAAGTAATGAAGGTCTTGTCTAGATCAGTGGCTATGTGAGTGGGAAGGAGTAGAGGAATGCTAGAGATGTCATGAAGGTAGAAATGACAGAATTTGGTAATAGATTGAATAGAAGGGATGAGTGAGAGAGGAGAATCAAGAATGACTTTGAAACTGAGAACCTGGGTGAGGGAGAGGATGGTGGTGTTCTTGGTAGGGATATGGAAGTTCGGAAGAAGAGGGGCTTTGGGAGAAAGGCGGTGAGATATATCTGGAGCATGTCTGGGATTCCTGCTGCATATCAAGATTGAGATGCTCTGTAGGCAGTTGGTGATATGTTCCTGGAGCTCAGAAGAGATCTTGTGTATATATCTTGGAGTCATTTTTATAAAGCTGTTAGTAGAATCCATGGGAACCAATGAGGTCACCAAGTGAGAGAGTATATAGGGCTGTCTAGGGTGACACCCACAGTGATCTGTGGAGTGTCTGGAGTGATCTGATAGGCACTGCCCTCCACAGAGTCAGCAATCTGGCTGCGCTGGTCTTTCTGCCATTGCTTTCACACAACACTCCATCTTTTACCTTCATACCTTTGCACTGGTTCTCCCTTATGCCTGGAATGTTCTCCCTCCCTCTTAGAATCCCCTGCTTTCTTTAAGCCTTTGCTCACTTTCTGAGCAGGGGCAGCTAGGTGGCTCAGTGGATAGAGTGCTAGGCCTGGAATCAGGAAAACTCATCTTTCCGAGTTCAAATCTAGCCTTAGATACTTACTATCAGTATGACCCTAAGGGGTCAAGTCCCTTAACCCTGTTTGCCTAAGTTCCTCATCTTTAAAATGAGGGAAGGAAACAGCAAAGCACTCCAGTATCTCTGTTAAGAAAACCTGAAATGGGGTCACAAAGTGTCAGAAAAGGCTGAAAAACAACTCCATACCATCTATAGCAGCCCTTTTCTGATCTCCCTAGATGCTGGGGTCCTCCTCTCTATCACCACCTTCCATTTACTCCATTGTATGTGCCATGTGGCTTCCATTTTGTTTCCCGTATTAGAATATGGGCTCTTAGATGTCAGGAATGGCCTTGGTTTTTCTTTCTGAATCCAGTGCTTAAGGTAGAAAGGCTCTCAGTCCTTACTGGTAGCAACAACCTGATTTTGAACCAGCATCAGAAGATGAGTCTGCATGACTCTGTTACTGATTTGTGGAGCTCTGCTTTGTTGACATTTGCCAGCTGAGTTCATGCAGCTGTTACCCAGTAACAGTTACCTGTTGATTCTGCTCTTGGATGACATTAGATGGTCTTGAGGGCATTGATGCTGTTCTGGCTGCAAACCTGGACTCTTGAACACTGAAATGCAGAGGGATGGAGGGAGAATCCAGTCCATTCAGACTTTGGTGGCATCGAGACTTCCCTTCCTTCTTCATTTCCCTCTGTTCATATAGGGTATTATAAGGCATGTACATTTTAGTCACTGAAACCTCACAAGGTATCTTGGAGTTTATGGGCTAGATTTCTAAGGACCATGCCTTAAACCCAATTCACTCTGGCTCTCATTGATTGGTCAACAATAGGTCTCAGCCCAAGCAGCACTTAGTGGTCCTTGTTTGGGCCCTGATGGCTCTTAGTGAATGTGGATAGCTGTTGTTTCTGTTTTGGACAGAGACCCTGAGGATCTCCCCCTTCTTGATTGATTTTTTTTTTGACTAGGTAAAGGAGGCCATTCTTTGTCTTGGTTCTTACCTAGCCTTAATCATGAAGAGAGCATTGCCTCAGTCGGGCTGGGACCTTGGAAAGACTTTGGCTCAAAGAGACCCAGGTCCCCCGCTGCATCTGGGGCCATCTCCAGTCATCCTGATCGATATCTAGTCACTGGTTCCAGATGGCTCTGGAGGGGACTGCACAGCCTTGCCTCACTTAAATCCTATTCACCTGCAAGTCACGGCATCACTTCTCTGATGTCATGGCGCTCTTTGGAAATGAAGGACACACAACGCTACTGAGCCCCTCCAAGGGCACTAGGCTTTTGTGGATGCCTCTGCAGCCGGTGAAAGAGCCCTCTCTTCACTCAGGGATTAGCTGACTGAAACCAGTTACAGAGGCTCCGTTTGTGCTCGCAGGTCCCTCAGGCCCTTCTGTTGGATGCCGCGACAGCCTTCTCAGAAGCAGAAAGCAGGTCCGTCCCCCATAGGGTGGCTACATGGGGAGACACTAATAGAGGCACTGTGCACATGCAGCAGGTCCCACCATTGCAAGCCATCTTTCCTCCAACAATTTAAAAAATGAAAACAAACACAGAGTCTGGAAAAATAAATTCCCACGTTGCCTGTGTCCAGAAGCACAGGTCTTGTTCCTCATCTTCAGTTTCTCACTGCTCTGGACTCATGCTTGATCATGGTTCTGAAGTCTTGGAAGTTGCTTTTCTTTATAATGGTGTTGTCATCGTATAAACTCTTCTTCCAGTTCTGCTCACTTCACTCTGTATCAATTAATAGAATCTTCCCAGTTTCCTATAAAACTCTCTTTTATGTCATGTCTTATGAAAGAAAATGAGGAAGGAAACAAGCATTCATTTAACACTGTGTGGTGGCATGGTGCGCTTAGGGCGCAGCAGCATTCCCTTCACATTTGTGTAGCCATTCCCCAGCAGGAGGGCACCACATAGTTTCAGATTCTTGGTTACTATAAAAAGAATTGTTATAAATATATATATACACATATATATATTTACATTTTGATCCTTTCCCTTGTTCTTTGATTGCTTTCAGGTATTATTATAATTACATGTGTTGTTGTTTTTTTTTTTTTTTTTTTTTTTTTTTTTGGAGGGGGAGGGCAGGGC